>NC_142103.1:55930601-56274976 GCF_054644295.1 Miniopterus natalensis | reverse complement strand
AAAAAAAAGAAGAGCAAACTAAACAGAAAGCAAGGAGAAGAAAATAATAAACATTATAGCAGAAAGAAGTAAAATAGAAAATAGAAAAACAGAGAAAATCAGTGAAACAAAAATGCTTCTTTGAAAATATATATTAACAAAATTGAAAAATCTTTAGCTAGACAGACCAAAAAAATTTTTTGAAGAGGATAAATTCAATGTATTAAAATCAGGATCAAAAGTGGGGACATCAGTTCCAACCTTAAAAAAATAAAAATGATTATAAGGACATAACATCAACAGCCATTTGTCAACAAATTACATAACTTAGATTAAATGAACAAATTCCTAGAAAGACACAAATTACCGTAATTGACTCTAGGAGAAACAGAAATCTGAATAGATCTATAACAAAGAGATCAAATAAGTAATTACAAAACTTCCCACACAGGAAAAGACCAGGTACAAATGGCTTCACTGGTTAATTTTATTAATTTTTTCACAAATTCTTCCAAAAGGAGAAGAGGAAGGAACTTCCCAATTTATTCTATGAGGCCCGTATTACCTTTATACCAAAATCAGACAAAAACATTACAAGAAAACTACAGATCAACATCCTTTACGAACACACATACAAATATCCTCAACAAAACACTAGCAAACCAAATTCAGCAATGTATAAACAGAATTATGCACCATGATGAAATAGGATTTGTTCCAGGAATTCAAGGTTAACATCCAGATATCAATTAATGTAATACATTACATTAATAGAATAAGAATAAAACATTAAAACTACATCATCCTAATAGATTAAGAAAAAGCATTTAATAAAATCTAACACCCTTTCATGATAAAAACACTCAACAAACTAGAAACAGAGGGAAACTTCTTCAATCTAATAAAGGGCATCCACAGCTGACGTGGTGAATGGTTGGAGATGGACTGTTCTCCTCCTAAGATCAAAATAAGACAGATGTTCACTCTTGCTACTTTTATTAATTATTGTACTGGAGGTTCCAGCCAGGGCTATTAAGCAATAAAAGAAATAAAAGTCATCCAGTGTAGAAAGAAGTAGAACTATCTCTATTTGCAGATGGCATGATCTTGTATATAAGAAATTCACTAAAAACAATAACAAATAAGTTCAGTAAATTTGCATGACAGAAGATCACTATACAAAAAGGGGAGAAGGTGGAGTCCTGCAATAATGTCAATATTAAACATTTTGTGCCCATCCAGGAATGGCTCAGTGGTTGAGCATTGACCCAGGATCCAGGAGATTGCGGTTCAATTCCTGGTAAGGGCACATGCCTGGGTTGCAGGCTCAATTCCCAGTCAGGGGGCATGCAGGAGGCAGCTCATCAATGATGAGTCTCATCATCAGTGTTTCTATCTCTCTCTTTCCCTCTTCCTTCCTCTCTCTGAAATCAATAAAGATACATTAAAAACATTTTTTAAATAAAAAATAATAAATAAAATTTAAAAAAATCATTTGTATTTCTAAACAGTAGCAATCATCAATCTGGAAATAAAATAAAAGACAATTCCATTTAAAACGGCATCCAAACGAAGAAAATATTTAGAAATAAGTTTAACAAAAGAAGTGTAGAACATATACTCTGAAAACACAAAATGTGTTGAAAGAAATTAAAGACCTAAATAAATGGAAAAAAGTCCTATGCCCATGGATTAGTTAACACTGTTAAGATGGCAATACTCTCAAAATTGATCTAGAGATTGAATACAATCTTTATCAAAATCCCAGTTGGGTTATTTGCAGAAACTAATAAGCTTATTGGGGGGAGGGGAAATGGGGACATCTGTAATAGTGTCAACAATAAAAATAAAGTTAAAACAAACAAACAAACAAACAAATGGAAATTCAAGGGATCGATGATAGACAATTTTTAAAATGAAGACCAAAGTTGGAGGATTTACTATTTTCAATTTCAAAACTTACTACAAAAGCTGCAATAATCAAGATTGTGTCATGCAGGCATAGGCTAGGGATGCATATCAATGAAATAGAATTGGGAATTCAGACATAAGCCATTAATTTTCAACAGGGGTGCCAAGGAAATTAAATGGGAGTAAAGATAGGTTTTTTCAAAAAATGGTGCTGGAAAAACTGGATATTCACATGCAAAAGAGTGAAGTTGGTCCCCCTACCTCACATCATACACAAAAATTTAAGTCTAAATGGGTTATTGTACAGAAAAGTTACCACAGCAGGCCAGAAGTGCTATTCTTGGAAAGGCCTGCTTACAGATTGACCCCTGGCTGGCATTTGGAAACCTAGGTTTGGGGAGGGTTCCCATCATTCTCAAAACAGTGGCTTACTGCACCTAAACTGTTTGTGCAAACACTATGGCTTCTGTTGAACACTTGCTTTTCCTTTGGGAGTCTGGAGTTTTGGTATGTGCCAGACAGAGGCTGTTGATGTGAGCAGCCCCCAATAAAAATCCTGGGTGCTGAGTCTTAATAAGCTTCCCTGCTTGGCAATATTGCATATATATCACAACTCATTTGCTGGGGGAATTAAACACATCCTGTGTGACTCTGTCAGGAGAGTACTCTGGAAACTGGTGGCTGTTTTCCCTAAGATTTTGTCCAATTCACCTTTTCCCATTGTTGATTTTGCTTTGTATCCTTTCACTGTAATAAATCTTAGCTGTGAGTATGACTATATGCTGAGTCCTGTGAGTCCTCTTAGTGAATCATAAAACCTGGGGGTGGTCTTGGGGATCTCCAACATAATCATAGATGTAATTTTAAGAGCTAAAACTATAGAAGTCTTAAAACAAAAAACAGGAATAAATCTTTGTGACCTGGGGTTTGGCAAAGCCTTCTTAGATACGACACTAAAAGAAAAAATAGGTAAATTGGACTTCATCAAAATAAAAAACTTATTCTTCAAATGACACTATCAAGAAACTAATTCAGAGGTTGATATTCTCTAGAAGGGAGAAAAGAAATGAAAGTGAAAGTGAAAAGACAACCCATAGAATGGAAGAAAATATTTTCCAATCACATATCTAATAAGGGATTTGTAGTCAGAATATAAAAAGAACCTTTACAACTCAACAATAAAAAGACAAGCAACACAATTAACAAATGGGAAAATAATCTGAATGGAAATTTCTCCAAAGAAGATAAATAGTCAATAGGTACATGAATAGATGATCAATACCATAAACCACCAGGGAAATGCAAATCAAAACCACAATTAGATACCACTTCATATCCACTAAAATGGCAAGAATAAAAAAGACAAAAAATAACAAGGGTTGGTGAGGATATGAAGAAATTGGAAGCCTCAAACATTGCTGGTGGGAATGTAAAATGGTGCAGCTACTTTGGAAAACAGTTTGGCAGTTCCTCAGAATGCTAAACACAGTTACCAAATAACCTAGCACTCCCACTCCTAGGTGTATATGCAAGAGAAATGAATACATATGTCCACACAAAAACTTGTACATAAAGGTTCATAGCAGCATTACTCCCAACAGCCAAAGAAAAACAACAACAACAAAACCAGAAAAAATCCAGTTGTCCATCAAACTATGAATGGATAAATAAAATGTGGTATATATCAGTACAAGATATTATTCACTAATACAAAGAAATGAAGTACTGACACATGCAACATAATGAACTTTGGAAAGCTATAAGTAAAGAAAATACATTGGGGAAAGTGGTTCTTTGACAGTTTCGATTCAGAAATAAACACAGAAAACATAATGGAAATATTTTCTGAGAAAAAACTTCTTACATTTTAATTTGGGCCAATACTTATATCACCAACCACTAAGTAAAACAGAAAAGTGCCCCAAGACATGTATTGGCCAGTGACTAACACACTAGTGCACTAAGTAGATGATTTGCTATTTGATTTATCTTCATTGACTTTGTCTCTACCATCAAGATCCTAGGCTGCTGATAGTGGGGTCAACCCATAAAGGGCATTCAGACTATTTTCTAAAACCAAATAGTAGTTTTGAGTTTTTAGATTAACTTTTCCTCTATACCTATGTCCTCCTGTATTAATGTGCATATGACAGAGTTGGTCAAACTTACTATACTAATTAATTACAGGGTATTTGGTTAAGGTCAATAGAAATGTCAATATTGTGTCCAATACTTTTTTCCATTTTTTTGTTTGCTTGCTTCTGAAATTATAGGCCAGTATGAATCACTGATTTTAACCAGGGGTGGGGAACCTTTTTTATGCCAAGGGCCATTTGGATATTTATAACATCATTTGTGGGCCATACAAAATTATCAACTTAAAAATTAGCTATGAAAAAAACTTCTAGATTTATTGAATTTCAAGTCCTGCCTGTAGTTGCCTTGGAAGGCCCAGACCAAATGATTTCATGGGCCATATATAGCCTGTGGGCCAGATATTCCCCACTCCTGATTAAACCAAGGAAATTTCACTACTATATTTCCAATGCCTGGCATGAAATTGGCACTCATTTAATATTTACTAAATAAATCAATAATCAGAATAGCTACTCCAGTGGCTTTCAAAATTAAAAGTCAGAATCACCTAGAAAGATTATTAAAACACAAACTACTGGGCCTCTACCCAGACTTTCAGGCCTAGGGTGGGGACCAAGATACTACGTTTCTAACAAGTTCCCAGAGAATGCTGATGCTGTCTGGTACACTGCCTGATGCATAGTAGACATGCAATTAATTATAAATTAAAAAATAAACAAATAAACAGATACTTAACAAATACTTATAAAATTGGATTTTGTTTTCTGAAATGGAAAAAAGGTTGGAGTTGAACACCCTTCCTTGCCTTTTTTGGGACAAAAATGGAAAGATTTCACCTTCATATATAAACTTGATTTATATTTATTTTAGTTCTTAATTCATTTTGTTTTTCTTTTCAATCAATCAGTATATGTCATGATATTCAAAGCAATTGTGAATGGTATATAATACAAGATAACAGCCATTACCAGAAAAGACGGTGACATCAAATCTATACCCAGGGCGTGACCACCATTGGACTATAAAAAAATTGAGAAAATACAATTTTAAAAGACATGAGGCAAAGCAACCATTATTTTCATTTTTAAGTTATTAGAGTAAAATAAAAGATTATTCAAGTAACTAGCCAGCATGTTATCATTTAAAAAGCTGGTGAAATAGCCTTACTCTAGAAGTCATGGTAAAGAATAAAACAAAGAAAACTACCTGAAAAATATTTTTCCATAAGAAAAGAGGGCATTGGTCAGTGGTAGAGAAAATGGCTAAGAACAATACAAAATTACCAGACAGGCAGGTGACGACAGAAATCAATATTTAGAAATAAGAAAATAATGAAAATTTATGGCTCCCCATAGTCTAAAATACAGTCCTAATGATTTTGGCTTTCTTGAAATCCTATAGGTAGTGAATGTGTGAAATAAAGAATTAAATGATATAACATGGACTTCAAGTTCTAAATATATAATGGACTTGTAAGTAATACTGTGTGACTGCAAACAACCATAAAATGTTTAGCCAATCACTTTCAACCATAACAAGAATTGTTTACCAACAACATCAGTTTAACTCTTCAGTATGAAATATAGCTCTTTCACTTTTCAGATAAAAAAAATGTTCAAAGTACCCAAATTATCTGGGGGAAAAACCTGTAAAGTGAACATTTTTCTATCACAAGGCCCATTCTTATTCCATTGCATAATAAAAATGTGAAAGACTATCTGATAAGTGTTCTTGCTCTCGTATAACGTAAATTGGAAAGGGTATCTGATAAATGTACTCAAATTAAGTTTACTTCAAATTAAACTTCAAGCATTGGCTCATTTTCTTCCTAAATAGTTTGTGACTCCTAAAAAAATTCTATTCTGTCTCTCCTCTTCTGTATGTGCTTTCATAGTGCAAGCTAGCACAAATCTATTTTAAAAGCAGGGACAGTAGATTTAAGATTTTCATAAAAAGTGCTACTAAGATCAAATTAGTACCTTCTCAACCTGAACTTTAAAGTCACATTATTTCTCAGAATTTTGAAAGAAGATTTGGAAGTTTGTGTTAATTGTTTCTTTTTATAATACAGTAACTCATCTATTCTCATCTGCAGGAAAAAATGAGTAAGAGGCTATAATATGATGTTTGTTGACTCCCACCAACTCTCAGACTAATTTAAGTGCTTTTCCTTTATGTGCCCACAACACCTCTATCAAGACAATGATAAAAATCTAATTTCAGGACAATACCTGAAAACAGATTTTTAAAAAGGCCCACACATAATCTGGTGTTCTTGCTGGCATCTCTTCTTAAAAGTAAGAACCTAAATCTAGTTTCATAAAGAAAATCAATTCCAAAATTACATGTTGATCCTAACAAGAGGAACTCTGAGTTTTAAAATCTGGCTATCAGAAACAAATTACTTTTCTCCTAAAATTAGCAAAATAGTTTGGCCCAGACAAAAAGGAAAGCTGTCTAGAAAATGACTGCTATAAAAGAGAATCAATCAAGCTACTCTGTGGCTCATGTCATCTTATTTGTTAAAAGGCCATGAGCCCATGAATGTTATATAGAATTAAAGGCAGGCTAAACTATGTTAAAGGATCCCTAGTTGTTTCACCTGACTCTCAGTTGTGATAGAGAGCCTATAAAATTCCACCTGAAAAACATGTGTCTCAAATTAAACTCAGAATATGGAACAAAATACATAATCCCAACAAAGTCTAATTTCCAAAGAATGTTCTTAAACATGACAATATCTCAGCTAATCTCCCAAATAGTACCTTACCTGCTTTATCTCACTTTTTAACTGCATGATCCCAGTTCGTTCAGTTTTGGTTGCTCCAACAGCACCAATCTCATGGATAGAAATGGCAGGGCTGATATTTGAATCAGTGGGAAGCACTATATAGCACGACAGATTAAAGATAGAGAGGATAATCAGGTTCAATGTTTTTTCCTCCACCACATTTCAAAGACTTCAATGCATGTCTTCCTTTCACAATACTTGAAAAAACAAACAAACAAACAACTATAACCTTGCTATTCAAAGTGTGGTCCATGGACCAGCAGCATTAGCATCATCTAGGAGCTTTTTAGTAGAATCTTAGACCTCACACTGGACCTTTGGTCCAGAATCAGTCTGCATTTTAGCAACTTCCCTAGGTACACAGTAAGGCTTGAGGAGCACTGCTTTAAAATTTTCTTTTACCAATCTAAGTTCTGGTATCCATCCATCTGACATTATATATTTATTTGTCCTAAGCCTAAAAGTTGAGCATGGGAAGTAACCTTTTGCATTTGTTCTGATGTTTTAGGTACTCAACACCAAATCCCACTGCCTAACCACCAAGTGCAGGTGAAAGATTAATTTCACCTAGATGTATTTGAATTTAAAAATGTACTGTAGCAGCTACATACATATGTACATGTGGGTTGTTTGTTGTCCTAAAATAGAGACTTCAATTTAGCATAATTTAAGGGAATGGATAAAGCTATTCAAAACAAAACATGATAGTAATCTACTTAGTTGATATTATCATTTAAGGGGGAAAAATGAGACATACAGTGGTTTCCAAATCTTATTCCAAAAGACAGCTTTGTTTTTAACTGTTTCATATATTGGGGTTTTATTTATTTTGGAGGAAAAGGTTCCTTGGATAAAAGAAAAACATTTTAAAATCAATGAGATACTGAAAAGCTCTGAAATGCAAATTCAACCTTACCGCTTCTTTCTACTCCAAACTCTTTGCCACTGAGAATGTGATGCAGGAGGCTCTTCATTGCTGAAGGGCTGAGATTCATCAGGCCGTCTGTGGCTTCCTCAGCTAGTCAGCAGAAATGTTAGGGCAGAGAGATTTCTAATTGGCCTGCCATACCCAGCGTATTTTTCCCTATTTCTTTCTTGTTTAGAATTTCTGAGTCATTTGATTGGAAGAATAAAATAACAAAACAAATTTCTAGCACCATACTGCCTAGATATTAAGACTGTAATAGATTTATAATAATTTAAGGACTGACTACCCAGTTTATGGATTAGTCAGGTCCTTGATTTCTTTTTCACCTCTCTCCACACCATTAGGGTATTCAGTAGGATCTTTATTTGAAGGTGGGAAGAATGAAAGGAGAACAATGGAACTAGAACTAATCAGAGAAAGGCAATGAGTGTATATATGCAGATGGACTAAAATAATCAAAACTTGTCAGCCTGGAAATGCAGAGACTTAAAAGAGAATGGATATAAAATTATAAAGAATACTGAGAAGATAACTTAAACTTGTTCATCAGCATCAGACACTTATTAAGAGTTTTCTACATGTGGGCAATGATTTTATGCAATGTTAGTACTAATAGGTATGACATGGTACTTAACCTTGAGAGGCTGAGCAATTATTTGGGAGAGACTGGATATTTAAACAAGATAAATAATACTAAAACTGCCAAATAAGGGTTGATTAAATTAGTGGGAAGTTCTGTTGAAGTATGAGGATCTTGAATATCAGACTCAGGGATCTTAACTTTATCCTATAAGAAATAAATAGCCATGGTTTTGATGAATCCACAGGAAAAAATTTCCACAGCAGGCAATTAAGGAAAAGTGAAAAAATGTTTGCAGGTTTATTCCTCATTGGGGCTTGTTATTGAATAATCAGACCCTCATAAAACATCCTTTGATCCCAAAGCTAGAGGATATACATTTATAATACATGTAATATATATTAACTAGAAATCATTTGGAATCAGGCAGACTTGTAATCAATTTCCATTACTTACTAGCTATGTAACTTTGAGCAAATTGTTTAACCTCTCTGAGCTTGTTTCCTTATCGGTAGAAGTGGGACAAAGATACCTTCTCGAGAGGGTTGTTGTAAAGATTAAATGAGATAATATATGTAAATATAAAGGAAAAAGCAGAGTGTCTGGAATATGGTAAGTATAAATTAATCATTAGCTCTCTTCCTTTAAAGGGTTATTTAAATATAATTTATCTCATGTAATTTATGTTAGACTCAAACCAATAAATTTAGGTACTTTGTTAACAGTTCAATTAAAAGCCTTTTACGTAAATTTAACTGAGAAAATGGCTAAAATTGAGTTTAGCCACTGTGATATTGTTTTTGTAAGCAATCCCTATTTCTTGTAATTCTTGTTGAATTAACACAAATATCCTTGGAAAAAATAGTCATGCCATGGGGGTCCGTTTCCCCCTTCACACTTTATATAATTCTGCTCTACAGCTTCAAAGAGAGTCTTGTCAGATAAATATTAACAGAAATATTGCCTTCCTATATTCAGTCTTGATGTTGCTAGACAGAATACTGACATTATGATCAAACTGATATCGTGACTTAGTGTGGTGTCCAGAAGCTGCACTGACTGAATCAGAATCTAACCCGGTCTTTCACACCCAAGTTCCATGTATGCTAGGAATTAAGAGGAATGTAGTAATTTGGAGGCCCCAAGAGGTGGAGTTTTGAAGTTACAGAACTAATTAAATTTGTCATAATATCAGTCTTTTTACTTGTATAGAGACTGACTAACCTAGGAACAAGATTGCTATATGCAGCTTTTGCACTACTCATAAAAATGCTTTAGCTTTCTTTCTCCTCCTGATCTCAACTCAACAGACTTACATTAAAAGTGAATTCTGCCTGAAATAGTTACTAAATTGAATACCTGAGCATCGAAGGGAGTGGGCCAGTTCTGTTGCCATAACCTGTATAATCAGACCAATTCGAAGTCGAAACATTTCAGCAAAGAGGCCAGGCTGGGTTCGCATATACATGGCTAGATATACCATTATTTCCTGTGCATGGAATGGATATAGACAAAAATTATGGCCCAGGCCTCACAAAGCCTATTTGGTGGTCAAGTGCCATATCAATTGAAAACAAACTTTAAAATATCAATCACTAGATTAGGCTTTATAATTCTGCTCACCTGTGTTAGGATTGAAATGCTCATATCCCCTTCACTGGCTTCATCTATCAGCTGAGTGAGTACTTCATAGGGCAGAGGTCTGAGGAAGAAGACAGCAAAGACAGACAAAATTCTGCAACTACTTAAGCCTAAATATACGGAGAAAATAAAAATGCTCCTCCCAAGTAGAAGCCACTGCCTCAGTGTCTTTACTGGTGGCATGCTGGTTCTTTCAGCCTTCAGAATTCATTACCTCCCCAAAACACTCTGGCCCGTATCAACACAAGAGAGCTCTGCTCTCTTCTATCTAAACCTGGAGTGCCTTTCCCCTACAACATTTTATGTAAAACTCACTCTATGATGTCCTTCCAGACTAGCCTTTCATGGTTAAGAATTAACTTTTGACAATTAACTATTATGGCTAGAAAGTAATAAACTAAATTTAAGCTGTGCCTTTTGGAAGCCATTTTATTACTTCATAATCATACCTTATAGAGTTATATTGATTTTCTACAGTTTCATCAGTTTACACACACACACACACACACACACACACACACACACACACACGGGTATACACACCTCCTCCCACACTTCTAACTCTCCTGTTGATACTAAGCACTCTGGAGGCATGAGGTGTGGACCATGCCATCTTCTTCTTTGGGACTGCCTGCAGTAAGTTTTATTATACTACTTTGCTTTATTGTGCTTCACAGATACTGCATTTTTATCAACATTGAGGCAAGACTCTCCACCAGCACAAAGATTATGACTCACTAAAGGCTCAGATGATGGTTAGCATTTGTTAACAATAAAGTATTTTTTAAATTAAGGTATGTACATTTTTTAGATATAATGACATTGGACATTCAGTAGACTACAGTATAGTATAAACATAACCTTTATATGTACTAGGAAATTAAAAAGAAATTGTGTGACTCACTTTATTGTGATATTTGCTTTATTGCGGTGGTCTGGAACTGAACCGCAATATCTCCAAGGTATGTCTGCCGTGACAAAATTAATCTGATTTGTGATAAAAAGGTTCTGTTTGCCAGGAGCAAGGTGTTATGGGTTGAACTGTGTCCCCTCAAAGTTCATATGCTGAAAGCTTAACCCCTAGTACCTCTGAATGTCACCTTATTTGGAGGTTATTGTGTGGGCCCTAATCCCATAGGAGTAGGGTCTTTATATAAATGGGAAATCTGGACACAGAGACACACACATGGAGGAAAGAAACATAAAGAGGCACAGGGAGAAAACAGCCATCTATAAGCCAAGGAGAGAGGAATGGAACAAAGTCAAAAGAATAGTTGATTATTTTGTGGGTGCTAATTCCAGTTGCTCTGTTTTTTGTTTTTGTTTTTTTAAAAATATATCTTTATTGATTTCAGAGAGAGGAAAGTAGAGGGAGAAAGAGATAGAAACATCAATGATGAGAGAGTCGTTATTCATCGGCTGCCTCCTGCACATCCCCGACTGGGGATGGAGCCTGCAACCTGGGCATGTGCCCTGACTGGGAATGGAACCCTGATCGCCTGGGTCCTAGGTCAACACTCAACCACTGAGCCACGCCCGGCTGGGCTGTTTTTGTTTTTAATGAAAGGTTTGGGAAAACCAATAAGAAAAAACAAACAAACAAACAAACAAAAAACAACAAAAAAACATCAAACCAAAAAAAAAAAAAAAGCAAAATACAAAAATACATTTGAATGCTACTTACTGTGAGTTTCCTCTTTCATTTACTCTGCCCTGTTATTATCAACATTCTCATCCTGAGAAACTCATGCATGTGGGACATTATCACCCATTGGCAGGTTAGGGCAAGAGAATTGGGGTCAGTTCACACAGCTCCTTAAAGACTAAGAGAAGCATGAACAAATCCAGTCAAAAACCATACTCACGCAGAGATAGTCTTCTCTCGAGGCTCTGGAGGGAGTCCCACTGTCAAATGTTTCTGGTGGGAGAGAAGGTCTGTGCAGGCCTAAGGAGAGACAACATAACAGCATTATCCTTCCCATAACACCTCAGACTTCCATGAAAATTACTTTTTTCTGCCTAGAAGACTTTGCTCCCCCTTAATTTAATGACACACCAAAGTGTATTTCTCAGAAAATACCATGAAGATCAGAAAAGAGAGATTTCTAGGAAGGAACAGTGAGGTATTTTATCTCCTAAGGGGTAGAAACTCTTGGTTTAGTGTAAATTCATTCTTAAGATCTAGAATTCTTATAGTTTATAACATCTCTATAAGTCTACAGTTTACATGCATCAGTATATTTGCAAACAAAAAAACTAACTGAATATCAGAAACTTTATGTAGGAAAGACAGTATTTCAAATGATTAGAGGCTGTGGTTGCTTTAAAAGAAGTATGGACACCAATTTTTAAAAACGTCCTCCATTTAGCCTCGCCGGATGTGGCTCAGAGGTTGAGCATTGACCTATGATCTAGATCGTGGTTCGATTCCAGTCAGGGCACATGCCCGGGTTGTGGGCTCGATCCCCAGCAGGGGGTGTGCAGGAGGCAGCCGATCAATGACTCTCATCATTGATGTTCTTATCTCTCTCTATCCCTCTCCTCTCCCTTCCTATCTCTGAAATCAATAAAGACATTAAAAAAAAATAATAAAACACCCTCCATCTAGATTTGGTGTCAATTTAAAAAAAAAATATAGTACCTCATCGAGTGCTTCCACCTTCTTCCTTAAGATTCCAGAGATGTACCGGATCAGGCCCCAGTGACGGATTTCTCCAACTTTGCCATATAGTTCAGTAAGCAGCTCTCTGACTGTTGTATTCCCTTCATCATACAATCTAGTGTCCCAGTCAGGTCCTCTGGAATATTAAAGACAGGCCTACATTAATGGTAAGTAAAGCTGTCAGCAACAATCTTTCGTTTCAGTGTTAGAATGGATATACCTGTTTTTTATAGGTCTCTCTTTCAATAGAAAATGAATGCTATTATTAACTAAGAATCCTTGTAAAACTCTGCTTAATAGTTTGTCTAGTCAAATAGTTTGTCTAGACAAGAATAAATCTTAGTTTCAGCTGTGTTTTGACAAAATGCATTATTTTACCCTCTTCATGGGCTTCAAGGGTGCTGAAAATAAAGTCAAAGATTTAATTTAACTATTGAAAGTTCAGATAGTAGCCACTTAGGGAACTAATGAAGAAATAACAAGGATGAGTGCTTATTTTTAAAGGACACATATATGTTATTGTTGTAAAAATTACTATAATACAAATCAGCTGTAAAATACCATAAAAGATATATAAAGCACTATGAAATTGGGAATTTAGTATATGATAAGAGTAGATTATTTATTAAATGATGTTAAGTAGCCATCTAAAAAAGAAGTTGGATCCATGCCAGAATTCCAAATGTATAAAATACTTAAATATAAAAGTACTAGAAAAAATATGGGAGAACTATTTTATAACTTTGGAGGCAAGAGGACTTTTTAACTATGAACTATACACCAGAACCCATAAAACAAAAGATTGATACATTTATATACATAAAAACAACAAAATTCTTATTGCAAAACCCACTGAAAGCAAAGTCATAGGATAAATTTCTAACTAATAAAAATATTTGCAATTCATAGGCTAATTTCCCTAATATATAAAGAACTCCAACAAATAGATAACAAAATAAAAACAACAAAAGAAAATCTGGCAAAACAAATACTGATCACTTTTAAACACAGGAGAAGGTGATTGATGTCACTTATAATAAGAAACATTCAAATTAACCAAGCTAATAGTTTTTTCATCTCTTATGTTGTCAAAAATCTCAAAATTTGATAACAATGCATTGATGAGTCTTTGGGAAAATAGGCAATCTCAATATGTTGCCAGTGGAAGTGAAAATTAGGACAATCAGTTTGGATGGCTATTTGGAAATATATATCAATATTAAAATACCTATATTATTTGATCTAGCAATTCTACTGCTCATATATCTGTAGGATAAATTCTAAACATGAGAAATGATATATGCTATGAGGTTATTCACTATAGCATTGCTTGTAACAGTGAATGACTGAAAACAATCCAAATGTTTATCAATAGGAAACTGGTTAAACAAATGATGACATATTCAAACAGTGGAATGCTATGCAACTATTATGAAATTATAATGTAGATTTAGATTATAGCAGATTGTACATTTCAAAAGGGCTGCAACAATACTCCATCTCACATGCTCTTCTTACAATGTGATTTTCACAGCCTTCCCATCAAGACTGCATTATTCTCTCCCCTTCAACCCAGGCATGCTTATGACTAAGGTGGAAGTGATGCTATATGATTTCTGAGGCTAGGTCATAAAAAGTAATGCAGCTTCCACTTGGTTCTTTCATAGGATGCATACTCTTGGAATCTAGACACCATGCTGTGAGGAAGTGGAGAGACAGGTCATTTGTGCATATTCTAGGTAACAGCCCCAGCTGAGGTTCCATCCAACAGCCAGTACTAACCCCAAGATATATAAGTGAATAAGCCTCAGGAGGACTTCAGCCCCAGACACCGTTAGATCACAACTGAAAGAGACACCAAGTGAGAACTGCCTAGCTGAGCCTGAGCAAGCCCTAGAATTGTGACAGATAATTTGAACACTTTTTGTTTTTTAATTGTAAGCCAGTGAATTTTGGGGTGATTTTTTAAGCAGTGACTGATAGATGAAATATATATGTAATGATCTTCAAAATATATAGTTTTAGTGAAAAAAATAAGGTACAGAGCAGTGTATATACTATGCTACCATTTGAGTAAACAGGTAAAAAGTATACACATATATGTCTGTATTTACCTATATATGCATAAAATGTTCCTAGAAGGATACACAAAAAATCAATAGCATTGATGGCCTGTGAGGAAGAAAACCAGGTATCTGAGAAACAAAGGTGAGAAAAAGACATTTTTTTTACCCTTTCAATGTATAATTTTGTATTTTAAAAAGTTTGAACCATGATAATGTATTATCTATTCAATATAGTTAATTATATTAAATATATATTATGTATATTTTAATATAATTGCATTATATATTTAAAATACTAACTATACTAGATACATTTAACATGTTAATTTCTTAAAACATGAAATAAAAAAATGCTATAGGAAGCCCTGGCTAGGTGGCTTATTTGGTGGAATATCATCTTGTTCACCAAAAGGTTGTGGGTTCAATTCCTGTTCAGGGCACATACCCAGGTTGCAGCTTTGGTCCCTGGTCAGGCATGTATAGGAGGCAACCAATTGATGTTTCTCTCTCTCCCCACCCCCTTCTAAAAATCAATAAAAACATATTCTCAGGTGAGGATTTTTAAAAATGCTATAGGAAGAATCATCAATGGATTAAAAAACTAGTGAATGAAAGTCTAAAGATTAACAGGATATTTACACAGTCTCAATGTATATCTCAACAAGATAATTTTTAATTACAAAGTTTAACATAATAACTTCACAGTGGAGAAATGTAAAAGATACCACCTTAACCAAGTGATCAAACCAAGTGATCAAAGTTACCAGCATCACTTCAGTGGTATTGCTGCCAAAAATGCATAAACTTGAATTTAATTATGAGAAACAACAGCTAAACCAAAATTTAGGAAGATTCTGCAAAATAACTTGTCTGTATTTTTCAAAAATGTCAATAACATGAAAAATAAAAACTCAGGAACTGTTCCACATTAAAGGAGACTAGGAACACATGAGAATTGAATGAAATGTATAATTTATATTTTCTTTTGCTGTAAAGACATTATTGGGACAACTGATAAATCTCAGTAATGTCTGCAGATTAGATGACAGTATTGTCTTAACATTAATTTTCAGACTTTGGTGATTGTACTGTGCTTATGTCAGAGAATTCCTACTCTTTAGGAAATACACACTGAAGTATTTAGGGGTAGAACAGGTGTCTGCCACTTACTCTCAAATGGTTCAGAAAAATATATATGTGTGTGATGATGATGATGATGATGATGATGATAGAGAGAGAGAGAGAGAGAGAGAGAGATCAAGACTCAATGATTCAGTGTGAACATCTGAGGGATCTGGGTGAAGGATATCCAGAAAAATTTTTGTACTATCCTTACAATTCTTCTCTAAGTTTGAAATGATCAAAATAAACATAAATAAATAATATGAAAAGAAGTGCTATGAGATCTCACATTTTGGGAAGATCCTTTTTATTTCTAGAGATCAGAGAACAGTCCGTGGAGGTGATGGGTGAACTAGGCTTTGATGTATAACTAGAATTCTGACAAGAAGAGATGGGATGTAGTAAAAGAGAGTAGTCGAGGCAGAGGAAGAAACATGAACCAAGGTGTGAAAGTAGTCATGTATAGACTATTTTGAACCTAAGTAGTACTTTGTTTTGATGGGAGTATTCATATTGTGAGGAGGGAGCAATGGTAGATAAAGGTTGAATGTCAGATCATAGAGGATGTAGATTTGAGCACTGATTCCCAAGAGTATTAGTGATGTCATAAGGAGAGGCAGGGGATGAGGATGAGTTGTAGATGATGACACAATTTCAAGTCTGGATGATATCACAAGCAAGGTCAGGAAGTAGTAGCTTTCTGGTAAAGATATTGAATTTGATTTTAGACATGTTGAGTAAGAAGACATATATAAAAATAAATAAAAATAAATTCCAAGTAGATTAAACACCTAAGTGTTATTTAAAAAAAAAATTAAAGGTATTTAAAATATTTAAAAATTCTAAAACAGTCATTTTGTCCTTACTCCTATCTTTTTTATCTCTGATTTTTTATTACTCTCCTTTTAGCATTGTTCCTGGCACATAATAAGTACCCAACAGATACCTGTTGAATAAAGTACCCTATATAAAGGAAAAGAACATAGAAACAAAGGTATCAAAATAGTAAGGCCCATGTCTTTTGGGGGGGGGGGGCAGTAGATATAACAAGCTTTATCAAGTGGCACTCGGATAGGGTTATATGAGAGGGGAAGTCCTTCATAGCCTGAGACCATCTGGAGGCTTATGTATGGTACACTACCTACCATCCAGAAGGAGAGGAGGGCAAGATAACTCCCAGGGGATAGGGCAGGACAGGGTTACATGTCTAGGTGATGTGCCTCAATAGCATTGTGGGGAGTCTCTAGGTTAGAGAGTTGTGAATGGCAGCAGGAGTTGGGGTATTCACGGCCTAGGGCTCATCTCTTGCTAGCAGGTGTGGGGTGGGTTTTGAGGAGTATGCAAAGCATGCAGGCCCTAAATGGCTAAAAATATGCTTGGAATACTTGCAATACAATTGGATATGTAAAAATTTGACTTTGGTGCTGGTGAGCTTTTCAGCTATCTATTCAATTACTCATTAAACACCATTTATCTGATGGAAACAGCATGGGCCTTGGAGTCAGACTGACCAGGGGACAAGGTTAGTACCCTGAGGGAATGAAAGTCCAAGATCCCTTGTTGGCCTTCTTTGAAACTTTCCTAACAGTGGGGAAGGTAGAACCACAGTGCCTGCCTAGTTACAGTTGGGTAAGAGTTTGGAAGTGTGGGCTTCTCAGTCAGCCTTTTTTGACAGAGGTGGGGCCAAAAGATTTTTCTGTGGTGCTTGGCTGGAGTTGAGTGGTTATTGTCTAAAAGTTGTGTCTTGCTAGCCTGCTCCTTTCTTAGTCCTTTCCCTAAAAACAAAAGGTTTTCCTTTTAAAACATTTTCTTTAAATTTTTCAATTACAGTTGACATAAAATATATTAGTTTAAGTTGTACAACATAATGGTTAGACATTTATATAACTTATGCAGTGATTACCCCAATAAGTCTAGTACCCATCTGACTCCATATATAGTTATTACAGTATTATTGACTGTATTCCCTATGCTGTACTTTACATCCCATGACTTTTTTTAAAAAAATAAGACCTTTATTAACAGGTGCTTGCAGTTTGTTGACTTTTTTGAAAAGAATCCAATTGTAAACTTTTATTACAAATTAAAAATGAAGTTGGTAAAAATCTCAACTTGACAAGATATGAAACAATTTAAAAATCTTTAAAGGCATATTGAGAAAAACCAGATTTAAAAAAAACAAAACATGTTTGTCGTCAACAAAAAGAGAAGTCTTTGGGTAAAATAAAAACCCCACACTGAATAGATAATGCAGCTAGTTCTAGTTATCTGATCAATGGGCAAAAATCCAGCACTCAAGGTCTTCAGCTTCACTCTTTTGTTCATTTCTTAATGCTGAAATTTCATATTCATTTCTTCTTGTTGGATGACTAAACTGGATGATGGTGGAAATGGTAAGCCAGCATTTACTCAGCCCTACCTGCTTAGCCTCAGGAGCAAAGCAGAAGAACTCTCAGCTGGTGGATCAGCTGCTTTTGTCTCTGACATCTTGTGGTTTAGGGTTTTCTGGGCAACTGCATCGGTAATTGAAGTTTAAGGAAGTACCAACGTTGAGGTGGTTGCTGACCTTGGGTCTCATCTCCTTGATTTTCCCTCATTGCTGTCCTCTCTGTGCCATCTTTGGTGAGGCAGGCCCCTGCAGAATCGTGGTCTGTGGCCCTGATACATACTCTGTCTCACTGGTCTACCCTGTTCTCCTATGACCTGGTTATCAGCACCCTCCATCTCTTCTCCCTGCACAGGAGGGTTGGAATACTGTGGTCAATGCCCATAGGGTCTTCGCATGTAGTAAGGTGGGAACAATCACCTGCGATATGGCCAGTGGGGTTGGGCCTCACCTTTGGGAGCACTCTCCAATCCCTCATTCTTTTTCCTCTCTCACTATTCTGGTAATTCTGATGGTAAATGCATGGAGGACCCCTGCGATGTAGATAGTGTCTATAATGGTTACATCTGCTGCATATTTCCTGCCTTGCCCTGAACTCCACCAGGGCCTGTAACATTTGCTGTCTCTTCACCATTTTCTCCTTCAACAGCAGCAAACTCCACAGTCTCTCCATCTGCTACATCTGAAGGTGCTTCCTGGGGTTATTCTTCTTTATGGCAGTCTGGGGTACAAATATATCTGCCTTGGTGTAATTCCTGTTGATGAAACCATATCCGTTTCTTACATAGAACCATTTTATTCTTCCCAAAACCTTCATTGTGGTGAGCTTTTTGTCCCTGCTGGCAGGAGCTACCATTGTGAGGCCACCATGGCTGCTGCCCATGGTGCGGGGATTGGTCTTGCCAGCGCTGATGGTGGGAGCAGCAGGGAGTGTAGTGGCAGGCGACTGCTGGGTCTCAGCCTCACTATTCATGGTTGCAGTGATGGTGACTGGGGCAGCCTGCCATAGTGGATCTCTTCTCGGGGTGTGATGGTAACTAGGCCAGAGGCGGTGGTGGGGCTGCTCAGGGCTCTCTGGGGTCTGCTCTTGACCTATGACTGTGTTTATAACTGGCAATTTGTACTTAATCCTTTCAAGTTTTTCATCCAGGCCCCCAAACCCCCTCCCATATGGAGATCATCAATTTGTTCTCTGTATCTACGAGTTTGTTTCTGTTCTGTTTGTTCACTTATTTTGTTTTTTTATATTCCACATATAAGTGAAATCATACAGTATTTGTCTTTCTCTGTCTGATTTATTTCATATAGCACAAAACCCTCTAGGTCCATCTATGATGTTGCTAAAGGCAAGATTTCATTATTTTTTATGGCCAAGTAATATTCCATTGTATATATGTACCACATCTTTATCCACTCATCTATGGATGGCACTTAGGTTGCTTCCATATCTTGACTGTTGTAAATAATGCTGCAATAAACATAGGGATGCATATATCTTTTCAAAATGTGTTTTGGATTTCTTAAAATATCCAGATGTGGAATTGCTGGGTCATATGGTCGTTCTATTTTTGATTTTTGAGGACTCTCCATACTGTTTTCCACAGTGGCTGCACCAATTTATAATCTCACCAACAGTGCGAGAAAGTTCCCTTTTCTCCACATCCTCGACAACAGTTCTTTGTTGATTTATTGATGTTAGTCATTCTGACAGGTGTGAGGTGATATCTCATTGTGGTTTTAATTTACATTTCCCTGATGATTAGTGATGTTGAACGTATTTTAATATGTCTCTTGGCCATCTGTATGTCCTCTTTAGAGAAGTGTCTATTCAAGTCCTCTTCCCATTTTGTAAACAGATTGTTTTCTTGCTGTTAAATTGTTTTTTCTTTAAAAATTTTTTCCCAATTAAATTGCCATTCAACATTATATTAGTTTCAGGTGTAGAGCATAGTGGTTAGACATTTATATAACTTACAAACCGATCCCCCCGATAAGTCTAGTACACACCTAACACCATACATAGTTATTACAATATTATTGACTATATTCTTTATGCTGTACTTTACACACCTGTGATTATTTTGTAACTGCCAATTTGTACTTAATCCCTTCAACTTTTTCACCTAGCTCCCAACATCCCTCCCATCTAGCAACCATCAGTTTGTTCTCTGTATCTATGTCTGTTTCTGTTCTGCTTATTTGTTTTTTTAGATTCCACATATAAGTGAAATTATATGGTATTTGTCTTCCTCTGTCTGACTTATTTCACTTAGCATAATACCCTCTAGGTCCATCTATGTTGTTGCAAATTGTAAGATTTTGTTCCTTTTTATGGCCAAGTCATATTCTGTTTGTATATATGCACCACATCTTCTTTATCCAATCCTCTATCAATGGACACTTAGGTTGTTTCCAGGTCTCAGTCACCATGAATAATGCTGCAGTGAACATAGGGATACATATATCGTTATGAATAAATGTTTTCAAAATTTTGGGGTAGATACCCATAAGATGAATTGCTGGGTTATATGGTAACTCTATACTTAATTTTTTTAGGAGCCTCCATACTGTTTTTCATAGTAGCTATACCAATTTAAATTCCTACCATCAGTGAATGAGGGTTCCTTTCTTCCCACAAACTCTCCAACATTTATTTCTTGTCTTGTTGATAATAGCCATTCTATCATGTGTAAGTTGGTTTTGATTTGCATTCCCCTTATAGATAGTGAAGTTGAGCATCTTTTTATATTTCTGTTGGCCATTTGTATGTATTGGGAGAAGTGACTGATTGGTCCTCTGCCATTTTTAATTGGGTCCTTTTGTGTTTTTGTTGTTGAGTTGTACAAGTTCTTTATATATTTTGGTGGTTAGCTGCTAATCAGAAGTATCCCATTAAGTTGGTTGCCTTTTGGTTTTGTTAATGGTGTTTTTTGTGTTCCTTTTTTCTGTGCAGAAGCTTTTCGGTTTTATATAGTCCCACTCATTTGTTTTTGCTTTTACTTCCCATGCCTTTGGGGTCCAAATAATATAATCCTAAGACCAAGGTCAATAAGTTTAGTACTTATGTATTCTTCTATGCATTTTGTTGTTTCAGGTTTTATATATAGGTATGTGATCCATTGTGAATTAACTTTTGTGTATGGTGACAAATAGCAGTCTAGTTTCATTCTTTTGCATGTGGCTTTTCAATTTTCCCAGCACCATTTATTGAAGAGACTTTCTTTTCTCTATTATATGTTTTTGCCTCTTTTGTCAAAAATTAGTTGCCCATATGTAATCTGTGGGTTTATTTCTGGGCTCTCAATTCTGTTTCATCGGTCTGTGTGTCTGTTTTCCTGACAATATCATGCTGTTGATTATTGTTGCTTTGTAGTATAATTTGAAGTCAGAGAGTGTGATACCTCTTTGTTCTCTATTTTCAGGATCACTTTGTCTATTTGGGGTCTTTTTTCATTCCATACAAATGTGATGACTTTTTGTTCTCTTTCTTTGAAAAATGCCATTGAGATTTTAACCGGGATTGCATTAAATCTATATATTACTTTGGGTAATATGGCCTTTTCAACAATATTGATTCTTCTAATCCATGAACATAGAATATCTTTCCATTTTTTTCTGTCATCTTCAATTTCTTTAATAATGTCTTGTAGTTTTCAGTGTATAGGTCCTTCACATCCTTTGTTAAGTTTATTCTTGGTATTTTATTCTTTTTGTTGCACTTGCAAATGGAATTGTAGTTTTCACTTCTTTTTCTGAAATTTCATTGCTAGTATATAGGAACACAATGGGCTTTTGTACACTGATTTTGTATTCTGCAGTGTTAGTGTATTTCTTTATGGTTTCTAACAGTTTTTGGTAGAGTTCTTAGGGTTTCCTATATAAAGAATCATATCATCTGCAAAAAGTGACACTTTTACTTCTTCCTTCCCAATTTGGATGCTTTTTATTTCTTTCTCTTGCCTGATTGCTCTGGCTAGGACTTCCAGAACTATGTTGAATAAGTGGTGAGAGTGGGCATCCTTGTGTTATTCTTGATTTTGGAGGAAAAGTTTTCAGTTTTTTGCATTGTTTTTGTTTGTTTGTTTGTTTGTTTGTTTAAAATATTACAAATGTCCCTTTATCTCCCAAATGACCCACTCCACCCTGTCCCACCCCCCTCCCCAGTCCCTCTCCCCACCATTATCTGTGTCCTTGGGTTGTGCATATATGCATACAAATTCTTTGGTTACCTCTCCCCTTCCACCCACCCACCCTCCTCCCTCCCTCTGACATTTGTCAGTCTGATCTATGCTTCCAACTTTCAGTTTTTTACCATTGAGTATGATATTGACTGAGGGTTTATCATATATGACCTCTGTTATGCTGAGGTGCTTTCTATATCTATTTTATTGATTGTTATAATCATAAATGGATTTTGGTCTTGTCAAATGCTTTTTCTGCATCTGTTGATATGATCATAAGATTTTTATTTTTTATTTTGTTAATTTGGTGTATCACATTGATCAATTTGCATATGTTGAACCATCCTTGTACCCTAAAATGAACCCATTTGTTCATGATGTATTATTTCTTTAATGTATTGTTGTATTTGATTTGCTAGTATTTTGTTTAGGCTTTTTGCATGTAGATTCATCAGAGATACTGGTCTGTAATTTCCTTTGTGTGTTGTCTTTTCCAGGTTTTGTTATCGGGGAAATGTTGGCCTCATAAAATGTGTTAGGAAGTATTGTCTCTTCTTCAAAATTTTGAAGAGTTTTAGAAGGATAGTTTTCAAATCTTCCTTGAATGTTTGGTAGAATTCACTAGTGAAGCCCTATCTGGTCTTGGACTTTTACTTTTTGGGAGGTTTTTGATGGTTGTTTCAATGTCCTTACTGTTAATTGGTCTATTTAGATTTCCCAATGCTTGGAGATTGTCTAGGAAGGTTATATATTTCTAATAATTTATCCATTTCTTCTAGGTTTTAAAGTTTGGTGGCAGATAGTCTTTCATAGTATTCCTGTATGTTTTTTTGTATTTCTGTGGTATTTGTTGTAACTTCTCTTTCATTTCTGATTTTGAGTCTTTTTTCTTTTTTCCTTAGTGATTCTAGCTATAACTTTGTCAATTTTATTAATCCTTTAAAAGAACCAGCTCTTTGTTGCATTAATTTTTCTATTGTCTTTTTGTTTTCTATTTTGTCTAATTCTGCTCTCATTTTTATAATTTTCTTCCTTTTACTGACTTTGGGCTTTGTTTGTTCTTTTTTTAGTTCTTTAAGGTGAAATGTTAGGTTGTTTATTTGAGATTTTTCTTGTTTCTTGATGTAGGCCTGTAATGACACAAACTTCCTTCTTCTTACTGCTTTTGCTGTTTTGATATGTCATATTGTCATTTTCATTTATCTCTTTGTATCTTTTGATCTCTTCTTTATTTTTTCTTAGATCCAATCATTGTTTAGTAGTATATTGTTTAACTGCCACATATTTTTGTTTTTTTAATTCTTTTTTGCAGTTGATTTCTAATTTCAAAGTCTTGTGGGCAGAGAATATGCTTCATATGATTTCAATCTTCTTGAATTTGTTCAGGCTAGTTTTGTGTCCCAATGTATAGTCTATCCTTGAGGGAGGCAAATGTCAGGATCCACTTTACTGAATTCTGTAGCATGACACAGGTCAGAAGAGAAGACAGGCCATGGCTAGACACACCCCTCTCGGGGTATTTTGCTGGAGAGGGATGAGGACTGGCTGCCCAGGGCAGAGCTCCCAGGGACTTGGAGGCAGGGTTCCAGCCTGGTTTCTGTCCCCCTCTACCCAGGAGAGGCACTGCAGTAGAACAGAAGCATCTGGGGAGGTCCCCCTTCCTCCCATTGAGCTACTGCAGTCTGGTTTTGCTGTCTGCTCTCTCCCAGCAAGTGAAAGATACCAACCTAAATGCTGATATAACAGGAAGAACAAAGGAAACAAGCCCTGGGGTGAGAGGTGTGGGTATCCTAGGAGCAGAGCTGGTTCCAAAGGCCCAAGCCAGTCTGCTACCTGTGCTATAGCCTGGGGGCTACAGGGAGGGTGGGCCTGCACCCAGCTCAGTATCTGGACCACAGAGGATACTAACAGGCAGAAGTTTTAGTTTCTGGCTTTTATTTGTTGTTTTGTCAAATCTAGCATTTAAAAAAGTCACCTGAGCTGGTGGTTTGATCACAGTGAAGGTGGAAGTGGGTGAGTGGTCATTTGGGAGCAGGGCACCAATGTTGTATGATGGATCCTTCACACGTAGCACCAGGCCAAGAGGGCAGCAGCTAAGGACACACTGATGGCCAGAAAGAACTGGAGGCTGGGCTTGCTTTGGCACAACTAAGACTGTCCAGAAGGGGCAACTGCTGCCCTCCAGGCCATTTTTGTCTTGTTTAGCAGACTAGTAGGGGTATTTACCCACATCTTTCCCATTATGGACAGGGAGCCCATCCTTTTCCCTGGCTGCCTTGAGAATTGTTTCTTTTTCATTAACTGTTGACAGTTTTAATATATTGTGACTTGGAGAAGACCATTTTGGCTTGAGATAATTAGGTGTACAGAACACCTAATTGCTTCTTAGATTCAAGAATCCAGTTGTGCCCAGCTGGCATAGCTCAGCGGTGGAGTGTCGACCTATGATCCAGGAGATTGTGGTTCTATTCCCAGTCAGGGCACATGCCGGGATTGTGGGCTCAATCTCCAGTGCGGGGCATGCAGGAGGCAGCCGATCAATGACTCTCATCATTGATGTTTCTATCTCTTTCTCTCTTTCCCTCTCCCTTCCTCTCTCTGAAATAAAAAAAATATGTATTTTACCCCGTCCCTTCCCCCGCTCCAGTCCCTCTCCCCACCATTGTCCGTGTCCTTGGGTTGTGCATATATGCATATAAATTCTTTGGTTACTCTCTCCCCCTCCACCCACCCGCCCTCCTCCATCCCTCTGACATTCGTCAGTCTCATCTATGCTTCCATGCCATTGAATCTATTCTGTTCATCAGTTTATTAAGTTCTTTAGATTCCACGTATAAGCGAGATCATGTGATGTTTGTATTTTAAAAATAATTCAGTTGTTTCCAAAGGTCTGGGAAGTTTGCATTGGTTATTTTGTTTGACTAGGTTCTCTTTCCATTTTCCCACTCCTCTTTTTCTGGTATGTCTGTTATTCTTACATTGCTCTTTCTGATGAAGTTAGATAGTTCTCATAGAGTTCTTTCTTTTTTTACTCTCAAATCTCTCTTCTTCCACCTGAATCATTTCTCCATCTGTTCTGCTCTGCCCCTGAAGGTTGCTAGTTCACTCTTTGTTTCTTAGTTCTTCACCTCCAGAACTTCCATTTGTTTTTTTTTATAGTTTCAGTCTCTTTGGTAAAGTTCTTTAGTTTGTTGATTTTATTTCTGAGTTCATTAAACTACCTTTCTGAGTTTTCTTTCATCGAGTTTGTTTAGAACTGAAATCTTGAATTCTCTGTAATTTAAACCACATATTTCCATGTCTTTAAGTTCAATTCCTGGAGGTATTTCACTTTTTTACCTGAGCTACATTGTTACCTTGATTATTCATGGTGTCTGATGGATTATTTCTCTGCTTAGGTATTTATGGGAATAAAATCTGCTTTAAAAAAAAATTATTGGAGTGACATTGGTTAATAAAATTATATAGATTTCAAGTGTACAAGTCTATGATACATCATCTGTATATTGTGCTTGTGTGCCCACCACCCTAAGTCAAGTCTCCATCACATATTTGACCCCCTTCACTCTTTACTCCCCCACCATCATTACCCTCTGGGAACCACCATACTGTTATCTGTGTCTATGAGTTTTTGCTTGTTTGTTTGTTTGTTTTATTTGTTGATTTGTTCTTTCAGTTTTATATCCCACATATAAGTGAAATCATGTGGTTCTTAGCTTTTTCTGTTTGATTTATTTTGCTTAGTATGATTTTCTCAAGGTCCATCCCTGTTGTCGCAAATGGCTATATTTCATCCTTTCTTATGGGTGAGTAGTATGCCATTCTGTACATGGACCACATCTTCTTTACCCAGTCCTCTGTCACAGGACACTTGGGTTATTTCCATGTCTTGGTCACTGTGAATAATACTGCGATGAACATAAGGGTGCATATATCTTTATGAATAAATGTTTTCAGAGGCTTAGGAAGATGGCAGCCCTGTGAGAAGTAGCAGCGCCCCCACTCCAGCCATGGACTTGATTTTCTCCTAAAATCCTACGTAACCAGCTTGAAAAAAACCCAGAGAAACATACCTGAGTGGACAAAGTGTGAGGGGGGAGCACTGAGGAACCATCACGGAGTCCGGTAAGAGAGGGGGGGCTGTAGGAAGGGGGACTCCCCCCTGAAGCCTGTGCTGGGCTCTGAGCCTGAAGGCTTGGAGGATGCAAAGCCCCGCGGACGGCATCCAAAAGCGGGTATCCCACATCTGGAGCAGAGAGGGGAAGGAGCACCCTGCGCACAGGACAGAGGGACCCAGGGGAACGGTGAGTCCGGGAGGAGATGGCGCCTTCCTAAGAAACAAAGCCTCTAGGGGAGGCTGCGACCGGGCTTCTGATGCTCGGGGTGCCGACCATAGGGAAGGCTGTCCCAAGGCCTGTGGCACCCAAGTAGTGAGGGTCCAGAGGACTGCGCTGAGCACCCGCACACGGGGACCCTCTGCCTCCCTGTAGGGCACTGTGGTGAGCCCCAGAAAGCGCTGAATCTGTGTGGCACGGGGGAGGGGAGGAGCCCTCCCGTCCTGAGCTCCTGGGTGCCAAGAGGCTGGGATCTGTGACTGGCCCAAGAGGCCCTGTGGTGGCGCGTGAAGCTGCCCCAGTTTCGCTCAGATCAGCAAGTGTGGAGAGCTGCGTGGAGCTGACTTTGGGTCCCCTCCCACTGGGTGCCTTGGAGCAAGGGCAGTGGGACCTTGCAGGGCGGACTCTCTGCCTGCCTGTTGCTTTGTGCTTTTTCGAGTTTATTTGCAGAACTGGTTCCCACCTTCCCGGCATGCACTGCTCCAACAGACCAGCAGAGGCTGCCATTGGGGTCTGCGCAGTAGATGGTCTGAGGGGTGGGCCTGGTGCGACCAGCCAACCAGAGCTGAGCAGGGAGGGGCGGAGCCTGCCAGCCTCTCCTGCAGCCAGGAGCACCACCCACAATAGGAAAGGGGCGGGTCCCGCTCACTGAAGCCCCAGACACCCCCACAGGGCACAGTCCTGAGGGGGAAGGGAGAGCAGCTCATAGGAGGACTCTGCAAGAATAAGACTCTCGGGGGCTGCTGTTTGGGAACTGGAGGAAACACTGAAAACCCCTGCTGGGGGCTGGGCAGGCAAAGGGCCCACCACAATGTGTTCTTAATCGAACCCACTGGGCCCTGGCTGCTGATACGGCCCATACAGAAAAGGCAACAGGCTGAAATAAATCTGAAGCTGCAGCAGGACAGAGCCTGGGGAGCTAGAATCAGAGGACAGGGTAGGCACTGAGGAGCTGGCAGTGGAGCAGAGAATAACTCCCGCAGAGTGAGCGCCTGACAGTGACACCTCTAAGGGAGTGATACCCTGGGCTACAATGGCCACCCTGTACCCTAAAAACTCTACAGAAGACTCTGGAGCAAGACCAGGCAACTACAAGGTTGCAAAATAGCTGACAAGAGGAGGTGGCCCACGGAGAGTCTCAGATCAACCATCTACCTAAGGACACCAGAGCCAAACCTAGACGGCTCCTCACATTGGGTGATACACAAGTACCTACCAGGGGAAATGAAATCTCAAAAAACAGTCACCCTCAGACAATATAAGTTGCCCAGAAGAAACACACCTGATTGACTACCTTTTTCTCTGCTGTTTTTTTGTTTTGTCTGGTTTTGGGTTTTTTTTGGTTTTGGGGATTTTTTTGTTTGTTTTTTGTTTGTGGGTTTGTTTATTTTTTCTCTTTTTTCCTTAGGAAGAGGAGAAAGGGGAGAAAATTTGTTTTTTTCTTCTTTTTTAAACTTTATAAAAATCTTTTTATTTTTATTTTTTAATTTTTTTTAAAACATTTTTTTAATTAAATTTTTTTTTTTATATAAAAGAATTTTGTCTTGCTTAGCTTGTTTTTGGTTTTGTTTTGGTTATTTGCTTTGTTTTGTTTTATCCTTGCTTCTACTATCAAGACTTTCTTGATATCCCTGCTTAATGACTGGGACTTTATCATTATAACCAAGTTTACTGTTTTCCTCTATAGTATCCCCCAAATCTCTTACCAGACTTCCTGCCTGCCTGGACTTTATCTCTGTCTCTCTCCTCTCAATCCATTGGCATAACTTTTTTCTTTTATTTCTTCTTTCTTTTTCTACTTTTCTTTCATTCTTTCACTTTGCCCCCTTCTGATTTCCTGTCCGATTGTTAGTTTCTCATATTCTCTTTATTGTATTTTTGTTTTCTCATTTTCAACTATTATCTTATTCCTTTCTCTCCCTTAATTTTGTGCTGGCCCTTCTTTCAGAATCTTTTCTCTGCTTCTGTTATCTCCCAGTAGCTTCTCTATTTTTCACATTTTAGTTTATTATTATTTTCTAAATTTTCACCAGTATTAACAACAATATACACCTCTGGGCTCCACTGGACCCACAAGACAAAATCCCACACCACAAGACTGGGACACAGCAAATATATCTAATATATAGATATAAGCACTAAGACCTACCAAAATTGGGAGACAAAGAAACAACCCCCAAATTAAAGAAAAGGAAACATCGTCAGAAAAAGACATTGATGAGATGGAGTTGAGCAAGTTATCAGAAACGGAGTTCAGAGTATTGATGATGAAGATGTTCAAGGAACTTAAGAAGACTATAGATGATAAGATTGAGAACCTTAGTGAAAACATGAAAAAAAGAGATATATACCATAAATATAACTCAGACAGAGGTAAAGAATGCTGTATCTGATATCAAGAATGCACTGGAAGGAATTAAAAGCAGGCTCAATGAAGCAGAGGATAGAATAAGTGACTTAGAAGAGAAAGTAGAGAAAATCACACAATCAGAGCAGCAAAAAGAAAAAAACACTTAAAAAGCATGAGGACAGTCTAAGGGAACTGTGAGACAACATGAAGCGAAACAATATTCGCATTATAGGAGTCCCAGAGGGGGAGGAAAGAGAGCAAGGGATAGAGAACTTGGTGGAAGAAATAATGATAGAAAACTTCCCTAGGCTGGCGGAGGAGAAAGCCACACAAGTTCAGGAAGCACAGAGGGTTCCAGACAAGAGAAACCCAAAAAGACCCACTCAAAGACACATCATAATTAAAATGGCAAATGTCAAGGACAAAGAGAAAATATTAAGGGCTGTAAGACAGAGACAAGCAGTGACCTACAATGGAACCCCCATAAGGCTGACAGCTGATTTCTCAACAGAGATTCTTCAGGCCAGAAGGGAGTGGCATGAAGTTCTGCAAGTAATGAAAAGCAAGACCATGCAACCAAGATTGCTTTATCCAGCAAGGCTATCATTTCAATTTGAAGGTGAAATAAAAAGCTTCCCAGTCAATAAAAGGCTAAAAGAGTTCAGTACCACCAAACCAGCATTGCAAGAAATGCTAAAAGGACTGCTTTACGAAAAAGAAGGAATAGTGAGAGAAAGGTACATCAGCATAAAGGGGGAAAATGGCATTAAATAAGTTGCTATCAATAGTAACCTTAAATGTAAACGGAATAAACGGTCCAATCAAAAGACAAAGGGTAGCTGAATGGATAAGAAAACAGGACCCAAATATATGCTGTCTACAACTGACCCACCTGAGAGCAAAAGACTCACACAGGCAAAAAGTGAAGGGGTGGAGTAAAATATTCCATGCAAATGGAAAGGAAAAGAAAGCTGGAGTAGCAATTCTTATTTTGACGAAACAGACTTCAAAATAAAGACCATAACAAGAGACAAAGATGGTCACTACATATTACTAAAGGGATCAATCCAACAGGAGGAAATAACCCTTATGAACATTTATGCACCCAATACAGGAGCACCTAAATATATAAAAAACCTCTTGAGAGACTTCAAAGGGGAGATTGACAGCAACACAATCATAGTGGAGGACTTTAATACACCACTGTCAACAGTGAACAGATCATCAAGACAAAAAAATCAACAGGGAAACGCAGACTTTAAATGAATCACTAGACCTAATGGATTTAATTAACATTTATAGAACATTTCACCCCAAAGCAGCAGAATACACATTCTTCTCAAGGGCACATGGAACATTCTCAAAAATAGACCACATGTTAGGGTACAAGGCAAGTCTCTACAAATATAAGAAGACTGAAATCATATCAAGCATCTTCTCAGATCACAATGCCATGAAACTAGAAATCAACCACTATAAAAAAACTCAAAAATATTCAAACACATGGAGGATAAATAGCATGTTATTAAACAACGAATGGGTTACCAAGGAGATCAAGGAAGAAATCAAACACTTCATGGAAAGTAACAAAAATGAACAGACAACAACCCAAAACCTATGGGACACGGCGAAAGCAGTCCTGAGAGGAAAATTCATATCGTTACAGGCCTATCTCAAGAAACAAGAAAAAGATCTAATGAACCATCTAACACAACAACTAAAAGAACTAGAAGGAGAACAGCAAGAAAAGCCCCGAGGAAGTAGAAGGAAGGAAATAATAAAAATCAGAGCAGAGATTAATGACATAGAGACTAAAGAAACAATACAAAAAATCAATGAAACCAAGAGCTGGTTCTTTGAAAAGGTAAATAAGATTGATGCACCTTAGCCAGACTCACTAAGAAACAAAGAGAGAAGACCCAAATAAATGAAATCAGAAATGAAAGAGGCGATATAACAACTGATCCAACAGAAATAAAAAGGACTGTAAGAAAATATTATGAGCAACTGTATGCCAACAAATTGGACAACATGGGGGAAATGGACAAATTCCTAGGAGCATACAACCTTCCAAAGCTGAATCAAGAAGAGGCAGAAAACCTGAATAGGCCAATAACAACTAATGAAATTGAAGCAGTAATCAAAAAACTCCCAGCAAACAAAAGTCCTGGACCAGATGGATTTACAGGAGAGTTTTGCCAAACATTCAAAGAAGAATTAACACCTATTCTATTCAAACTATTCCAGAAAATTCAAGAGGAGGGAAAACTCCCAAATTCTTTTTATGAGGCCAGCATCACCCTAATCCCAAAACCAGATAAAGATACTACAAAGAAAGAAAATTACAGGCCAATATCCCTGATGAACATAGATGCTAAAATCCTCACTAAAATACTAGCAAACTAGATCCAGCAATACATTAAAAAGATCATACATCATGACCAATTAGGATTTATTCTGGGGATGCAAGGCTGGTACAACATCCGCAAATCAATAAATATGATACATCACATAAACAAAATGAAGGACAAAAATCTTATGATCATATCAATAGATGCAGAAAAAGCATTTGACAAAATCCAGCACCCATTTCTGATAAAAACTCTCAGCAAAGTGGGAATAGAGGGATCATATCTCAACATAATAAAGGCGATATATGACAGACCTACAGCCAACATCATACTCAATGGGCAAAAACTAAAACCATTTCCATTAAAAACCGGAACAAGACAGGGATGTCCACTTTCACCACTCTTATTCAACACAGTACTGGAAGTCCTTGCCACAGCCATCAGACAGGAGGAAAACATAAATGGCATCCAAATTGGAAAGGAGGGAGTAAAATTGTCATTATTTGCAGATGACATGATATTGTACATAGAAAACCCTCAAGACTCCACCAAAGTACTGCTAGATTTGATAAATGAATTTGGCAAGGTAGCTGGATACAAAATCAACATCTGGAAACCAATGGCATTCTTATACACCAACAATGAACTTTCAGAGAGAGAAACTAAAAAAGCAATATCATTTACCATTGCAACTAAAAAAATAAGATACCTAGGAATAAACTTAACCAAGGATATAAAAGACCTGTACTCAGAAAACTACAGGACACTGAAAAAAGAAATAGAGGAAGATTTAAACAAGTGGAAGAAGATACCATGCTCATGGATTGGAAGAATTAATATCATTAAACTGTCTATACTACCCAAAGCAATTTATAAATTTAATGCAATTCCTATGAAAATACCAACAACATATTTCACAGACCTAGAGGAAACATTTTGAAAATTTGTATGGAACCAAAAAAGACCCCAAATAGCTGCAGCCATCTTGAGAAAAAAGAACCGAGTGGGAGGGATCACATTACCGGAATTCAAACTATATTACATAGCCACTGTAATCAAAATGGCCTGGTATTGGTACAACAACAGGCATATGGATCAATGGAACAGTACAGGGACCCCAGAAATAGACCCACACCATTATGGTCAGTTAATATTTGACAAAGGAGGCAAGAGTATCCAATGGAGTAAGGACAGTCTCTTCAATAAGTGGTGCTGGGAAAAGAATGAAACTAGACCACCAACTTTCACCATACAGAAAAATAAACTCAAAATGGATAAAAGACTTAAATGTAAGTCACAAAACCATAAAAATCCTGGAAGAAAACATAGGCAGTAAAGTCACAGACATCCCACGTAGTGGACTTTTCACTGATACATCTCCTAGGGCAAGAGAAACAAAGAAAAAATAAACATATGGGACTACATCAAACTAAAAAGCTTCTGCACAGCAAAAGAAAACAGCCTCAAAATACAAAGGAACCCCATGGTCTGGGAAAACATATTTGCCAAGGATGAATCTGATAAGGGGCTAATTTCCAAAGTGTACAAAGAACTCATACTACTCAGCAAGAGGAAGACAAACAACCCAATTAAGAAATGGGCAAAGGACTTAAATAGACACTTCTCCAAAGAGGACATAGGGTTGGTCAAGAGACACATGAGAAAATGCTGGACATTGCTAATCATCAGAGAGATGCAAAGTAAAACCACAATGAAGTATCACTTCACACATGTCAGAATGGCTGCCATCAACAAATCAACAAACAACATGTGCTGGCGAGGGTGTGGAGAAAGGGGAACCCTAGTACACTGCTGGAGGGAATGCAGGCTGGTGCAGCCACTATGGAAAACAGTATGTAGGTTCCTCAAAAAATTAAAAATGGAGCTGCCGTTCGACCCAGTGATTCCACTTCTAGGAATATATCCTAAGAATCCTGAAACATTCATCAGAAAGGATATATGTACCCCGATGTTCATAGCAGCACAGTTTACGATAGCCAAGATCTGGAAACAGCCCAAGTGTCCATCAGTAGATGAGTGGATAAAAAAGCTATGGGACATTTACACCATGGAATACTACCCAGCTGTAAAGAAGAAGAATGTCATTCCCTTTGGGACAACATGGATGGACCTGGAGAATATTATGCTAAGTGAAATAAGCCAGGCAGTGAAAGACAAATATCACATGAACTCGCTTATACGTGGAATCTAAAGAACTTAATAAACTGATGAACAGAATAGATTCAATGATATGGAAGCATAGATGAGACTGATGAATGTCAGACAGATGGAGGAGGGTTGGTGGGTAGAGGGGGAGAGAGTAACCAAAGAATTTATGTGCATATATACACAACCCAAGGACATGGACAATGGTGGGGAGAGGGACTGGGGAGGAGGAAGGAACAGGGTGGAACGGGTCATTGGGGAGAAAAAGGGACATCTGTAATATTTTAAACAATAATAAAATTAAAAAGAAAAAAAAAAGACCCTTTAACATTTCATGGAAAAAAAATGTTTTCAGTTTTGGGTAGATACCCAGAAGAGGGCTTGCTGGGTCATATGGTATAAAACCTGTTTTTTAAGAAAAGCATTTGACACTTCACTATTTAGCAGGTGAGGAAAGTTCTTTCTTTTGCTTTCCAGTAGGTGAAGTGCAAGTTTTCATTTTCTCTTATTGCCCTGCTAAGGCTTCTGGGGTCTGTGTGGGGCCTGTTGCCTTGGCTGTTAAATATGCCCCCATATTCCCTGAGGAGATGGGCATCCCTTCTGTGACCAGGTCACCTCAGTCTCAGGGCAGCACCCCTGTGGAGAAATGTGGTGGGTAATGGGTTTCTGGCCCAGTGTTGCCTCTTGCAACTAGATGCCAGAAGTGCTGTACTATCCAAGGTGTCCAGGTGCTTTCACCAGGCTCCAATGTGATGGGTGGGGGTGGCGTGCATAGGAACAGGCTTCTTTGTGCATTTATGGCCTTGTTCTCTCCCAGTAATGGTGGCTGTCAGACCTCAGCTGCCACACTTCTGAATCTCCATCCTTGTCACTGGGTTTAGCCAGTTTGTACCTGCCTCTCAGGCAGAAATGTTTCTGCCCCCTGGTCTTCAGGGTTGCTGAAAGTATGCACACTGTAACCTGCCACTTACACTGCTGCAGCTGCTGGGGCTGCTGAGAGATCTGGGAATGTGAGGGGAGGCAGCTACATGTCTGTTCCTTTGTCTTCTACTTGGTAATGGTGGCTGCTAGACCACAGCTGCAGTTCTTACGTGTTCAGTCTCTGGCCCTATCACTGGGTTCAGCCACAGCATGTGCTGACCACTAGGCAGGAATGTTGGTTCTACCCCTCTGCTCCTTAAGGCTGCAGGGTGTGTGTGCTGTAAGCTTACTCTTCCCCTGCTACCAAGTCCTGCAGTGAGCTCCGGGGTATGTCTGTGGCACCTATCTCTGTGCTCCCCTTTCCCCCTTTCCCTCTTTGCTCAGATATGCCCACTTTCAGATGTTTCAAGGTGAGGATCTCTCAGACGTGTTTGCATTTTGAGCAGGGAATAATTTGTTGAATCATAGCTGTCCAACTTCTAACTTCAAGGAGTGAGAACTGTAGGACCTCTCACGCTGCCATTCTGTTGACATCACTTGCCCCATTTTTTTTGTTTCCATTTGTATGAAGTATCTTTTTCCATTTCTTTACTTTCAGTATGTGTGTTTATTTTGGTCTGAAGTAGGCCTCTTATAGGCAGTATATATACATACATACATACAGGTCTTTTTTTTTTTTTTAATCCATTCAGCCACACTTTGTGTTTTGATTGGGCATTTAGTCTATTCACATATGAAATAACTATTTACAGGCATGTAGTTATTGCCATTTTGTTAACTGTTTTTCTAGTTGTTTTTTGTAGTTCTCTGTTCCTTTCTTATTCTCTTGTTCTTGTCTCTTGTATGTTGATGATATTCTGTTGTGTTGTGTTTGTATTCCCTTCTCTTTATTTCTTGCTTATTTCTTGTCGATATTTGGTTTGTGGTTACCATGTGCTTCATATATACCAAGCTGTGTTTATAGCAATATACTTTAAGTTGATGGTTGCTTAACTTCTAATGCATTCTAAAATCACTACAATTTTTCTCCCCTGGGTTAATGTTTTTGTCATAACACGCTTAAACTATTGTTGTAATTATACATGAAACTCCTACTTTTGCATTTTAACCTTTGTATTAACTTTATAGTTGGTGGATGTACATTGAGCATCCTTATAACCAATGTTTTAAACTCTGTATCTGATTGCTTGTCTTCATTTTGTTTATTTTTTTTCTGGAGTTTTGTCTTGTTCTTTCATTTAGGACATGTATCTTTGTTTCCTCATTTTGGCTGCCTCCCTGTGCTTGTTTCCATGTACTAGGCAGAGATGTTATATCTCTCAGTCTTTGCAGAGTGGCCTTATGTAGCAGGTATCCTTTGAGACCCAGTGGTGCAATCTCCCTTTTCACCTGAGCCAGGTGATGCAGTGGTGTCCCTTGTGTGGGTTGTGTGCACCCTCCTATTGTAGTTGAGCCTTGATTGCTGTTGGCATGTCTGTGGGTGGGATTGAACCTCATGTTAACTGGCTGTGAGGGCTAGATGTAGATGAGCTGTTGTGTGGGGCCTGAACCCATGGAGTGGGGGTCACTTTAGTGGGGCTTTGGTACCAGCTGAGTCTGCCCTTCAGGTGTGTGATTTGTGGAATTGGTTGGGTGGTGCTCTGGTGTGGTCTGAAGTCAGCCGGAAAGTGTGTTGGTTCTAGAGCTTCTTAGGAGGAACTCTGGTAGAGGTAGAGTTCAGGTGCCATTTGTACCTCACTGGGGGTTACCTGGTGGGACCTACAAAGTCATTTGCAGTTGGTAGTTGCCTGTGCTGGGCTTGGAGGCACTTAGGAGAGGCTATGCTGTGAGCTGAGGGTGGCTGCCACTAGTACTGGGTTTGTGTCCATTTGGTGGGCACCACGATGGGAACTAAGGTCAGCCTCCACTTGTGCCAGGCTTGTAGCCACTTACTTGAAGCTACATTCCAAGCCATCACTGACTTCAGCTTATGCCAGGCTTGGGGCCTTCCGATGAGAGTTACAATGCAAACTGAGACCAGTCACCATTTGTAGTAGGATTGGGGCTGCTTAGCAAGAGGTGCAGGGAATGCTGAGGCCAGCCACTGCTTGCTTGGGATTTGTGGACCTTTGAGAGATTTTAGGAAAGTCCACAGTGGGAGCTGAGGCAGGCTGTACCTGTGGAAAAGTTGCTGGAAGTGGCTCAGGCTGAACAGGCAAGGTGGATGGGGCAGGGTTTCAGGGAATCACCAGGGCGGGAAGAATGGTGCTAGCCAGGTTAATGGAGAACTGAGGTTTGGTGCCTGCCTGCACCTGCTGGGTGGGATGAGTGCTTAACACAGGAGCAACGGTGCCTGCCAGCACTTCCATCCCTGAAGAGAGCTGCCCTGACCTCTGCAACTCTCCATATGTCCCTGGTACTTTCTGAGATGCTGCCCCTGCACTGAAGCCCAGAGCAAGGGTGTTTGTAAACGATCAAGTCTATGCGTGGCCTCTCAAGTGGAACACCTGGGACTCCAGCAGCCCTCCATCTCATTTGGATGGAATCTCCACTGGCTTTCACAGCCAGATGTTATGGGGACTCCTCTTCTCAGCTCTGGTGCCCTGGGCTGGGGAGTCTGGATCCCTTGATCCTCAAAGGGGACCTCCGCAGCCAAGATATCCTTCCTGATTCTTAATTGTGGCACTGGGTGTGGGTCCTGCCCATTCAGTGTCTCTGTCCCTCCCACCAGTCTTATCACAGGCTTCTTTATATCTTTATTTATAGGACTTCTGTTCAGCTAGTCTTCAGGTGGTTCTGTAATTTAGTTGGAATTTTCATGTGGCTGTGGGAGGAGACAAGCACAGCATTTACCTACTTCTCCATCTTCACTGGAATTAGGAGAGCATCTGCCACAGAACAGGTTTTCTTAGGGATTGTTTACATTCAATATTATTTTGTATTGGTTTCAGCATAGTGCTTAGGCAATCATACTTCAAGAACCTGATATGTCAAGTACCCACTTGGCACCATACATAGTTATTACAATATTAATGACTATATTCTCTATGCTGTACTTTATATCCCCATGACTATTTTGTAACTACCAATTTGTGCTTCTTCTCTTTTTTAAAATTTATTTTATTGTTGAAAGTATTACAGATGTCCCCTGTTTTCCCCCCTTTGCCCCCTTCCACCCATCTCCCACCCCACTCCAAGCCTTCACCTGTCTATTGTCTGTCCATGGGCTATGCATATGTGCTTATAAGTCTTTGGTCAATCTTTTCCCGCCCTCCTTCCTGCCTTCCTTCTGAGATCTGTCAGTCTGTTTCATGTTTCCACGTCTGTGGTCCTATCTTGTTTGTCAATTTATTTTGTTCCTTAGATTCCACATTTTCACCCAGTCCCTCAATCCCCATCTCCACTGGCAACCATCAGTCTGTTCTCTGTATCTGTGAGTCTGTTTCTGTTTTGTCTGTTCATTTATATTGTTCTTTAGATTCCTTTGTTGTCTGTGCAATTGTCATTTTCAGGTTGCTGGCCTCTCCAGTACTCAATGCAGGATACACAAGGCAACAAAGAAAACCCAGAGACCTCACCACATTGTCATCCTTTAGATTCTGAGGTCCTTAGTGTCTTCTTGTCTGCTTTTCAACATCTTGTTATGTTTGTTTTATAAAAATGTCTTCCTCTACTTAGCAGGAGGAATAGAAAGAAATGCACCTACTGTATCTCATATAGAATTAGAAGTTTTCTTGTGGTTATATTTTAAGAGATTCCTTGTCTTTTAGAAATAATACTAAAATATTTAGGAATAAAATGATAAAATGTCTGATATTTTCTTCAAAATAATTCAGGGGGATGAGAGGGTGAGAAGAATATAAATGTGAAAAGATTAACATGTATTCATAATTGTTCAGGTTGAGTCATGGGCCCAATAGTGTTCATTATACTATTCTTTCTACTTTTATGTAAGTTTGAACATTTCTAGCATAAAAAGAAAGAAAAAAAATGTTACTGTCCCTCCTCTGTGGAGGATGGGCTTGAGGAGAACAAGATGGAAATAAGAAGACATGTTAGGAAGCTGTAACAATAGTCCTGGTGAGAGACAAAGGCCTGAATGAAGGCAGTAATATCAGAAATGCGGAAGATAAATATTTAAAGGTAAAACTGGACACACTTGGTGATTAACTGGATATGGGGAGAAGCTTGATTATTAAGTAGGTGTTGGTTCCAACAACAGAGATGGAGAATTTCAGAGTCTGACTCCACCTTGGATGCTTGACTGCTGACAGCTTTCAAGTCCCGCTACTCCTCTTTCCCTTCCCACCTACATCTGGGCAAGCTGATAAGAAAGTTTGAGTGTTCCCTCCTTTGGGGACTCTCATCTCAGTCTCAGTCTCACCTCCTAATCATAATACAATCCCAAATCCAGCTTCCTTTCCCTGCTCGCTCAAGCTTTTTGGGGGGACCAACTCAGGAACTTGTTCTGCTCTTCCATAGAAAGTCTCATTATGTGAGGAATACTTTCCACACCCTTTTGGTAATGTGTGTGGCATCATCAGTCTCAACATCCAAACCAAATTTTGGGGGGTGTCCATTCTACCTCCTTGGTATGAAGAAATGTAAAAGAACAGGTTATTTTTGTGGGGGGAGTGTAGGGGACAGGAGAGTGGAGTTCAATTTGAGCCTACTGAGTGTGAGGTATCTAGATATAATATACCTAACAGAGTGCTTGGCACATAGCAAACACTCAAAAATGCTAGTTTCTTTTTCATGTAAGCCTCCATTTATCTTACTCCTTTTGAGTTAAGAATATATTTATCTGTAGATTTTACCAAATAATGAAAGCTTAAAATAACCATAATAATGATTATAATAGTTGTGTTATTGGTCACTATGTATAAGATATTGTATTAGAGACTTTGCAGATATTATATCTTGTTTAATCTTTACAATGAGGTAGGTATAATCCAACTTTTATAAATGAAGACAAATTACAGGTTGCAAAACTGTATTCAAATCCAGATCAGTGAGACTCCAAAGCTATGCTATATTTATTATACTATTCTTCCTCTCCATATGGACATTAAAGTAGATTGATAATATCCACTACTTACTTCATAGTATACAGCATGTAGAGGATATCAGCTTGCTCCTGGAAGCTGGAGGTCTCCTTTAACTGTAAAACCAGTGCTTTGAAGTCCACTTCCCCAGACTGGTCTCTAGGAAGATGTATTTCTACATGAACCAAGGGAACCTTTAATTTGAAAAAGAATAAAAAAATTAAGTCCACAGTGCTCAACTTAAATAATGCCTTACAGTGTTGATCTTTTGATTTCTAAACTTTTTCCATAAGAATTTGTTACATTTTAATGAAAAGTAAACCAAAAACAATGAAACCTTCAAGATGTATGATACAGCAATCTAGATTTCATAAAGCCTGGCTAGAAAAACTTGCCCATTTTAAAAGTGAACTGAAAAGGTCATGCATCTTCACCAGGGTAGCAGTTTGCCTACCACCAGTTAGTAGCAGAAACCATAATGGCTAGTTCTATTATTTTCCATAAGGATGGCAGTTTTGCAAAAAGCTGATAGAAATACCTCATGTGCAAGTTTACCTGATCCTCTTGTGGGGGCTGGGGTGAATCAAGTAAGTTGAATGAAGGCCGGGAAGCCTGAACTATCTTTACAGGAAGATACATGTGAACATCTGCAAAAGGTTGACATTATGATAAAGGTTAGATAATCAAGAGACTAACAAAAATGGAACAGTTGATCTCAACAACGAAGTTATATATGTTTGGTTATTTAAAGAAGTTTATCTTTTCTGGGTAATATCAAAGAAAAGAAATATAAATATCAAAAAATAATTTAAAGAATGTTCAATCAATCAAAAGACATTTTTTGAATGATGCATAAGATGGTAGCATCAGCTGATATTAAAGTCTAAAAATGTAACCAATACCGCAATGGTACTATCACTGATGCTCTGATAGAATACCATGTATTACAGAAAGAACCCAGTTATGTTTTATATTTTCTGGAATTCCCTCGGAGAATATCTGGCTGCTCACAGTTAGATTTTCTTGAGAATAGATAAGTGGATGATCCTATCTAGGGAATCAAAAAATGTAGTGGCAGGCCAACTTTGAGATATTCTTAAGAATTTTACTTACAGTCCATTGTTGAAATACTTACCATAACCTCTAAGGAGAGGCTTTCTTGTCATTTTCACCATTTTACAGGTACAGAAATAGAGATATAGAGCTCAAATAACTGTTCAAGCAAGTAAGTAGCAGAGCTGGAAATTAAGCTCAAGTTTCGTGATTCATAATCTAAAAGTCTAACTTTATAAAGTTTATTTTTCACATAAGCCCTCTGTCAAAGAAGCATACATGAAGGGAATGCTAAGCTTTCCCTTATTCTAAATGTTAAGTGATTCTCCAATGTTCATGTTTAATATATTTGGTTAGTAATGATCAATAAAGTTTTAGACAGCAAGAGCATGCATCTCAATCATTCTCATCATCTGTAAATGTTAACATTTAGGTCCTCCAGGTGTGGCCAAGGATCCCTTCTGTCCCTTCACATGCAGCTACTATAGAGGCATTGAACACTCTTGGGGACGATGACTACTCCTGGCAATGTGTCTAGAAGACATCTTCCACTACAAATACTGCTGAAGGAAGGTAGTGGTCATGGAGAGGTGAATGGCAAAGTTGTTGAAGAATGAGTGCTATAGTTGACAAACAGTTCTACACTGCTGGAACAACTGACTATAAAAGTTACAGCTGGCATAAGGGAACCAGATGTAGCTTATTTAAGGGAGAATATCTCCTTCTCCATTGCAAGGCACTCTTGTAATAGTTTACAATGCTTTCTCTTTAAATAAAATTATTCCCAAAGGGGAAAACCAGAGTACATAGCACTATCTATAGCAAAATTATACCCAATTCATTAATTTTACAAGTATTTGAGTGTCTAATATGTTCTAAGTACTATCCAAGGTGCTAGGGATAAAGCAGTGAACAAAACAAAGTTCCTGCTTACACTGTAATAAATGCCCTCCCCTTCTGGGTTTCACGTCATCCTGTGCTTGACTCCAGTGAATCCTGGCATTACTCACTCTGTACATGCAGCTCCGTGGCCTTGGTCACCAAGGACATTAAATCGCAGGTTGTTTGCACAGCAGCTCGGAACCGATCTAGCCCTCCCTTCTGAGAGGTAGTGGCTAGTTTAGGATGGGGAGCAGTGTGCGCCAAAAGGTGATCTAAATAACGAGCAACTTCATCACCACAGTGAGCTGAAAGGTTAGTGGGGGGCGGGGGGTGAAAAGAAAAGAATTAACATTTTAGTTACATCACAATCTAACCCACCAAACAGAATGACCAGATTCTGTGACCACAACAGTACCAGAAGTAGGCTGTTTTAGCTCATGAGGAAAAAGTATGTGATCATTATATAATCTCATAGCTTTACCATCTAAAAACTATGGTCATTACCAGGACCCACTTGTTCTTCAACTTTTCTGAGACAATATTAGGGCCCTTGGAAGCAGTATGAGGTTAACATAGGAAAGATGGTGCAAACATTTCATATGCAAGCATATGATGATTATGGTGGTGATGGTGATAATGGAGAAGGAACAGAACAGGGCCCTTTGAATGTCACTGGTATGATGAGACTTTTGTGAGGAAGGGTAAAAATCTTCCACTAAACATTGAGACTAGCTGAAAACATATTCCACAAATGGCAAGCTATGACTGCTAACAACAACAACAAAATACAGTCTCCATGTGGCATTGGTGTTGAAAGGACTACTGGACACACATTCGTCTTTTTAGTCACCTCATTCATCTGTTCACCAAATATTTACTGCCTACTATGTACCAGGAGGTGTACTAGATGCTGAGGTTTCAATGGTGAAGAAGACAGGTGTGGTCCCTATTCTCTTCCACATATCTTCTACGGCATTACCTCTGGTTATGGATAATGGAAGCAAAAATAAACATATGCCCTATGGATGCTTAACATCTCAAACTTTACATGAACATTTGCAACATTTATAATTGGAAAAGCACAGTGTTTGGATCAATACTGAAGTCTACTAGGTCAGCCATGCATCAACTGTTTTTTAAATCATCTTTGGTGATCTCTAAGATGTCTTTCAGTGATTTGATGTGACTAATGGGAACTAAAAAAGCTGTAAAAATGGAACTCATACTCATTGATATCCTAATGGCAAAAATTTTAACCTTGAGTACAATCTAGATTCTTGGGTGGAGGATTCTAAAGAATATGGACTTGAAACGAATATAACTAATATAATATTGTATACCAACTATATTTTAAAAAAGAATATGGGGAGAAGTGCTTTCCTCATATAAGGGCTGGCAAGCAATAGACACATCCATTGTGAAACCACGGATGAGTAAATCCAGAGAGGGAAAAGTGACTCAGAATGCATATCAAATTCAGTGACACATATTATTAAAAACATGTTTTAGAAATTAATCTAAGCGAACGACTCCTACAGATGAAAATCACAATTACCCATGGAATAACAATCAACCTCAATATATTATCATTCTTGTCTGGTTTTCAAAATAGTTCAGCGTATGCCAAGCTAGATATCATGACTTTTGTTATTATTGATATTTGGAAATAACTTTATATTTAATGCAATTTCTCAACAAAGAAAATCACACTATTTTAGATCTTACAAAAACAATACAGAGTGAATAAATGGTACTTAAGTGAGTAAACGCTGAGCCCAAACAAGAAAACATTCATTCTTACTGCTAACATGTTGGTCTATTATATATGAGATTATGCATGCTACCTCATCAAGGAAAGCTAATTTATTTATTTTTTCTTTTCTCCAACATACCACTCTTAAAATAAAGAAACTGGCTGCCTTAATATATAGGCTAACAGTTAAATATCCAGACAATGAAAGCAGGCAAACCATGTTTTAGATTGATAGTTAGAAGAGTAATTTGCTCCTATTGCCCTTCTTTCTTTGGGATTCAAGCACTGTAATGCTTGCTCTGCCTAGGTCAGTATTTTAACACTTTAGGGTTCTTTATAGCCATTTTTAATGTATGCCCCCATGATGTTATCTCACTGTCATCTTAGTATTCCTAACAACTAGTTAGACTTTGTTGGGCCTTATTTGTCCAGTTTGTAATATAAAAGCAACATGCATACCGAATAGTTTTTTTTTTCAAACTGTGAAGTCCTCCAGGAGATTCTGAAGTGCCTATATACTATTATATATAAAAAGCAATTTAATTTCATATTTTATATTTTAATGTCAAAAAGCAGTAGTGTATATGTATAGTTTTCTTACTACTGTATATACTTCACTAAATATCTCTCACTCATCACTGCTTCTTGTCACTAACCATGGAAATCACTAACCATTTTATATGTCCAGCAGAGAACTCTTCCGTAACCTTACTTAGTAAGGGATAGCCCAACTCCATACTCCACAATCACAACAGGGATATTAGTCCAGAAACCAAAGGTAAGTAGAGGATGAAAAGTAAAGCCAAACAAAAAGTAGGTGTATTTAGTAGGAGTAAGACTGCTGGCAGTGAGAAACATTAAGGAGGATAGTCAACAATACTTTGTATTCTTGTCCAGCAAGGCCAGTGCCTTTATGAAGCCTCCTTACCATTACTGGTTGAATCATAGCCATTCATCCAGTCACAGGATTCTAGCTCGCTATAGTTGTCATTGTAATCTTCACTGTACAGCTTACTTTCAGGTCTAGGGTCCATGAAGCTCAAATGTGTGCAGCAAGATGTTGTCAAAAACTCTGACAATTTACCTGTTTGAACCCTGACAATTAGAGGGTAAACAGAAAACAGGAAATCAGAGAAAATGCAACACAATTTAGTGAAAAAGGACACCCAGAATGTTGTATTGGGGGATTACTAATGTTTATACATTAGTATAAATTCTGTAAAAGTAAAATTTTACTGCACTCTTAGGCATGATGCATTATAGGTGATGGTACCATGTTAATAAAAACTACAATGATGAGTTCACAATCCACCAAATCAGTTTTGCTTTCTTTCACTGCTATGCTGCTCTTTTGAAAACTATGCCAAATATTTGGCCAACATTTCCATTTGGCTACCAGAGAAGCTAGGACAGAATAAAGAAAAATTATCACAAATCCATTACATCATTTTAAAAATACTCAAAAAGACCACTTTGAAAATAAAAAATGGTATTTGAAAATTTTATAAATTATAGTAGACTGTAAACCATATCCTCCCCTACTTATAAAGCCAATTGCAGAGACCAAAGGGAAAGTCAATAGTACTGATTTTCTAAAGAAGCCAGTTTGAAGGGCTTCCAATGGCCAAATCTTGTCTAATTTGAACATTGAAATAAATAATGACAGGAATGGAGGATGACATAATGAATAAAATAAAAATCCATGAATCTATGCTGACACTAAAACTACAAAATAAAAGGGGTAGGAGATAGCCGTTTTTTTAAGAGAAAGTTTCCAAATAGTAAATATACACACACGGAATGATAGAAACACAGAATCATCATTTTACAACTCCACTAATAATGACTGATTATCAATTGAAGGTAAGACTATTTGGTGAAGGACTGTTGGACAAAGGATATGGAAAAACCTGACAGATACCACTTTAACCAAATTGAGAGGCATTCTGCAAAATAACTGACCTTCCTTCTTCAAAACTGTAATGAAAACTGTCATGAAAGGCTAACAAAAGACTAGGGAATTGTTACACATTAAAAGACATTGCCGTGGCCAGGTAGCTCAGTTGGTTAGAGCGTTGTCCAAATACACCAAGGTTCAGGTTCAATCCCCAGTTTGGGCACATACAAGAATCAGGCAATGAATGCATAAATAAGTGGAACAACAAATTGTTCTCTCTCTCTCTCTCTCTCTCTCTCTCAAAAAAAAAAAAAAAAAAGTATCAAGGGATATAATCACTAAATGCCAATGTGTGATCTTTGATTGGATCCTGGAGTGGGGGGAAAAAAGCTATGGGAAAATATTATTGGGACAAATTGAGAATTTTGAATATGAGCTCTGTATTAGACAATAGAGTTTTATCAGTCATAATTTTTCTGAGTTTAATGATTACAAAGCAGTTATGTATGAAAACACTCTTGTTCTTAGAGACAGAAACTGAAGTATTTAGGGAAGAAGAGTTGTGATACTTCTGGCTAACTTTCGCATAGTTCAGCAAAAAATGTCTCTGTGTGTGTGTGTGTGTGTGTGTGTGTGTGTGTGTGTGTGTGTGAGTATGCTTACACATATGTATGTGTGACAGAGGGAGGAGGGTAGGGAAGAAGAGAGGGAGGGAGGAGTGGAAGGAAGGGAAGAGGGGGAAAGAGATTTTCCATATGATTTCTGTTAGCTTGAAATTTCTCAAAATAAAAACTTAGGGGAAAAAAGAAAAGAAAAGCAGCCAGAATTGAATAGTCCAGCAACCTTTTTTATTCTTTAATAATAAGTTTCTTATCCATTGAATTTGTTAAGATAACTAGGCAAAGGTGAGGATGAGGAACAATTCCAGTGCTTCTCTATAACACTAAGTTCTGTCATTCAATCTATCAAATATAAGCTTCTCTGAATACGATGAGATTGTTGTTAAAGATACACAGAAAGAATATGCTAAGTGAAATAAGTCAGACAGAAAAAGTTAAGAACCATATGATTTCACTCATATGTGGAAATAAAACTGAAAGCAACAAATGAACAAACAAGAAAAACAAACAAAACAAGAACTCATAGACACAGACCACAGTATGGTGGTTACCAGAGGGGTAAAGGGGTGGGGCTTACTAAAGGGTAAAGGGGGTCAAATATGTGGTGACAGAAGGAGATTTGACTTTGGGTGTTGGGCACACAATGCAGTATACAGATGATGTATATAGAACTGTACACTTGAAACCTATATAATCTTATTAACCAATGTCACCCCAATAAATTTAACATAAAAACCCAGCTATAAAAAATGATACACAGAGAGGTATAACAAGTCTATGACTACTGTACCCAGCTTCCAAATTTCACTTCATTTCACTAAAGAGATGTAGAGGTCACTTACCTTGCCCCACCAAAATAGCCATCCTGCATTTTTCGGAGTGCTGCCAGGATACTTGAATTCAAGCTGGTTCCATCTTCATCTTGAAGAGAATTTAAAAACAATCTTTTTGGTTTTAACTTTTAAATAAGGGGGATCTTTCAATTATTTCAAACCAATAGTCTGGTGAGGATGGTACAAATGAGACACTCCTCATTGACCACCCTGTATTTCAACAGTTCATCTGAGAGCCAGCAGTACTGCAGAATGGGCACTTGCTAAGGGATGATGACCAATGGACAGAGTTCCTCAAAGATAGTCTGTATCCTATTTATCATAAACACTTAGCACAGAGCCCAATGGCAGAACACTTGACTACTGAATGCTGACAATAATAACAGTAACCATTCATTGAATGTTATATGCCAAGCACTGTGCTAAATATTTTATATAATATTATGCCATCTAATGAGCCTTGGTTTATGTATGTAGGCATAAAAATATTTAGAAGGCTAACAATTATCTGATTTATGTTAAGGAGTTAATACTACACATATTTTTTATGATCCATTTTTTTCTAACTTATCCTTTGTAAAAACTAAAAATTATTCCATAGCAGGTATTTAGACTGTTTTTTGCATTACAAGCACACAGTGATGAAGATCATTGCACCTACATCTATATGCACTTACTCTATTATCTCCTTAGGGGAAATTCTTACAAGTAGAACTGTTAGGACAAAGGGAACACTTACAAAATATTTTATAGAGATTGCCAAATTGCCCACTAAAAAAGTCGAGTCAATTATATTTCCATCATCAGTATAGGAAGTGACTGTATCCCCACACCTTTAATAACAATAGGCATTAATAATCTTTTAAATCTTTGTTTATCTAATGTATTAAAAAAAGATACTGTTTTAATTTTATTGCTAGTAAGATTGAGCATGTTTTCAAGTATATGCTGACCATTTCTATTTCTTTTATGAATTGCTTGTTCATGTCCTTTCCCCACGTTTCTATTAAATAATTTATCTTTTTTTCAATCAACTTTGAAGGGCTCCATACATACATTTTGTGAATATCACCCTTTTTTTCTATCATATGTATGGCAAATCCTTTATTGTCTACTTTATTGTCTTTCAACCTCAACCACAGTTCATTTTTGTATAAAAATTTTATTTAAATTTTTGTGTTTTAAAATTTGTTGATCTTTCCTTTTTGTGTCTTTTTGTGTCTTACAAAGGGCAGCTTTCTTCAGTCCAAGATCACAAAAACATTCTCCCATATTTTCTTCTTTCATATGTGTCTTTGCTTAGCTTTTAAATATATTCAGAATTTAATTTTTCATAAAATGTAAAGTAGCAGACCTAAATAAATTATTTCCCCAAATGTATTTATTATATTCTTTTGCCTCCACAGTAGTTCCTCCTTATCTGCAGGAAATATGTTCCAAGACCCCAGTGGATGCCTATATATAGTATCAAACCCTATAGATACCATGTTTTTCCCCTATACATGCATACTTATGATAAAGTTTAATTTATAAATTATACGAGAGATTAACAATAATAATACTAAAATAGAACAATTATAACTATACAATGTAATAAAAGTTATGTGAATGTGGTCTCTCTCTCTCTCAAAATATCTGATAACTGCTATGGTTACTAAGTAACTAAGGAGTGGGTAGCATTGGATATGCTGGACAAAGGAATGATTCACGTTCCAAGCAGGACCGAGCGAGATAGCCTGAGATTTCATCACACTACTCAGAATGGTGCACAATTTAAAGCTTATGAATTATTTATTGCCCTGGCGGGGTGGCTCAGTTGGTTAAGTATCATCCTGTACACCAAAAGGTTGCAGGTTCAACTCCCAGGCACATACCTAGGTTGTGAGTTTGATCCCAGGTCAGGGTACATACAGGAGGCAATCAATGTTTCTCTCTCACATAGATGTTTCTTCCTCCCTCTCCCTTTCTCCCTTTCTTTCTCCCTCTCTCCCTCTCTAAAATCAATAAACATATCATCAGGTAAGGATAAAAAGATTTATAAATTATTTATTTCTGAAATTTTTAATATTTTTGGGCCATGGTTGACTGCATGTAACTGAAGCCATTGAAAGCAAAGCTGTAGATAAGGTGGGGACCACAGTATTTGGATTGCTATCATATGAATGCTTTAATTTTGACGGATCTATATTCTCTTATTGTTTTCAGTTTTTAAAAAGTCTGGGTATTCTTGTACATTTTCATTTCCACATGAAATTTAGATTCCGTTTGTTCATATAAATTTGTGTTTTTATTTTGATTTGAAACTGCACTGGATTGATAGATTAATTTAATAAGAATGGACATCCTCTCAATATTAACCATTTCCATCTAGCAACGTGGTAGTTTTTCTCTCTAGTAATTAAAAGCTTCTTTTTGCTCTTCATTAGTTTTATAATTTTCTCACAAAGTTTCATGCATGTTTCTTAAGCTTATTCTTATATTACTTACTTGTCTAAAAAATTTTTCAATTTTATCTAGATTTACAAATTGTAATTGGTATTCTTTTATAATTTTTATAGTTTCCTCCATTTCTGTTGTTATATTACCATTCTCATTCCTAATGTTTTCATTATGTTTTCTCCTCTTTACTCTGAAGTCTACTTTGCCAAATATTAACAAAACCACTACTGAATTTTAAAAATTAATTTTACATGGTATATCTTTTCCCATTCTTTTCATTTCAGTTTACCTTTATTGTTATATATGAAGTGAATTTCATGGAGACAGTATATATGTGGGTCATTTTTTAACCTACTCTGCCCATCTCAGTCTTTTAATTGGTGTATTTAATTTTTCATTTATAGTTAATGTAATTGTTGATATATTCGGGTTAAGTCTGACATTTTACTTATTGTTTTCTGTTTGTTTCTCTGCTCTTCATTTCTCTATTTTCTTCTTCCTGCCTTCCAAAACACCTACAAGAATTCCATTTTGATTTATCTATGTGTTTTTTATGACACATTTTAAAAATAACTGTGTAATAGACCGTGGTGTGGACTTGTCTAATTAAAATTTTATTGAAGTACAGTTGGCACACAATATTATATTAGTTTCAAGTGTGCATTTATATACCTTACAATATTATCACCTTCTGTCACTGTGCAGTTATTATGATATTATTGGCTATATTCCCTGTTCTGTAAACTACATCCCTGTGTCTTATTTTATAATTGGAAGTTTGTTCCTTTTATTCCCCTTTACTCATCCCTCTGCCCTCTTATCCCCTGGAAACCATCAGTTTGTTCTCTGTATCTGTAAGTCTGTTCTCTTTTATCTATAGTCTTTTTAACTTTATCTCCATGTACAAATTTCTTAGTGGTTACTCTAGGTATTACATTATACATATAAACATGCATTATACATACATCGCTGTCTAATAGTATCAATGTTAAAGTGATATCTAGAAACCTTACCTCCCTTTCAGTCCCTTACCTTCATCTGTTTATAATATAATTGCCTTAAAGATTTCCTCTAAATACTTTGAGAGCCACATTAGACAGTGTTACAATTTTTGTTACAACTGTCAAAACTGAAGCGGAGAATATCTACTGTATTTACCCATATTCTTACTCTTTACACTATTCTTTTTTCTTTCTGGATGTTTCAATATTCTATCTTATTTCCTTTTCATTTCAAGAACTTCCTTTAAGCCATTCTTTTAGGACACATTTACTGTAGACAAATTCATTGAGTTTTCCTTCATCTGAGAATGTATTTTCCCCTTTATTCTTGAAGTACATTTTTGCTGGATTTAGAACTCTTAGTCTTTAATTCCTTTCTTTCAGCACTTGAAAAATGTTGTTCCGCTTCTCCATTTTCTCTAGGGTTTTTAATTAGAAACTTGCTGTCATTCAAATTGTTTTTCCCATATGGGCAAAAGATAATTTCTCTATTACTACTTTCAAGATTTAATCTTTTTGTTTAATTTTCAGAAGTTTGATTATTATGTGTGTTTTGGCATGAGTTTCTTTGGGTTTATCCTGTTTGGGGCTTTCACAGTTTTTTGAATCTCCAGCTTTATGCCTTTTGACTATTTTTCAGTCATTATTAATTGGAATACTTTTTCAGGCCCATATTCTTTTCTCTCTCCTTCTGGGACTCTTATAATGTAACTGTTAGATCTTTTATTATTAGTTCCACAGCTCCCTGAGGCTCTGTTCATATTTCTTCAATATATTTTTACTCTTGTTCAGAATTGGTCATCTCTATAGTTCTGCCTTCAAGTTCACTCTATCATTTTAATTCTGCTATTGAGCCTATGTAGTGAAATTTTCACTTCAGTTATGAAATGTAGTTTTCAGTTCTAAAACTTTCATTTCATTCGTTATATCTTCAATTTCTTTGCTGAGACTTCCTACTTTCAAATTTCAAGGGTGGCCATAATTGCTTGTAAAGTATTTTTTATGATGATTGCCTTAAAATCTTTGTCATAATTCTAACATCTTTGTTATCTTGGATTGGTGTCTGTCGATCACGTTTTTTTCATTGAAGTTGAGATTTCCTTGGACATTGATGTGAGTGATTTTCTATTGTATTCTCCAAATTTGGGCTGTCATCTTATGAGATTCTGGATCTTCCCGAATCTTCTGATTCAGCAGGTCTCCTCTCACACTGTACAGCAAGGAAGGGAGCACTATCTTGTTATTGCTAGATGGGTGTGAAAGGAGTTCCTTTACTGTTGGATAAGTATGAATACCTAAGCTCTCACTAGCACTTCTTGACCACCACCCCTAAGGAAGGAAATAGATGAATGTTTCTTCACAACTATGTGAAGGTAGAAGTCTAGGATCCCCACTCAGCCTCTGATGACGGGTAGCAGTGGGGCTGAAGTTTTTTTCTGTAGTCTTTGGATCGAGGAGAACAGCTATTGACTAAAAGTTTTCTGTTTGGCTAGGCTGCCCTTTTCCTGTTCCATTGGCTAGAGGAATAAAGTTTTTTTGGGGCCTTTAAAAAAAAATCAGTACCCACTGGTAGAATAGCTTCTCCAGCACAGAGTCCAGGATATATTAGGCAGAAGGAAAACCCAGTAAACTTCTCAGGTGCAAGCTCCCTTCTTTTTTACAAGTTTTCAGTTTTCCCATGTTTGTTTTATAGATAATACCCAGGGCTTTTATTTTATTTGTATTTAGCAGGGGAAATAGGTTAAAATGTGTCTATCCTGTTTTATATGGAAGTTGGATTTTTTTTTTTTTAAGTAAAAGTATTTAAGGACATCAAAATGTCTGAATATGACTTTGGTCAAATCTCTTAAGTTTTGATAAGTAGTGGTATTTCTACATATACAATATCATATCATCTGCAAATAATGTGAGTTTTACCTTTTCCCTTCCAATTTGGATGCCTTTTATTTTTTCTTCTTGTCTGATTGCTGTGGCTAGGACTTCCAGTACTACATTGAATAAGAGTGGTGAGAGTGGACACCCCTGTCTTGTGCCTGTTCTTAGGGGAAATGCTTTTAGTTTTTCCCTGTTGAATATGATGTTGGCTGTGGGTTTGCCATATATAGCCTTTATTATTTTATTATGTTGAATATATGTTCCCTCTACTCATACTTTCCTGAGAATTTTTACCATAAATGGGTGTTGGATTTTGTCAAATGATTTTTCTGCATGTATTGATATGATCAATTATTTTTATGCTTCATTTTATGTGGTGATTACTGATTTGCAGATGTTGAACCATTCTTTTTTTTCATTCTATTCAATTTATTTTTTTAACTGAGAAAATATATGTATGCATATATTTTGCTTTCACAAAATACTTTAAAAATGGGTAAAGTAAAATCAATTTTAAATATCTCCCCTAAACATGCTCTTATTGTCTTAGTGTTCATAAAAGATATAATATACACCTCTAGAATAGGAAATTGCATCCCATGAATAAATCCTACTTGATCATGGTGTATGATCTTTTTAATGTGTGCTGAATTTGGTTTGCTAATATTTTTTGAGGATTTTTGCATATATATTCATTAGGTATATTGGCCTACAACTTTCTTTGATTGTAGTGTCCTTATCTGGCTTTGGAATTAGGATAATGCTGGCCTTGTAAAATGAGCTTGGTAGTTTTCACACTTCTTGTATTTTTTGGAATAGTTTGAGAAGGATGGGTGTTAGTTCTTTGTTTTTTTTTTTTTGTTTTGTTTTGTTTTAACTAATCTTTATTGTTTAGATAATACAGGCATCCCGTTTTTTACCCCCAATTGATCCCCTACACTTCGCTCCTGCCCCCTCCCCAGGCCTTCACCCCATTATTAACTGTGTCTATGGGTTATGCATATATGCATATAACTTCTTTGGTTAATCTCTTTCCACCCTCCACCCCCCTTTCCTCTTTCCTCTGAAATATGATCATCTGTTGCATGCACCAATGTCTCTGGATCTATTTAGTTCATCAAATTCTTTTGTTCGTTAGCTTCTTCTTAAAGAAGACCCTTCAACTTTTCCTGTAGTGCTGGTTTGGTGGTGATGAACTCCTTTAGTTTTTTCTTAACTGTGAAGCTCTTTATTTGATCTTCAAACCTAAATGATGGCATTGCTGAGTAAAGCAATCTTGGTTGTAGTTCCATGTTTTTCATCACTTTGAATATTTCTTGCCACTCCCTTCTGTTCTGCAAAGTTTCTGTTGAGAAATCAGCTGACAGTAATATGGGTGCTCCCTTGTAGGTAACTAACTGTTTTTCTCTTGCTGCTTTTCAGATTCTCTCTTTGTCTTTAACCTTTGGCATTTTAATTATAATGTGTCTTGCTGTGGGCCTCTTTGGGTTCCTCTTGTTTGGGACCCTCTGTACTTCCTGGACTTGTAAGTCTATTTCTTTCCCCAGGTAGGGGAAGTTTTCTGTAATTATATTTTCAAATAGGTTTTCAATTCCTTAGTCTTTTTCTTCCCCTTCTGGCACCCCAATAATACAAATATTGGGTCTCTTGAAGTTGTCCCAGAGTCCCCTTATACTATTTTCATATTTCTGGATTCTTTTTTCTTTTTGCTCTTCTGATTGGGTGTTTTCTGTTTCCTCATCTTCCAAATTGCTGATTTGATACTCAGCGTCCTCTACTCTACTGTTGATTCCCTGTAAATTATTCTTCATTTCAGTTCATGTAGCCTTCATTTCAAATTGGTACTTTATTATGTTATCTATTTTCTCAGTTATTTTCCTAACAGTATGCTTAAACATCGTTATAAACAAAATTCTGAACTCTCTATCTGTCAGCTTGCTTGGATCTATTTCATTTAGTTCCTCTTCTAGAGATTTCTTCTGTTCTTTCCTTTGTGACATGTATCTTTGCCTCCGCATTCTGGCTGCTTCCTGGTGTTTATTTCTATGTATTAGGTAGAGCTGCTATGTCTCCTGGAATTTGTACAGTAGGTGTCCTGTAGAGTTCAGTGGCTCAGCCTCCCCAGTCAGCTGAGCTGGGCCTTCTAGCTGCTCCTCTGTGTGGACTGTGTGCACTATCCTGCTGTAGTTGAGCTTGGGTTGTTGCTGGCATCAGTGGGAGGAATTTACCCCCAGGTCAATCAGCTGTGAGGACCAGCTGCAACTACAGCCAAAGAGCTGCTATGCTGGAGACACCCTTATGGAGCAGGATTTACTTCAGTGGAACTTTGGTGTTCACCAAGTGTGCCCATTGAGTGTGTCACTCGTGGATGTGGTAGGATTGTTTCCAGTGTGGTCGAGTCTGACCACCAGGTGCACTGTCTCTGGGGCCTCCCAGGAGGTGCAAAGTCAGCCTCTGCCAGTGCCTTGCCCAGGGCCACCCAGCATGAGCTACACAGCAAACTATAGATGGCTGCTACTTGTGCTTGGCTTGGCGTTGTCCAGGAGAGGCCAAGCTGTGAGCCAATGCAGGCTGCCACTAGTGCCAGGCTTGGGGCCATTTATCAAGCTGTATGGGGCATGCTGCTGCTTGTTTGAGAGATTTTAGCAAAGTCGTAAGCATGAGGCTCGAGAGGCCACTTGCACAGAAAAGCCACTGGAAATGGCCTGGATGAGCCTGCAGGTGGGGAGGGGTGGGGCCAATGGTGTGAGTCAGGTGCTGGCATTTCAAATATGGTGCCTGCCTGCGGGCTGTGTGCATGAAGGACTCTCCAAAGAAGCAATGGCTTCTGCCAGCTCTTCTGCCTGGAAGAAAGCTGCCCCTCCACGTCTTGCCCAGATTTCAAGCAGGTTCATTCCTCCCCAAGTGTCCCAGGTCCTTTCAGGCTGCTGCCCGGAGCTGAGCTCAGAGGGAGCGGATCTGAGTGAGTCCGTGCACGGGCCCTTTAAGAGGAGCTGCTGGGGCTCCCGCAGCCTCCGCGACCCTCAGTGACAATCCCCACTGGTTTCACAGCCTGGAGTTGTGGGGACGTCTCTTCCTAGCCATAGAGCCCTGGGCTGGGGGCCTGCTGTGGGGCTGAGACCCCTCACTCCTCCAGGAAACTCTCACTGCCGAGATTCCCTCCTGGGTTTCAACCATGGCACTGGGTGTGGGCCCGTGTCACGTCTCCGATTCAGCCCCCATTCAGCCCCGATCTGCCTGTGTCTGTGCCCCTCCTACCAGTTTCGGTGCTCCTTCAGTTCCCTGATTGTAGGGATTCTGTTCAGCCAGATTTCAGGAGGTTCTGAGTGCTAGTGGTTCTGTATTTTAGTTGTAATTTTGATGTGGTTGCAGGAGGCGATGGGTGCAGCTGTTACCTACGTCGCCATCTTGTTTCTCCTAAAGTGATTATTGATAAGTATATATTTATTGCCATTTTATTCTTTATAATTACAGTGGTACCTCGGTTTTCTACTGTAATCCATTCCAGAAGACTGTTTGAGTTCTGAAACATTTGAAAACCAAGGGATCAACAGCCGACAGCTAGGCCTCTCCTTTTGCACTCAGTGTAAGCCATGTGGCATGTGTGACTTGTAAAGCATGTTCGAAAATGGAAGCATTTACTTCCAGGTTTATGGAGTTCATAAACCGAAATGTTTGTCAATGGGAACGTTCAAAAACCGAGGTACCACTGTATATTCCTCTTTCTCAATTTCTTCTTTTTAAAGTAGTTCCTTTAACATTTCTTGTAATACTGGATTTTGGCGATGAACTGCTTTAGCGTTTTCTTGTCTGGGAAGCACTTTATTTCTTCTTCAATTTGATATAGCAGCTTCGCTGGGTAAGATAGTCTTGGGTACAGGTCCTTGTTTTTCATCACCTTGAATATTTTGTGCCAATCCTTTCTAGCCTGAAATATGTCTGTTGAGAAATCATCTGACAGTCTTATGGGAGCTCCTAGTTTTTTTTATGGTTTCTATGTCTTTTTTATGCTTACTATCTCTTTGTTTAAGTTCTCACTGGGTTCATCCATTCTTCCCCTAAGTCCCTTGAGCATCCTTATAACCATTGTTTTGAACTCTGCATCTGTTAGCTTGGTTGCCTCCATTTCATTTCATTCTTTTCCTGGGGATTTCTCCTGTTTTTCATTTGGGACCTGTTTGTTTGTTTCCCCATTTTTGCTTCCTCTTTGCATTTGTTTCTGTGTATTAGGTAGATCTGCTATGTCTTCCAGTTCTGGTATGATGGCCTTATATAGTAGGTGTCTTGTGGGTCTCAGTGGTGTAATCTTCTTGATCACCTGGGATAGGTGCTCCAGAACTTTCCCTTTTTGGGGTTATGTGAGCCCTCCTTTTGTAGTTGGGTCTTCATTGTTGTTGGACTGTCGCTGAGTGGTGATGAACCTCAGGCTGGTTGACTATGAGGTTTGACCTTGAACACAGTGCACAAGCTGTTATGCGGGGACTTTACCCCTGAAGGAGAATTGGCCCCAGCAAGTTCTGGTGCCTTCCAAGATCTCCCTTTGGGTGTGTCACTTGTGTGGCTAATTGGGCCATGCTCAGATGTGGTATAAAGCCTGCCAATGGTTGTGTTTGTTTTGGGGACTCTTGGGAGGTACTCCGGTGCAGGCCAATGTCAGATGCTGCCTATAACAGACCTTGGGCTACCTGTCTGGAGCTACCAAGTGTTCCACATTTTGTGGCTGCCTCTGAGCCTGGGTGTGCATGGGAGGAGCCAAGCTGTAAACCAAGGTCAGCTTCCAGCAGCTCTGAGCCCAGGTGCAGGTCAGTAAAAGGTCCAAGGCACTCCAAGATTTACCTCTGCTTGTTGGATGCTCTGCTACTCTCTGAAGCTGCCTGGACTTCATCAAGAGCCTTCCAAAATAAGTCTGTAGAGTGGGCCTAGGCTGGCCTCAGCCCACAGTCTCCTCCACAAGGTGTGAGCTTGGCTGAGTGGGGCCACCCAGAGTTGGGAGGATGGAGCTATCAGATCTCCTGGGGGGGGGGGAGTGTGCTGGTCAGATGCACAAGGGGAGGAAATGGCCTCTGCTCCAGTGTCATGCATTCAGTCTCTGTTCAAGTATCCAACAGTCCCTGAGACCATCCAGATCTCCTCAAGTGTTCCCCTCAAAAGAGTGCACCAGGGGCCCAAGCTATGTGCAGCCAGCAGACCTTTCTGCAGGGTGTGAGCTCAGCAAGGCAGGACCAGTGGGAGTTGGGAGGACAAAGCTCGTTTATCTCCTGTTAGAGGGCAGTGCCTGTCAGGTGCGTAGAGGGGAGGAAATGGCCTCCGCTCCACAGCCACACCACTCAGTCTCTGCCTGAGCATTCAACAATTCTTGGGTTCATCAGGATCTCTTCAAGTGTTCCACAAAGCATAGTGCACCATAGTCAGGCTGGTGGGGGTTAGTGGCCCCCACTACAGAGCCACACCACTCAGTATTTGCCTGAGTCTCCCTTAAGAGCTCCCCACAAAAGAGCACACATCAGGCCCAAGCTGGGCACAGCTAGCAGACTTTTCTACAGAGAGCAAGATTGGCAAGATAGGGTGACAGAATTGGGAGCACAGGATTAGTGCCCTGCTCCAGGCTGGCTCTGTATGGATAAGAGTGCTCAACCCAGGGAAGTTGGCACCTGTGGGTGGTGTTGGATAGGGACTCAGCCCATGGACCTTGACAGCTGACCCTCCAGATCTCTCCTTGGGGCCACACAACCCAGTTCTTCTCTGTATGACTCCAGTTTTCTCTGAGTTGCCGTCCCTCTGCCAGAGCCCTGGGTGAGTGTCTGAGAACTAGAATTTGTGCACTGGTTTTTTTTTTGTTTTTTTTTGGTTTTTTGTTTTAATTTATCTTTATTGATTTCAGAGAGAGGAAAGGAGAGGGAGAGAGAGAGATAGAAACTTCAATGATGAGAGAGTCATCGATCGAGCCTGCAACCCGGGCATGTGCCCTAACTGGGAATCGAACCCTGATCACCTGGATCCCAGGTTGACGCTCAACTGCTGAGCCATGCCTAGCCGGGCTGTGCACTGGCTTTTTAAGAGGGCACTTCAGTTTCTAGCAGACTTCTGTCTCTCCTTACTGGACAGAATCCCTGCAGGTTTTCACAATCAGATGTTACGTGGGTACCTCTTTCCAGCTCTGGTGCTCTGAGCAGGGGAGCCCCAGTGTGGGGTTGAGACCTCTTGCTTCACAAGGGGGACCTTTGCAGCTGAGATATCCCTCTGGATTCTCAGCTTCGACACATATGTGCAGGGCCAGTCCTATTCATGTCTCCACCCTTCCTACCAGTCTTGATGTGGCTTCTGTAAATCCTTGGTTATAAGACATGTTCAGCTAGTCTTCAGTTGGTTATTCAGGTTGATTGATCTATAATTTAGTTGTAATTCCAGTTTGGTGCTGGGAGGAGGTAAGTATAGCTCCCACTTATTCCATAGCCATCTTGGATCCTCATTGCTTTCTTTTAGTTAGCAACTGCATGATATCTCTTTACACATTCCTTTATTTCCAATATAATTTTATTTTATGGATATCTTTTGTAACTAACATCTAAGATGGATTTTGCTCTTTTACATATTCTGGGAACCTTTGTTTTTTACATGAGAATTTCAGTAATTCACATTTTAATGTGATTACTAATATGTTTGTTCTCATTTCACCAGCACGAAATTTTCCCTGACCAAAACACACTATTGGTAATGTAGGCTGTGGAGACAGATATGGTTTGAAGCCTGACTCTGTTCATTTACTAGTTTTGTGACTCTTGACAATGACTCACCTTTCTCATCTATAACATAGGGCTATTAATAGTACCTACCTGAATTGGGTTGTTGTGGAGATTTCAAAATAATTTATTGAATGCACCTAGCTCAGTGTCTGGCACAGAGAAAGTGTTCAATAAACATTGTAGTTATTATTGCTGTTATTACTACTATTTTTGTTGTGTGGCCACATACTAAGTATCAAAATTTTGTGATTTGAATCTAGATATTTAGTTTTATTCTTCTTCCCAAGTTATGGCTGTGTATCTCATCCCAACTACAGTCATGTGGCACTTAATGATGGGGATATGTTCTGAGAAATGTGTTGTTAGGCAATTTCATCTTTGTGTGAATATCATTGTGTGCACTTACACAAACCTATATAATATAACCTCCTACATACCTAGGGTCTATAGTATAGCCTATTGCACCTAGGCTACAACCCGGTATAGCATGTTACCGTACAAAATAACAGGAGATTAAATCAAGCACACACAAAAAACACCCCAGGGCAATCAAGAGATGTGGTAAACTTGAGCTATATGAGTCTGCTCCTGGAATAATGTGACATACTGTTTTACAGCAAAATTTTTTTATAAGTAGAAAGAGTATAGTATAAAATAGTGATAAAATGTATAGTATATTAAATACATAAACTGGTAACATAGTCATTTATTATCATTATCAAGTATTATGCACTGTACATAATTGTATGTGTTACACTTTTATATGACTGGCAGCACAGGTTTGTTTACACCAGCATCAGCACAAACACGTGCATAATGCCTTGTGCTATGACATTATGGTGTTACTAGGTGATCAGAATTTTCCATCTCCATTATAATCTTATGGGGCCACCATTGTATATGTGGTCTGTCATTGACTGAAACATTGTTATGTGGCACATGGCTGCATTAGGTATTTCTATTTTGAAATCTCTTTGTAAGCACAAACTCAACATGTCCCTTTACAACTGGCATCTTCCTATAGAACTTCTTTGCCTCTTTCAATGGCAGAATTACTTACCTAGTCTCTAAATCTTGGCATTATCTTGATTCATACCTCATCTAGTTAGCCAACACCTAACTTGCAGGTGTTGTTTAAAATGACTCTTGTATCCTTATTTCCTACTCTATTTTTACTACCGCCAATCCAGTGTATCTCCTCATCTCCTCATACTTAGATTAGTTTCCTTGATATCAGATTGTCCTCACTACAGTATATACTGTCATAAAATCAACATCATTTTCATCATGTCACTGCTTACTCAAAAACTTTAGTTTCAGACTTCTGAGAAAACTATGTTTTAAATATCTGCTTATTTTCAAGGTTTCCATAACCTGAACCCACTTACTTATCCAATTTTATTGATAATTATACTCTAACACGCAAAGCCCATTCTGGCCTCTTCACTGCCCACTCACAAGTCAAGCTCATCCCTGCCTCCAGATCTCACTCATGGCATTTTTTCCCTCACTTAAAATACCTTTGCTTTTTCTCTTCTCCCACATGAATAGTGCTCATCTGAAAAATTTGAATAAGTCCCACTTAAGTCAAGAAATTTTCTTTGACAATTTGATCACCTTCACTGTAAAATACTAATATAAGGGTTTAGTGCTTCTTTATATACTGTTTTGAATTATTTTCTATTACTTTGAGTATTAGCATTGTCTCTCCAATTAGACTTTACACTTTCTGAAGAAAATTCTTGGAACACAGTAGTTTTTAAGTAAGCACTTGTTAATTGTCTTAAATAAATAAGAAAGATAAAATGAAGGACTACCCTACTTCTTCAACTCTTGTGCTTTTGAAGCACTTTAAGAGGTATTAGCAAAATCCCTAACAGTCTGTCCGAACCTTGAATGGTTTATCACAAAGGATTCTTCTCTAATGAAAAGGAATTCTATGTACTTTGGTGGTACAAACAGGCTTTTGGAAGCAACAGAGACACAGAAAGAAAGCAATGCTTCAGCATTGGCTGTAGTCCTCCAGGAACTGAGAAAAATAAAGCCTATCACCCAGTTTCAAGTAAGTAATTTCAGGAAGCCCAGATAATAAAGGAAAGAGAAACTGAAAGCCTTTTTACTTTTCCCTGCTAGATTTTACTGGTTCAGTTAGACAGGCCTTGGAGGGAGATGCCTGGGAATTTATCTATAAAATCTTGATGCTCCACTGGAGTAAGACAGATGCAAAATGTAGTATTACTTACTTAATATGAATTGTATTTATGAAGTTTCTGCAAATTGACCTAGAAACCAATTATCTGAAGTAACCTTCAACCAAGTTATTCTACTACATTAAAAAAAAAATTATAGCTCTCTAACCACCTAAAATATTCTTATGTATTAGTTTATATTTGTAACATATTTATTCTAAAGCATAAGATCCATGAGAGTAGAAACCTCATCTCCCTTATTCACTTCATGTATCCTCAGTGCTTAGAAAACTTCCTGGCACAAAGTAGGAGCTAATAAATAACCGCTGAAAGAATAAATAAGAAGTAGCTCTCTAGTGACCCTAAGATTTTAAAGGACTAACCACATGACTTATTCCAAATAAATATTCATCCCTTGCATCATACCACCTTACCAAGCATGGTGTGTGAGATGGGGAAGGTGATGGTGGGCTGGCCTGTCATCCTCCAACGGCTACAGAGGTAGGAAAGGTCTGTTCTAAGCATTTCCACTATCATATTGTTGTCCAGAGCCAAGTAGAACTGTTGCTGGTCTATAAACTGAGAAAAATTAAAATAACAGCTTAGAGTAATTTACTCTTACAACTATCAAATAATATTTTAAAGTAATCACATATTCACAAGGATATATATGATGTCACAAAGGCAACAATACCTCCAAATGTAATTCCTAATTCTTCCCAAAGCATCTGGTGGTCCATTGATACATATAATAATTTTGACATTTTACAGTGTGTTATAATTTACAAAGTGTTTTTAAGTACATAATTTTACTTAATTCTGCAACAATCCAGTAAGGGCTTTTCTTCTTTTATAGGTAAAAATAAGGCCAAGAGACATTAAGTGGATTAGCAAAGTCCCATGGCTAGCAAATGGCAAGATCAAAAATATCATCTATGGTCCAATATTTTTTGTCTATATCTCAGCTGTACTAATTCAGATGTAAGATGACAAATGGAAAGCTTAACTTTCTTTCCAGAAAATAATTTCTCCTCCCCGTATAAACAAATAATCAGGCTTGTTAATATAATGTGGCCAATAAACATCAGGGTAACAATCATGGTTAAAACAATACTGACATTTTTGTTTAAAAGAGGATATCAAAGATCTCCAGGCTTGTTAAAAGGGCCCCTCCTTCAAACAAAGAGAACACATAGTTTGGTAAATGGAAAAAAAAAAAAAAAAAAGACTCCATTTTATTTATAAAGAATACAAACACAAATAAGAATAATCTTATTCTTAATTTTTAAAAGTAAGGTGTACTTTTTAAAGTACTCAAACATCTGTAAAATCCCTAGTCACTAATTCTGCAACACCCAGGACTACTTCTGGTAGCCATAGTCACTTGGCAAAACTTTATGCAAGAAATACAATTCAGTGCAACTCAACAAATATTTATTGAGCAACTTAATATGTACAAGGCATGTGGAACTCTGACATTTGTCAAAACCCCAGTAAATGCTTTATTTCTCTAATGTTTCTTTTTTATTTCCATTCATCTCTATATATGGTAAAGCTCATTCCACCCACCTGTGGAGTGAAGGTAAAGATAGTTTTTCGAATGTCATAGAGTTTTGAAGTTCCAAGGACTCCCATGTGTCTATAGGGTCGGCCACTGAGTTTCATTCTACTGTTACACCCTGAGGTAGAATTGAGGAAAGATCAAGATATTTTCAGTGCACAAATCCAATCAGCAAACATTTTTATTGTATTAGTAAACACTTTCTGATTGAACAAGCTAAGTTCTGTGTCTCAAAGTTAGTGTTCATGTCATATAGAGGACCATGCTAAGAACTGTAGAGCCCTTAAAGAATTTTATGCGGGGAGGTTAAAGAAGGCAGCAGACTGAGTAGAAGCTACACTGATACACTCCTGGGACCAAACTGGATTACAACTAAAATATAGAAAAACAATCCTGAATAATCAACTGAAACTGAAGACGAGCTGGAGAGCACCCTCATAACCAAGGAAGAAGAGTGAAGACCACACAGAGACTGATAGGAAGTGTGGAGGTGTGAGAGGCCTGGCTGGGCTCCCACAGGCAGCAGCTGATGGTCCAGAGAAATATCTCAGCTGTGGGGGGTTCCCACTGAGGCCTCGGGGGCCTAAACCCCAGGCAGGGCTTCCAAGCCCAGAGCATCAGAACTAAGAAAAGTGCCCACATAACATCTGGCTGTGAAAAGTAGCTGGGTTTCTTTCTACCAGGGAGAGAAGGCTGGAACTGCAGGCACCCTCTTAAAGAAGCAACACACAAAGTTTCGTGTACAGCCGCTCACCTTGGGCTCTGTCAGAGGGAGAGCAGAGTGGACTGGAACTGTGTAAGTAGAATCTAGGTTTTTGGGCTCTGGAGATAGTGCTCAGAGGGCACCCCTCTGGGTTCCTGTGCCAAGTCATTCCCCCAGACTGCAGAGGCAGACATTTACCTTCCAAGCAGCTTTTGCCTGAGGGGGAAGCAATTGCCCCACCCTGCTGAAAAACCTCTCACCCTACCCATGGAGTTTCTACAGCCTGAGGCACATAAAGAGATTGATAACAATCAGCTGCCCCACCCTATGGAGTTTCTATAGCCTGAGGCTCATTAAGAGAATCAGATTAATCAGCCTGTGGGTAGAGGCAGACTTTGGAATGCTTTGAGTCTTTGCTTGATCTGCTTCTGGACCCAGGCCTTGGAAAAGCAGACTTTGGTGTGCATCTTGGTCCTGTCCAAACACACCCAGCCCCAACAGAGGGGACCTCAAGCCATGGGTTGTTGATAGCTCCAAACAGGGTACTCAAGGCAGTTACAAACAGTGTCTGACATTGGCCTGCACCAGAGACTGTCCAAAAAGACTGAGAGTCTTAGCAGATCTACCTAATACATAGAAAACCCCCCCCCACAATTAAGCAGCCAAAATGGGGAGACAAAAAACAAGCCCCAAATGAAAGAAAAAGAGAAGTCTCCAGTAAAAGAGCTAAATGAAATGGAGATAAGCATTCTATCAGATATAGAGTTCAGAATACTGACTGTAAGGATGCTCAACAGCATGAAAAAATATAAAAGAAATTAAGAATGACATAGCAGAAATAATACATTGGAAGGAATAAATTGCAGTTTAGAGGAAGCTGAGGATTGGATCAGCGAATTAGAAGACAGGGTAGAAAAAATCACTCAATCAGAGATCCAAAAAAGAAAAAAACAATTAAAAAACAGGACAGTGTAAAGGAGCTGTGGGACAACATAAAACATAACAATATTCACATCATAGGAGTGCCAGAAAAGGTCAAAAGTAAGCAAGGGTTAGAGAACCTGTTTGAAGAAATAATGGCAGAAAAATTCCCTAACCTGGTGAAGGAAAATGTCACACAAGTTCAGGAGGCACAGAGAGTTCCAAGCAAGAAGAATCCAAATAGACCCATGCCCAGACACATCATATTTAAAATGCCAAAAATTCAAGACAAAGAGAGAATATCAAAGGCAGCAAGAGAAAAGCAATCTGTTGCCTACAAAGGAGCTCCCATAAGGCTGTCAGCTGATTTCTCGTCAGAAACTCTACAGGCCACAGGGAATGGCATGAAGTATTCAAGGTAATGAAAAGCAAGGATATGAAACCAAGACTACTCTGTCCAGCAAGGCTATCATTCAGAATAGACGGTGAAATAAAGATCTTCCCAGACCAAAACAAAGGCTAAAGGAGTTTATCACCATCAAACCAGCATTGCAGGAAACGTTAAAGAGACTGTTGTAATAATAAGAAGAAACAAAGAGAGAAACATAGGCATAAAAAATTAAAATGACAATAAATTAGGACCTATCAATAATAACCTTAAGGGCTTTAAGGGAGAGGTCAACAGCAATATAGTCATAGTCATGGACTTTAATACCTCACTGACTTCACTGGATAGATCTTCCAGACAGAGTCAACACAGAGACAGTGACTCTAAATGGCACACTAGATCAGATGGATTTAATTGATATTTAAGAACACTTCACCCCAAAGCTGTAGAATATATATTCCTCTTAAATGCACATGGGTTATCCTCAAAGATAGACCACATGTTAGAACACAAAGCCAGTCTCTACAAGTTCAAGAAGATTAAAATCATATCATGAATCTAGAAACCAACTACATTAAAAACAATAAAAAACATTCAAACACATGGAGGCTAAAGAACATGTTATTAAACAATGAGTGGGCTACCAATAAGATCAAGAAAGAAATAAAAAGCTTCCTGAAAACTAATGAAAATGAAAACACAACAACCCCAAATCTATGGGACACAGCAAAAGCAGTCCTAAGACGGAAGTTCATAGCACTGCAGGCCTACCTCAAAAAGCAAGAAAAAATTTTAATAAACTATCTAACCCTACAACTTAAAGAATTAGAAAGCTCCCCTGTGAAGGTGTCTGGACCAGGGCTTTTGTTTGCTGGGAGTTTTTTTTTTTTTATTACTGCTTCAAGTTCATCAGTTATTATTGGCCTATTCAGGTTTTCTGATTCTTCCTGATTCAGTTTTACATGATCTCACTCATATGTGGAATCTAATAAACAAAATAGACTGAGGAACAAAATAGATCCAGAGACATAGAAGCATGGAACAGACTGATGAATCTCAGTGAGAGAGATTAATCAAAGAACTTATGTTCATATATGCATAATCCATGGACACAGATAATAGTGTGGTGAAGGCCTAGGGTGGCAGATGTGGGGTGGAGGGGATCAATGGGGGAAAAAAGGGGAGATATCTGTAATACTTTCAACAATAAAGATAAATTTAATAAAAAAGAATTTTATTCTGTTATAAAGAATCCACATCATCTAAACATAAGAGGCAAGAATGCTCATAAAATTAATAGTATGTGAGTGATAAAATGCTATTACCAACTGTCATGCACTAAATTTCTTTAAAGCCCATAAAAAGTGCAAAAGATATACTGGTTGTCAAACTTTTTAATGTAAACTATTACGCAACAAAGCTGAACAAAAACTTCATCAACTTAAAGATGGTATGCTAAACTGAGAAACTGAATGGAGGGAAAATGGGTGACACATCTGTAACACTTTCAACAATAAAATAAATTTTTTAAAAAAGAGTGTATCTTGATCTCCTTCAATAGCATAGTACTGAAAAACTTTATTGAATGGGACAACACATTTTATCCAAATAAGTCAAAATATTCCAATATTCTTGTATGTGATAAAAAATTGTGCAACCTTATACACAGTAAAATTCACTTGGTAGAGGAACTTTTTAAAAAATATTGAATGACAACTGAGAAGGAGGGTGAGAAGAGATTAGCCGAAGAACTTATAAACATATATGCATAGCCCATGGACACAGACAATAGACAGGTGAAGGCCTGGGGTGGGGTGGGAGATGGATGGAGGAGGGCAAAGGGGAGAAAATGGGTGACATCTGTAATACTTTCAACAATACAATTTAAATATATATTATATATATTATATATAAAGAAAAATTAAAAATATTTTAGTCAGACATTCTCTTATATAACTACAATGCAAATGAGCTAAAATCAAGAAATTAACATTGATAAAACACTGTTATCCAACCCACAGACTTCATTCAGATTTCACCCATTCTCCTACTTGTCCTCTGTAGTAAGAATATTTCAGGTTCAGGATCCAATCCAAGATCACCTGTTGCATTTCAGTTGTCATGTCTCTTTAGCCTTCCTTCATTTGGACAAGTCTTAGCCTTTCTTTGTCCTCTCAACTTTGACACTTTGAAGAGATGGGGCCAATTATTTTGTAGGATGTCCCTCTATTGGAGTTTGTCTGCTACATCATTAGATTCAGGATATTACAAGGTGGAAGAAATACCCCCAAAGCGATGCTTTTTTCTCACTGATCTTATTGGGTGGCAGTTGACTGTGACTTGTTCCCATATTGGTGATGCTAACTTTGATTACAAGCCTGGACATGTCCTTCAAGTTTCTCTACTGTAAAGTTACTATTTGCCTGTTGTGATAACAAATAAGTAACCTATGGGGCGATTACTTGAAGTTATGTGAATATTCTGTTCCTTATAGTAATTGATGGTTCTTGCCTGAGTCAAATTACTATAATTGCCAGATAGTGATTTTTAAATTCTATCATTCCTTCTGCATTTATTACTTAACATTTTACTCTATGGGTCTTTCCTTCTCCCTTATTTATTTACTTCTCTCAATATGGATCCATGAATTCTGATTTTATTCAATGGGCTATAAACCATTACTATCATTACTTATTTTGATGCTCAGCTTGTCCCAGATTTAGCCAGTGAAAGCTCCTTCAATCTGGCTTCTATGCCTGTCATTCTTTGAGCACATTCTCATTTCTGGCACAAGACGATCCAGGCTCACTCTCTCAGCTGCAGCCCTGTACTCAGCCATTTTTGCTAAGGACTCTTGGTTCTTTGTAGTGGGGAGTGATATTAGATTCCGAGATCTGGAACTATGTGTGCTCACTGCCATTAAGGTGTCATTGCTCATATCCTTCCAGTGAACAGACTGGGGAAAATAGCCATTTCATGTCATTCTTGCCTTTCACTATTTTATATTTGTAGCTCCTTTCTTTCACCGTGAGAAACTTAGCTCCTAACAAAATCAATATATTTACTCCTTTGCTCAATTCTACAATACATGTAAACTTGTTTCAGAGTTACTACACCCACATGACTATTAACAATAAACCTACTAACCTACTCAGTTATTTAAGTTTTCTTTGCAGTCCTTTTGGTCCTTTTATCTTCAGACTGAGGGGCGTGAAAGTATTGTAGCTAAAAGTTACATGGATACTTTCTTTTCCACTTTTCTTAATATGGTTGTTACCCATTTGGTGTATAGTTAAGTTTATTTGTTTCTGTTTGTTTCCAACTTTGAAGTTAAAAAATCCTTCTTGATTTAACCTTTGGCATTTTAATTATGATGTGTCTTGGCGTGGGCCTCTTTGGGTTCATCTTATTTTGGATTCTCTGTGCTAGCTGGACCTGGATGTCTGTTCCCTTTACCAGGTTGGGGAACTTTTCAGACATCATTTCTTTAAATAGGTTTTCTGTCCCCTTTCTCTCTTTTTTTTTTTTTTCTATCTGGGACCCCTATAATTCGAATGTTGTTATGCTTGATGTTTCAGAGGTCCCTTAAACTATCCTCATTTTTTATTCCTTTTTCTTTTGCTGTTCCTATTGGGAGTTTTGGCAGAAAAAACATTTTTGAAAACTTAAAAAGGTGGGAAGGCCCAGCCAGCATGGCTCAGCAGTTGAGCATTGACCTATGATTCAGGAGATCGAGGTTCAATTCCCTGTCAGGGCACATGTCCAGGTTGCAGGCTTGATCCCCAGTTGGGGGCATGCAGGATGCAGCCGATCAATGACTCTCTCATAGTTGATGTTTCTCTCTCTCTCTCTCTCCCCCCCCCTCTCCCTCTCTCTCTCTCTCTCTTTTTCTCTCTGAAGAAAAAAAAAGGCGTGGGGGGGGGAGACTTAAACTATCAGACAACTACAAAGTAAGGCATAATTTTAATGAAAATTTAAATAGAATATGTATACATCATGTATCTAAATATCATGCATGTAACATGGATGGACCTAGATAAGTCAGACAGAGAAAGACAAATACCATATGATTTCACTTACGTGTGGAATCTAAAGAACAAAATAAATAAAATACAAACAGACAGATACAGAGAACAGAATGATGCTTATCAGAGGAGAGACGGGTTGGGGGACTGAGTGAAAAAGGTGAAGGGATTAAAAAGTACAAATTGGTAGTCACAAAATAGTCACAGGGATAGAAGTAAAGCTTAAGGAATAGTCAATAATATTGCGATAACTATGTATCATGCCAGTTGGGATACTGGAAATATCCAGGGGATCACTTAAAGTATATGATTGTGTAACCATTATGTGGTACACCTGAAACTAAAACAAAATAATATTGAATGTAAACTGTAATTAAAAAATAAAATTTAAAAATATCATGTATGTGTGTATATATGTATGTATATATACACACACATGCACATTCACACACACAGCCACCTGATTTCCTTTAGTACATATGCCATTTTTAGTTTAGCATTTTGAAATTACAATCTATCTGATATGGTAAATGTAGTTGAATTTCTTTTTGTCTTTCAAAAGGCAATTACTATTACATCAATACCTGTTACAATGAGGAAATAGTTCACTCATTTACACACATTATTTTCCTTTTATAACACAGGATAACACTATACACATTGTTCTCAAATATTTTTCTCCAAAATATATATTGAATATCCCTTCATGTCAGAACAACTTTTTTTCTGGAACACATTTTTCTTGGGGATTTTATTTTTGGCCCTGCTTTATCCTAAGTATGATACTTATCAAATAGGTCATATTTTTTATTATTTTTATTTATTTATTTTTATCCTCATCTGAGGATATTTTTTTCCATTGCTTTTTCAGAGAGAGTGTAAGGGAAAGAGAGAGAAACATCGATGGGTTGCCTCCTGAAGGAGGGGCTACTGGGCTGGAGCCTGCAACTGAGGTATGTGCCCTTGGCTGAAATCAAATCCGGGACCCTTCAGTCTGAGGGCATATGCTCTGACCACTAAGCCAAACTGGCTAGGGCAAACAGGTCATATTTTTAGTGTTGCTTAACTCTTAGGAATAGAACCAGAGAGCTGTCAATGCCTTGGTCATATTCCAGGCTCCACTTTGTAAAGTACACATTTTACCTGAGATTAATATCACAACCAGGTTTATCCACTGCTCCTTCCATTTTGTTTCTTTTTTATTATGGTAAAATATACATAACATAAAATTTATAATTTTAACCATTTTTAATTGTTCAGTGGCATTAAGTACATTTGCAATGCTGTACAATCATCAGCACCACCTATCTCCAGAACTTTTTCATCTTCCCAAACTGAAACTGTACCCATTAAACAATAACTCCCTATGCTCCCCTCCCCCCAGTCCCTGCCAACCACCATTCTTTCTGTCCCTATGAATTTGCTTACTTAAGGTAACTCATATATGTGGAATTGTACAACATTTGTCCTTTTGTAATTGATCTATTCTATTTTGCATAAGGTCTTTAAGGGTCATCCATTTTGTATATGTGTCCAAATTTTACTCTTTTTAAGGCTGAATAATATTTCATTGTATATATACATCATATTTTGCTTATCTTTTCATCCATCATTGGACACTAAGTCTTTTTTTGGTGATTTCTTAGAATATACATGAAGTTAAGTACATGAATCTATATTTTTCTATTTTTGTTTGTCATTTGTTTCACTTTGTTATTTTGTTTACAAGGCATTGTTATTAGTGTTGACTGCTTTAGGCAGTCAACAGTCTTTTATATTTAGACTTTCCATTTCTCTTGGTTCCTTCCTACATTTTTATATTTCTGCCTGAGATCATTTTTCTTCTGCCTAAAGAAATCCCTTTAGTCCAGCTGGCATGGCTCAGTTCATAGGTTTAGCATCAACCTATGAACCAGGAGGCTACGGTTTGATTCCCCGTCAGAGCACATGCCCAGATTTCGGGCTCGATCCCCCGTAGGGGGTGTGCAGGAGGCAGCTGATGAATGACTCTCATCATTGATGTTTCTATCTCTCCCTCTTCATTCCTCTCTCTGAAATAAAAATAAATAAATAAAATAAATCCCTTTAGTATTTTTTTTAGTGTGAATCTGCTAGTGATGTATCCTCAGTCTTTATTGATCTGAAACGTGACTTTACATCATCTTTATTGCTGAAGGGTATGTTCACTGGATACAGAATTGTAGTCTGGCAGTTATTGTCTTCCAGTAAGCATCATTCAGTTGTTCCAGGGAGTTCATTGGTTTTATTTGAAAAGTCAGCTGTAAGTTTCATCATTGTTCTTTTGAAAGTAACTTGTCTTTCCTTAACTCTGGCTATTTTATTTTATTTTTAAATTATATATTATTATCATGGCTAAAATTAATGATTATTCTTTAAGGTTATCTAATTTTCTTTCTTTTTTTAAAAAAAAAATATCTTTATTGATTTCAGAGAGAGGAAAGGAGAGGGAGAGAGAGAGATAGAAACATCAATGATGAGAGAGTCATTGATCAAGCCTGCAACCGGGCATGTGCCCTGACGGGGAATTGAACCCTGATCGCCTGGATCCTAGGTCGACTCTCAACCGCTGAGCCATGCCCAGCCAGGCAAGATTATCTAATTTTCATATTCAAATTCCCTGTTGTTCTACCAATTTTTAAAATAATTTAATTTAATTTTTTCCATCACCATTTATCCTTTCTATGCCCAAGAAACTCTGGCTATTTTAAAGATCTTCTCTTTATCTTGGTTTCCAGAAGTTTGATTATTAAACACTTAGATTTGGTTTTCTTTGTATTTATCTTGTTCACAGATTTTTAGCCGTTGTGTGTTGAAAAATTTTTGATCATTATCTCTTCAAATACAGTTTCTGTTTCATCTTTTCCTCTTGTTCTTAGGTTACAGAACTTTTCACTATATCTTTTTTTTTTTAATATATCTTTATTGATTTTAGAGAGAGGAAGGGAGAGGGAGAGAGAGAGAGAAACATCGATAATGAGAGAGTCATTGGTTAGCTGCCTCTTGTATGCCTCGCACTGGGGATCAAGCCCGAAACTTGGGCATGTGCCTGACTGGGAATCCAACCTCAATCTCCTGAATCCTAGGTCAATGCTCAGCTTCTGAGCTACACTCAGCTGGGCTATATCTGTTTCTTAATGCTCTTTCAATTTTCCATCCTTTATTTTCTGTGATTTAATTTAGATATTTTCTACTGAGTTACTTTTCAGTTTATTAATCCTCTCTTCTGCTGTATCTCATATGCTTTTAATCCCACCCATTACATTCCTAATTTTAGGTTTTGTGTTTTTTAGTTTGGGGATTCTGTTTGATCCTTTTTTACATTCCAGATTTCCAGTGAAATTCACCTTCTAAATTTATTTTTGGGTATATTAACATAGTTTATAAAAGTCCTGTCTAATATCTCAAAAAATGTGAATTATCTGTATTGTTTGATATATTTAAATTTTAATTAAATTTTATTATATTAAATATATATATATAACAAAAGTTACCATTTTAAATATATAGTTCAGTAGCACTAAGTACATTCGCATTGTAATGCAACCATAACCACCAGCCACATCCAGAATGTTTTAATCATCCCAAATAGAAACTTCATATGTATTAAACAATAACTCTCCATTACCTTCTGGCAACAACCCTTTGATCTTTTAGTGGCATTCAGATATAAATGGCATATAACATTGTGTACGTTTAAGGTGTGGGAAATGTTTACCACAATAAGGTTAGTTAGCCCATTCTTTACTTCATGTAATTGCCATTTTGTGGGTATTATGATGAGAACATTAAGCTCTACTCTCATAGCAACTTTTAAGTACACAACACGATATTAACTATAGTCACCATACTGTACATTAGATCCCTGGAACTTATTCATCTTATAATTTAAAGTTAGTACGCTTTGACCAACATTTCCCTATTTCCTCCACCCCCCAACCCCTGACAACCACCATTCTACTCTGTTTCTGTGAGTTCGATGTTTTTAGATTCCACATATAAGAGATATCATACAGTATTTATCTTTCTCGGTTTAACTTAAATACCTCAATAAATATGAGTGCAGATATTTCTTTGAGAGAGTGACTTTATCTCCTTTGATACATACTTACATGTGGGAATTGTTGGTCCTATGTTTCATTTTTTGAGAAATCTCCATACTATTTTCTGTAGTAGCTATACCAATTTACACTCCCACCAACAGTGCATAAGGGTTCCTTTTTCTCTACATTCTTTCAAGAATTTATCTCTTGGTTGTGTGTTTTTTGTGTGTGTGTTTTTTAAAAATAATAGCCTTTCCAACAGGTGTCACATGAGATATCACATGTGGTTTTGATTTGCATTTTCCTGATGATTAGTAATGTTGAACACCTTTTCATGTACTTGTTGGCCATTTGTATATCGTCTCTGGAAAAATGTCTATTCAAGTACTCTGCCCATTATAAATCAAATTGTCTGCATGTCTGTTATTGAGTTGCACAACTTCCTTATATAGTTTGGATATTAACCAGTGATTAGCTATATGGTTTAGAAATATTTTCTTCCATTCCATTCCATAGGATACCTTTTTGAAAATTTTTGTTCAAAATGTTAAAGATGTCCCTTTTTCATTCCAATGGCCCATTCCACCCCATCCTACCCACCTCACGAGTCCCTGACCACACAAATGTCCAAGACCTTGAATTGTATATCTATGCATATAAGTTCTTTGGTTAATCTCTCCCCCTCCAACCACCTGCCCTCATCCATCCCTCCGAGATTTGAAAGTTTGAACCATGCATCCATGTCATTGAATCATTTCTGTTCATCAGTTTATTAAGTTCTTTAGATTCCACATCTAAGTGAGATCATGTGATGTTTGTCTTTTTCTGCCTGGCTTATTTCACTTAGCATAATATTCTCCAGGTCCTTCCATACTGACCCAAATGGTACGAGATCCTTCTTCTTTACACCTGTGTAGTATTCCATAGTGTAAATGTCCCACAGCTTTTTTATCCACTCATCTACTGATGGGCACTTGGGCTGTTTCTAGATCTTAGATATTGTAAATTGAGCTAATATGAATACGAGTGCATATATTCTTTCTGTTTAGTGTTTTAGGATTCTTATGATATATTCCTAGAAGTGGGATCACTGGGTCAAAAGGAAGCTCCATTTCTAATTTTTTGGGGAATCTCCATACTGTTTTCCATAGTGGTTGCACCAGTCTGCATTCCCACCAGCAGTGTACTAGGGTTGCCCTTCCTCCACATCCTTGCCAGCACATGTCATTTGTTGATTTGTGGACGGTAGCCATTCTGACAGGTGTGAAGTGATACCTCATAGTGGTTTTAATTTGCATCTCTCTGATGATTAGTGACATTGAGCATTTTCTCTTATGTCTCTTGGCCATCTGTATGTCTTCTTTGGAGAAGTGTCTACTCAGGTCCTTTGCCCATTTCTTAATTGGGCTGTTTGTCTTCCTCTTGCTGAGTAGTATGAGTTCCTTGTACACTTTGAAAATTAGCCCCTTATTAGACACATCCTTAGCAAATATGTATTCCCAGATGGTGGGGTTCCTTTGTATTTTGAGGCTGTTTTCTTTTGCTGTGCAGAAGCTTTTTAGTTTGAAGTAGTCCCATATGTTTATTTTTTCTTTTGTTTCTCTTGCCCTAGGAGATATATCAGTGAAAAGTCCACTATGTGAGATGTCTGTGACTTGACTGCCTATGTTTTCTTCCAGGATTTTTATAATTTTGGAACTTACATTTAAGTCTTTAATTCATTTTGAGTTTATTTTTCTGTATGGTGAAAATTGGTGGTCTAGTTTCATTTTTTTTATATGTACCTGTCCAATTCTCCCAGCACCATTTATTGAAGAGTCTGTCTTTTCTCCATTGGATGCTCTTGCCTCCTTTGCCAAAATTAACTGCCTATAATGGTTTGGGTCTACTTCTGGGGTCTCTGTTCTGTTCCACTGGTCTATATGTCTGTTGTTGTACCAATACCAGGCTGCTTTGATTACAACAGCTTTGTAGTACCGTTTGATATCCAGTAAAGTGATCTCTCCCACTCTGTCCTTTTTTCTCAAGATGGCTGCAGCTATTCGGGGTCTTTTTGGTTCCATATAAATTTTCAAAATGTTTGTTCTAGATCTGTGAAATATGCTGTTGATATTTTAATAGGAATTGCATTGAACTTATAAATTGCTTTGGATAGTATGAACATTTTAATGATATCAATTCTTCCAATCCATGAACATGGTATATTCTTCCACTTGTATACATCTTCCTCTATTTCTTTTTTCAGTGTCCTGTAGTTTTCCGAGTACAGGTCTTTTACATCCTTGGTTAAGTTTATGCCTAGGTATCTTATTTTTTTTTACTTGCAATGGTAAATGGTATTGTTTTTTTAGTTTCTGTCTCTGAAAGTTCATTGTTGGTGTATAAGAATGCCACCGATTTCCAATGTTGATTTTGTATCCAGATACCTTGCCAAATTCATTTAACAAATCTAGCAGTACTTTGGTGGAGTCTTGAGGGTTTTCTATATACAATATCATGTAATCTGCACATAATGACAGTTTTACTTCCTCCTTTCCAATTTTGATAACTTTTATGTTTTCTTCCTGTCTGATGACTGTGGCTAGGACTTCCAGTACTATGTTGAATAAGAGTGGTGAAACTGGACACCCCTGTCTTGTTCCTGTTTTTAAGGGAAATGGTTTTAGTTTTTTCCCATTGAGTATGATGTTGGCTGTAGGTTTGTCATATATGGCCTTTTTTATGTTAAGATATGATCCCTCTATTCCCACTTTGCTGAGAGTTTTTATCAGAAATAGGTTCTGTATTATGTCAAATGCTTTTTCTGCATCTAGTGATATGATCAGGTGATTTTTGTCCTTCATTTTGTTTATGTGATGTATCACATTTATTGATTTGCAGATGTTGTAATAGCCTTGCATCCCTGGAATAAATCCTACTTGGTCATGGTGTATGATCTTTTTATTGCTTGATCCAGTTTGCTAGTACTTTAGTGAGGATTTTAGCATCTATGTACATCAGGGATATTGGCCTACAATTTTATTTCTTTGTCTGGTTTTGGGATTAGGATGATGCTGGCCTCATAAAAAGAGTTTGGGGGTTTTCCCTCCTCTTGAATTTTCTGGAATAGTTTAAGTAGAATAGGTGTTAATTCTTCTTTGAATGTTTGCTAAAACTTGCTTGTAAATCCATCTAGTCCAGGACTTTTGTTTGCTAGGAGGTTGTTGTTTTTATTACTGCTTCAATTTCATTAGTTGTTATCAGCCTATTCAGGTTTTCTGCCTCTTCTTGATTTAGGTTTGGAAGATTGTATGTTTATAGGAATTTCTCCATTTCACGCATGTTGTCCAGTGTGTTGGCATATAGTTACTCACAGTATTTTCTTACGATCCTTTGTATTTCTGTTGGGTTGGTTGTTATATTGCCTCTTTCATTTCTGATTTCATTTATTTGGGTCCTCTTTCTTTGTTTATTGATGAGTCTGGCTAAAGGTGCATCAGTCTTATTTATCTTTTCAAATAACCAGCTCTTGGCTTCATTGATTTTTTGTATTGTTTTTTTAGTCTCTATGTCATTAATTTCTGCTCTGATTTTTATTATTTCCTTCCTTCTACTTCCTCAGGGCTTTTCTTGCCATTCTTGTTCTAATTCTTTTAGTTGTTGTGTTAGATGGTTCATTAGATCTTTTTCTTGTTTCTTGAGATAGGCCTGTAATGCCATGAACTTTCCTCTCAGTACTGCTTTCGCTGTGTCCCATAGATTTTGAGTTGTTGTCTGGTCATTTTCCTTTTTTTCATAAAGTGTTTTATTTCTTCCTTGATCTAATGGGTAACACATTCATTGTTTAATAACATGTTATTTAGCCTCCACGTGTCTGAATATTTTTGATATTTTTTATAGTGTTCTATTTTAAGTTTCATGGCATTGTGATTTGAGAAGATGCTTGATATGATTTCAGTCTTCTTGAATTTGTAGAGTCTTGCCTTGTGGCCTAACATGTGGTCTATTTTTGAGAATGTCCCTTGTGCACTTGAGAAGAATGTGTATTCTGCTGCTTTGGGATGAAATGTTCTGTATATGTCAATTAAATCCAATGGATTTAGTGTGTCATTTAAGGTCTGCGTTTCCCTGTTGATTTTTTTGTCTTGATGATCTGTCCAATGCTGACAGTGGGGTGTGAAAGTCCCCCACTGTGATTGTGTTGCCGTCAATCTCCCCATTAAAGTCCACCTAGAAATTTTTTATATATTTAGGTGTTCCTATATTGGGTGTATACATGTTTATAGGGCTTATTTCCACCCATTGGATGGATCCCTTTAGTATTATGTAGTGACAAAGGAGACTTTGTCTCCTTTTATGGTCTTTATTTTGAAGTCTGTTTTGTCAGAAATAAGTATTGCTACTCCAGCTTTTTTTTCTCTCCATTTGCATGAGATATTTTATTCCATCCCTTCACTTTTATCCTGTGTGAATCTTGCTCTCAGGTGGGTCTCTTGTAGACAGCATATATTTGGTCCCTGTTCTCTTATCCATTTAACTACCCTGTGCCTTTTGATTGGACCATTTATTCCATCTATATTTAAGGTTACTATTTATATATACCTATTTAATGCCATTTTCCCCCTTTATGCGGATGTACCTTTCTCTCACTATTCCTTCTTTTTCTTAGAGCAGTCATTTTGCCAATTCTTGCCATGCTGGTTTGGTGGTACTGAACTCCTTTCATCTTTTTTTCTCTGGGAAGCTGTTTATTTTACCTTCAATTTTAAATGATAGCCTTGCTTGATAAACAGTCTTGGTTGTATGTTCTTGCTTTTCATTACTTTGAGAATTTCATGTCACTCCCTTATGGCCTGAAGATTTTCTGTGGAGAGATCGGCTGTCAACCTTATGGGGGTTCCCTTGTAAGTCACTGCTTGTCTCTCTCTTGCAGCCCTTAATATTTTCTCTTTGATGTGTCTTTGAGTGGGTCTCTTTGGGTTTCTCTTGTTTGGAACCCTCTGTACTTCCTGAACTTGTGTGGCTTTCTTCCTCACCATCATAGGGAAGTTTTTTGTCATTATTTCCTCCACCAAGTTCTCTACCCCTTGCTCTCTTTCCTCCCTTTCTGGCATTCCTATAATGAGAATGTTGTTTCACTTAATGTTTTCCCAAACCTCCCTTAGACTGTCCTCAGGCTTTTTAAGTGCTTTTTCTTTTTTGCTGCTCTGATTGAGTAATTTTTTTCTACCTTGTCTTCTAAGTCACTTATTCTATCCTCTACTTCATTGAGCCAGTTTTGAATTCCTTCCAGTAAATTCTTGATATCAGATATAGTATTTTTTATCTCTGCCTGATTCTTGTTTATGATATGTACCTTTTTCATGTTTTCACTAAGCTTTTCGGCCTTACCTCCAAGTGCCTTGTTGTCCTTACTAATTTCCTTGAGCATCTCTATAACCATTACTCTGAACTTTATTTCTAAAAACTTGCTTAATTCCATCTCACTGAAGTATTTTTCTAGCAATTTTTCATTTTCTTTAGTTCGGGCGTTGTTTCTTTGTCTTCTCATTTTTGTGGCTCATAGTGTTTGTATCTATATATTAGATATATTTGCTGTCTCCCAGTCTTATGGGGATGGATTTTGTAGTGTGAGGCCAGTGGAGCCCAGAGGTGTGTTTTCCTTATACTTCTGAGCTCTTTGCTCTAGGTGTCTTCCTTTTGTGCATGTCCCTTTTGTGGGTTATTTGGGCTTTCCTGGTATGATTGGGTCTAGATTGTTGTTGACCAGTCCTTGGGAGGAGTTTTCTCTCAGGTTGGCTAACTTTGTGTCTCAGCCTCAAGCATGTTGTGTAAGCTGTTGTACGGGTGCTGGCAAGCCAGGACAAAAATAACTAAACTTCCAGGAATGAAGTGGTATCTTACAAAATATCTTGACAATCGCAATGAAAACAACCGAAATGAAAATAGAACTGGGAGAGTGAAGGGAGAACACAAATGCTGAACCAAATAAAAAAAAATAATAATAATAATGTAAAAAAGGAAAGAAATGTAAAGCTAGAAGAACAGTAATTTGTTAATAGTGATGAAAAATTTTTAAATAATAATAAACTAAACTAAAATGTAAAAAATAGAAAAGCTACTGGGAGACAAAAGGGACAGAGAAAAGATTCTGAAAGAAGGGCCAGCAAAAAATTAAGGGAGAAAATAGGAACAGGATAATAGTTGAAAATGAAAAAATAAAAACACAATAAAGAGAATAAGAGAAACTGACAATCAAACAAAAAGACAGGGAGACAGAAGGGAGAAAAAGAAAAGAAAGAAAATTAAAAAAAATAAAAAGTAAAAATAAATTTATGCCAATGGATTGAGATCAGAGAGAGACATAAACTCTGGGTAAGGAGGGAGTCCAATAAAAGATATGGGGGAAACTGTAGAGAAAAGCAGTAAACTTATTGGTTATAATGATAAAGCCCCAGCAATTAAGCCAAGAATATCAAGAAAGTATTGATATTAGAGCAAAGAGAAAACAAAACAAAGGAAATAAACACAACAAAACAAAGAAACAAGAGAAAAAAAAAAAGCTAAGCAAAACAAAATTCTTAAAAAAAACCAAACATTTTAAAAATTAAAAAAAAAATTCTAAAATTTAAAAAGAATTTTTTTTTGGTTTGTTTTCTTTTTTTCTAAGGGGGAAGGGGAAAGATCAATCAGGTGAGTTTCTTCTGGGCATCTTATGTTATCTGTGGCTCACTGTTCTGTACGCTGATTTCCATTCTCCTGGGAGGTACCTGCTGTATATCAGCCAATGTGAGGAGCTGTCCAGGTTTGGCTCTAGTGTCCTTAGGTAGTTAGTTGATCTGAGGCTCTCCATGGACCACCTCCTCTTGTCAACTATTTTGCAACCTTGTAGTTGCCTGATCGTACTCCAGAGTCTTCTGTAGAGTCATTAGGGTGCAGGATGGCTAGTGTAGCTCAGGGTATCACTCCTCTTACTTTGAGGTTTTGCTGTTAGGCACTCACTGTAGGGAAGTTAGTCTCTGCTCCACAGCCAGCTCTTCAGTCTCTACCCTATCTTCTGATTCTAGTTCCCCATACACTGACCTGCTGCAGTTTCAGGTTGACTTCAGTGTGTTGCCTTTTCTGTATGATCAGTTTCAGCAGCCTGGGCTCAGTGGGTTTGATTAAAAAACATTACAGTGAGCACTTTGCCTCCCCAGGCTCCAGCAGGGGTTTTCAGCTTTTCCTCCAGTTCCCAAACCAATAGTCCCTTAGAGCCTTATTCTTATAATGTCCTCCTGTTAGCCGTTCTCTCTTCTCTCTCAGGATTGTGCCCTGCAGGGGGTATCTAAGACTTCAGTGAGCTGAAGCAGCCTACTTCCTACTAGGGGTGGTGCTCCTAGGCTGCAGGAGAGGCATGCATGCTCTGTTCCTCCCTTCCCAGATCTGGTTGGTTGGTCACAAGGGGTGTGTATTTCAAACATTCTACTCGGCAGACACAAATCCAAGCTTCTGCTGGACTTTCTGCCCAATGCAAGCCAGGAAGGTGGAAGCCAGTTCAGTGATCAAAAGCTCATACATGCACAAAGCAACACACAAGCAGAGAACTCAACCCGCCAGGTCCTGTGCCCCTGAGCAAAGGTACCCAGCAGGAGGGGACACTAAGTCAGTTCCATGCAGCTCCCCTGCACCGCTCATCTCCGTAAAGCTGGGGCTGCTCCATGCACACCACCACAGCACCCCTCACTACTGGTAAAAAATCTCAGAATCTCCCCACTAAGAGCTCAGGGTGGGAGGGCTCTCTTCATCTTCCCCGTGCCACTCCGATTAAATGCTTTCTGGGTCTCAACACAATGCCTTACAGGAAGGCAGAGGGTCCCTGTATGTGGCTGCTCAGTGCAGACCTCTGGTCCCTTACTACTTGGGTGCTACACACTTTGAGACTACCTTTCCTATCGTCAGCACCCTAAGCATAAGACTCTGGTCGCAGCTGCCATTAGAAGCTTTGTTTCATTAGAAAGGTCCGGTCCCCTCCTCGCGCACACTGTTCCCTGGGTCCCTCTGCCCTCCATGCAGGCACTCCTTCCCTTCTCCTCAGCTCTGGGTTTGAGATCACTGGTTTTGGATGCCAGTCTGCACTCCCAAGTGGAGGGAGCTTTGCAGTCTCTAAGCCTCAGGGCCTCAGAGCCCAGCACAGGCTTCAGGGGGGGACTCCCCCTTTATATGCTCCCCCTCTCTTACTGGACTCTATGATGTTTCTTAAGTGCTCCCTACTTGAAATATGTCCACTCAGGTATATTGCTCTGGTTTTTCCAAGCTGGTTACATAGTATTTTTAGAGTAATTCAAGTCCTTGGCTGGAAGCAGGGGTGCTCTGCTGCTTCTCACAGTGCTGCCATCTCTCTGCTCGACCTTTTCTTTTCTTTTTTATTGTTTCTTTTTCAGTGTAGAAGCCTTTTAGTTTGATGTAGTCCTAATTGTTGATTTTTGCTTTTGTTGCTTGTGCTTTTGGTGTTGTATATAGAAACTCATTGTTAAGACTGATGTTAAGAAGCTTTTTCCTTATCTTTTCTTATAAGAGTTTTATGGTTTCAGATCTAACATTTAAATCCTTAACCCATGCACTGGTCAGGTAACTCAGTTGGTCAGAGCATCGTCCTAATATACCAAGGTTGTGGGTTAGATCCCTGGTCATAATGGAGGCATAAATAAGTGGAACAAATTGATCTCTCTCTCTCTCTCTCTCTCTCGCTCAAATTAATAAATTTAAAAAAAATCCTTAATCCATTTTGAGTTAATTTTTGGGAATGGTATAAGATGGAGATCCAATTTCATTCTTTTGCTTGCATGTGGATATCTAGTTTTCCCAGCACTATTTGATAAAGACTATCCTTTCCCTATTGAGTACTCTTGGTTCTCTTGTCACATATTAGTTGACCACATATACGTGGGTGTATTTCTGAGCTCTTATTTCTTTTCCATTTCTCTATGTGCCTTTCTTTATGCCAGTATCATACTGTTTTGATTACTAGAATTTTGCAATGTAGTTTGAAATAAGGAAGTGTGATGCCTCCAGCTTTGTTCTTCTTTCTCAGGATTTCTTTGGCTATTTGGGGTCTTTCATGGTTCTTTACAAATTTTAGGATTCCTTTATCTTTTTAAAAAATAATATATTTTTATTGATTTCAGAGACAGGAAGGGAGAGGGAGAGAGAGATGGAAACATCAGTGATGAGAGAGTGTCATTGATCGGCTGCCTCCTGTACACTTCCTGCTGGGGATTGAGCCCAAAACCCGGGCATGTGCCGTGCCCAGGAATCATATCTCCATCTCCTGGATCATAGGTTGATGCTCAAGCACTGAGCCACACCAGACTGGCTAGGATTGTTTTTTTCTATTTCTGTGAAAAATGCTATTGGCATTTCAATAGGGGTTACATTGAATTTATAGAATTTTTTAAAAAAAATATGTTTTTCTTGATTTTTTTTTTTTTTTAGAGAGGAAGGGGGAGAGAGAGAGGAGAGAGAGAGAGAGAGAGAGAGAGAGAGAGAGAGAGAGTGTCACTGTGTGGGAAAAGCATTGATTGGTTGCCTCCCACACACCCCGACCGGGGATCGAACTCAAAACCTGGGTATGTGCCCTGACTGGGAATCGAATTGGCAACCTTTCAATGCATGGCATGACACTCAACCAACTGAGCCACGCCAGCCAAGGCCTAATTTATAGATGGTTTTAGGGGATTTTGTTGTTGTTGAATTGTAGGAGTTCTCTATATACGCTGGATATTAATCTTTTATCAGATATATGATTTGCAAATATTTTCTCTCATTCTGTGGTTTGCCTTTTCACTCTGTTGATGGTGTCCATCACATAGCTTTTTAATTTTCATGAACTTGTTTACCTAAATTTTCTTTTGTTACCTGTGCTCTTGGCTTATATTCAAGAAATCATCACCAAATCCAATGTTATGAACCTTTCCCCTTCTATTCTCTTCTAAGAGTTTTATAATTTTAGCTCTTAAGTTTAGCTGTTTGATATTTTTTGAGTTAAATTTTGTATATGGTATAAAGTAAGTATCCAACTTCATTATTTTGCATGCGGATATCTTGTTTTCCCAGCAACATGTCTTAAGAAGATTGTCTTTTCCCTATTAAATGGACTTGGCACTTGTGTCAAAGGTCATTTTAACCATATCTACAAGGGTTCATCTCTGGGATTTCCATTCTATTCCATTTTTCTACATATCTGTCTTTATGCAAATACTATACTCTTTTGATTACTGTAGCTTTATAGTAAGTTATGAAATCAGGAAATGTGTATTTTACAGCTTTGTTTTTCTTTAGAGATTGTTTTTGGGATTCTTTGAGATTCCATATGAATTTCAGGATGAATTTATTTTTATTTCTCTTAAGTATGTCATTGGTTTTATTTAATTTTTAAAAATATGTTTTTATTGATATTTAGAGAGAGAGGAAGGGAGAGGGATAGATAGAAACATCAATGAAAGAGAAACATCGTCGATTGGCTGCCTTCTGTACTACTGTACTGGGAATCAAACCCACAATCTGGGCATGTGCCCTGACCGGGAATCCAGCTGTGACCACTTGATTCATGGGTTGACATTCAACCACTGAGCCACACCCAGCCAGGCTGTCTTTGGGTTTTTGATAGAGGTAGCATTGGACCTGTCAATCATCTTGGATAGTTTGACATCTTAACAATATTAAGTCTTCCAATTCATGAACATCATGTCTTTCCATTTATTTGTGTCTTTTTAAACTTCTTTCATCAACATTTTGTCGTTTTCCATGTACAAATCTTTCACCTCCTTGATTAAGTTTATTCCAAAGTATTTTATTCTTGATGCAACTGTAAATGAAATTGTTTTCTTAATTTCTTTTTTGGATTGTTTTTGTTAATGTACATAAATGCAATTGATTTTTGTATGTTAATTTTGTATCCTGTAACTTTGTTGAATTTGTTTATTCTGATTTTTTTAGTTGATTCTTTAGGGTTTTCTTCATGTAAGATCATGTCATTTGCAAACAATTTTACTTCTTCCTTTCTGATTTGTGTACATTTTATTTCTTTTTATTGCCTAACTGCTCTGGCTGGAACTTCCAGTACTATGTTGAATAGTGTGTCTGTTTTGATCGCAGTTTTTCTTTTGGCTTTTGTTTTTTCAGTTTCCTAGTGTGTCATATTATGTGTTTTCAATGCTGAACACATGGTATAAAGAATTATAGAGGCTCCAGATGATATTATTTCCTTCAAGAAGTGATTTAGTGTATTTTGGTAGGCAGATACATTACAAGCAGATCACCTTAGTCCAATCACAGATTGAGAAGATTGTGTTTTAGGCTTTGTGTTTCAGGCTTTCTGATAACTGGTCTATTCCTGATTTGCCTTTTCTATTTGGGTGTAGCCCATCTTTCAGGCATTTAACTGAAAGCCCAAGGTGTTTATAACAACCCCTTCCACATAGAAAGGTCCTGAAATTGAATTTTTCTTCCTAGCAGTGAATTTAATACTTATTTTCTTGGCCCCCTCAGCCCAAGCAAGCACAGTCTAAGAATAAGCAAATGCCTCAAAGGGAAACTGCACAGAGAGTGGTGAGGTTACTTCTCTCCTCAGTTTTGGCTTCTCAAGTCCTGGCTCTCTTAATTACTTTTTGATGCCACCATCACCTTTATTTTTAAAATTCAGCCATTGTAGTTGTTCTTATTATGAAGGTTAGTCTGATACTAGCTATTTCATCATAGCTGGAAGCTGAAAGTCTACCTTATTTTTTAAAACTGTGGCACAATATATCATAATTTAACCATTCTTATCCATACACATTAGGTTGCTTCTAATTGTTTTGCCATTACAAAGTATGTTGTAACAAACATCTTTGTACATATATCCTTGTGTACTTGTATATGTGTTATATAGGATAGAGTCCTAGAATTAAGGCTATAGGTCAAAGGTATGTGAATTAAATTTTTTATAGGTAATGCCAAATTGCCTCTGATTTACACTACTACCCAGAGTGCTAAGAGTGTCCATTTCTCCACATATTAAACAGCATGGATATTATTAATCTTAGCTGTTGTAAAATTGATGGGCAAAAACTTGTATTTCATTGTTGCTTTGCCTTACATTTCCCTAATCATTGGTGAAGCTGAAGGTATGATAAGTTAAAAAGTGTAGTACCAGGAAAGAAGAAACTGTGATCAAGAGCACTATGAAGTAAAACCAGAAACATACACACACATACATAGACAGTCTATGTGTGTATAATAAATGATAAAGGTGGCATTTCAAAACAGGGTTTATATAAACTAGTCAGTCAACTGTGCTAAAAAGACTGGCTAATTATTTGGCAAACAAGTTACAATTCTTATCTCATAAGATAAACTAAAATTAAAACTCTAGGCTAAGAGTTAAATGAAAAAATATAACAATAAAGAAAAAAAAATTCAGTGAATATGTATTTGACCTAGGAATGGGGTCTATCTCTCTAAGTATAATAGCAAAGAAAGAAACCAAAAAGGAGAAACTTTTCCTACATAAAAATATAAAAATTCTATATATATAAAAATAAAATATAAAATTAAAGGAAAATAATAAAAATAGCAAAATATTGCAATAATATGTGGAAGACAAAGTGTTAGCACTCCCAGTATATAAAAACACCTTATATAAACCAGTAAGAAACTGACAATTTTCCAGTAGAAAAATGGTGAGAATATAAGTAATTTGCAAAATAAGTAGGAAAAAAGGCTACTTAATTTATGAAAAAAAATTTGTCATCCATGTCAAAAAACTGAAGAAATGCTAATACAGATATTAAAATAACATTGTAGGAGGTGATTTAAGAAAATGCAGTAGGGTTTATGATGTATTATTATGTTGCAAAAAACATTACAAATACTGCTATTTCTGACACCATTTTTAAAAAATCAAGTATGTATTTATTTTATAAAGATTTATTGGAAGCAAAAGCCCTAAAGCAAAAGCAGTGGCTTCCTGTGAGTGGTAAAATTATAGGTGATTTTTATCTTTTCCCTTTGTACTCTTCTCTATTTTCCAGTTCCCTGAAGTTAAAATGTACATTTCAATTTGTAATCAGATAACTTACTATTTATGAAACTTGGAGAGAACAAGAATAGCATATCTATTAAAATAAAATGAGATAAATTCAACAACTCCTGAAGAAAGATATATCCAATAAAATAGGTATATTTGCTGTTTAAAAATTTGCACAAAGGCAAGAAAATAAATATCTAAAAAAAGTTACAGAGTACGACATATATACATTATAAACCTCATGGATTAAAGTTTACCATAAAATATACCTAAAATTGATAAATATATATGAAAATGTGTGGAACCTGCTAGATATGCAAGTAATAAGGAGACATAATTTCATAAAAAGTAAAGCAAAAATGAAAAAATACATATTCTCACCGGGAATTAAAGAAAGGAAATTAAAATAACTTAGGTATATTAAAATTATTAATCTAACAAAAATGATTAAAAAAACCCAATGTTGCATGGGTAGTAAAATTTTTAAAAAGGTATATTTTGTTTTTATTGATGTCACTAAAAATGGGTTGGTCTTTTTAAAGTATAACCTGGCAACAGGTAAAATGAGCTAAAAGTTGTTCATACTCTTATCTATAATTTCTTTTCTGAGAATATACTCCAAGGAAACAGGAGTACATGTATGAATGCCTGTACAAAGGGATTCATAGAAGGATAAAATTTTTGGAAACAATTCAAGTATCCAATAATAAGGGAACAGTTACCCTAATTTTATGGAATAACACATAGTTCTTTCAATATGTAAAAATATTTACATAAAAAATAAGTGAATAAAACAGAACACAAGTTAATATGTACACTCTACATATGTGCATGAAAATGTACCTATGTGCACTAACAGATTAGAAAAGAATTAGCACTATATAAAGATTTGAGCTTAATATTTATAAAGTTATTAAGTTCCCAAAGTTGTTTAATCTCATAACTTAAAAAAATAAAAAGACATTAGGGAACTGAAATATATGAAATAATGAGTGTTTGAGGTGAAGTAGAGAATCCAATTTACATAACATATAAGTAAACACATCTGATGAAAAAATAACTTTGGTTATTTCCCTTGGTGGAGTTAAAGCTATCATTCAATGTATGCTTAAACCAATTTTGTTATTGTGAAATGGATGCAATAATAGAATTTTGAAGTCACTCATTTGATAAGCCATCAAATCATACTTTTCTTGACTTTCCCAGGGAAATCTATCCTGTTTCTCCTGTACTCTGTACATAACACCACTGTTATAGCATTTATAAGATTGTACTATAATTATTTGATTATATGTCTATGCCTCTTACAGCATCTAGTCCAGTGCTTGGTACATAATAAGTGAGCAATATATCCTTATGAAAGAGTGAATGAAGGACCATATTTGAAAAATAAATGTAGTTTGTTACTTGAGTCTCTGAAATGTTTGATAATTCATTAAACCTAACATCCATCAGTCCTTATTTCTTTTGACTAGGAAATAATAATGTAGTAAGAGGCCCCAAAATGGAGTGTACACTTTGAAAAGTAATCAGTAAGGAGTTCGCTTCTGTTTGTTGGAGAGGTCTGATGTGATGCAGGTAGATTCCAGGAATGATGGCCCAGATCTTGAAAGTTATCTATATCCTAGTAAGATTGTTGTGAGTTTTGAACAAGGATGTGAAAAAGCAAAGGGTAAAATTAGCCTATCCACTCCTGTGTGAGAGTCAGAGAGAATCAGGTCAAAGGTACCAATAGGACTTGCATGAATCCCAAACTATAGAAACTTCTTAGAGGGGCAAAGAAGGTGACTACAAGATCAACTAATACTTAGGGAGTAAGATTTGGGCTACATAGAGAAATATCTTCCTTATATCAAGGGATTTAATACTAATGGACTGGTATCTGGAGACTAGGAGCACATTATAGCCTGAGGCTGGAAAGAATGGTCAAGGAGATTTTTAAAAAACCACACACAACAGGAAGCAGGTTCTGAGAAAAACTGAGGTACCCATACCACCTAGTTAAGTATCAACCCAAATCAATCTCAGAAGTTTCAGAGTCTTAACTTGGCATTTACCTCAGAAAGGGTTGAGTAAGGGGAGGGAACTGAGTGCTCAGAATTTTATAATATTCAAACTAATTTGTGGGTAGATTTTAGAAGTCAATTAGGATATGAGACCTGTACTCAATAAACTTTTTAATTTCTATGTGTTTTTATTTTTAGTTTTCCATTTTTTTTGGTAAAATTTCTTTGGAAGATTCTAACCTTGCACTTCAATATTATGACTAGGATGGAAGAGAAGGGAAATCCATATATTCCTAAAGCCAGATGTAATGTTAATAGCTCTGGGAGTTCAGGCCTTGCTGGCATAAAATATGTATGCCTAGGAGACAGATAAAAGTCAGCTCTGACTTGTTGGTCCTTCCCTCTATGGCTGATTCCCTCTCATTTAGATTACTACTGAGATCTATATTACTATAGAAATTGAGTGTCTGGAGTAGGTATTAGTAAAAAGAGAAGGAGGATGGTTTTGAGCTGGACAAGATTTGGCTTGGCTGTAATTACTAACAGACAATTTTTGGTGAAGAAAAAAGAGTATACACACAAACACAAACATATACACAAACTAGGCTTTGGATTGGTAAGTGGCAATCCATTAAGATACAATCTTTGCTTACACATTTACTCCTTTGTGGCTTGATTTAACATTGTATTAATTTGCCATTGGTGCTAAAACAAATTACCACAAACTTAGTGGCTTAAAACAGCACAGTTTTATATTCATAGTTCCGGAGGTCAGAAGTCCAAAATGAGCCTTTGGCTATTATGAGGTAAAAATCAAAACCAAGGTGTTAGCAGGGCTCATTCCTTCTGGAGGCTCCAGGGGGAAATTCCTTCTTGCCTCTTCCAATTACTAGAGGATAATGCTAATAGTCTTAACCACTCCAATCTCTTGCTTCTGTGATCACATCACTTACTTCTTCTATACGTTGATCTCCCTCTAGCTCCCTCTTATAAGGACACTAGTGATTATATTTAGGGTAATCCAGAATAATCTTCTCCATCTCAGTCTCCTTAATTTAGTCACACCTGCAAAGTCCCTTTTGCCATGTAAGATAAGGTTCACAGGTTTAAGGAATTAGGGTTTAGATATCTTTGGGGGGCCTTCCACAGTCTACCAGCCTTCCACTGGCCCCTAAAGATTCACATCCCTTCCCCATGCAAAGTATATTTATCGCTTCCCAATATCCCCTAAACTCTCAACAGATTACTGCATCAACTCAAGTCCAAAATCTCTTCTAAATATCATTAGCCCCAAAGTCCTGAATCTCATCATCTAAATCAGGTATAAGTGAGAATCTGGGTATGATCCACACTGAGGCAAAGTTCCTCTCCATCTGTGGACCTTTCAACTAGAAAATAAGTCACCTGCATTCAAAATACAGGTGTAGAATATAAATTATAGACATTCTCATTTTGAAAAAGAGAAAATGGAAGTAAGAAAGGAATCAGGACCCCATGCAATTTTGACTGGGCAAACTCCATTAGGTTTCAAGGAGTAGTAGTAATCTTCTGTGGCTTGAGGCTCTGCCCTCTAGGCCCAAGGCACCTCCCTTGAAGTCATCCTTTCTTTTTCTTGAAGGGGTAGCACTTGTTTACAGCTGGATAGTTTTATTACTGCTTCTTGACTGTAGAATTTTAGGAGTCCAACACCCTTCTTTCATCTTGTCCTCCCTCTGTTCCTTTCATTCCACGCTGGCAGTGTTTCCATTAGTAAAACATTCTAAAAAACATTGTAGGTCTTGCATATACATCATGGGGGTTCAAGCCATTAGACAAGAGGGTCCTCCCTAAGATCTTTCCTGGATAATCCCATCTCTGTTCCTAGGAGAATTCTGCTGAGATGGTTGAGGGAATTTGTTTGTCATAGGCCTAACCTCTTCAAAAAGTCCTCTGTGTGAATGAATACTCTGATTTTTTTATCTTTCCAAAACCCTAGCAAAAGGTTTTCCAGCCATACCCTTGACCATTTTTCCAGAGCATGCTTTCCTGACAGCAAGTTTCCTAATTTTATCATCTTTTCCAATCTAGATAGGTTGAAAATTTTATCAAGTCCTGGTTTTAATTTTTTGCTTTACTGTTTTTCCCTCAATTTATCTCTTTCTTCTTGAATTTTACTATAAGCAGCAAGAAAAATCAGGCCATGATTTCAACACATTGCTTGAAAACCACCTCAGCTAAATATCCAAGTTCATCATTTATTGTTCTGTTTTTCACATAACTATAGGACATAATTCAGCTAAGTTTTCTGTCACTCTATAACGAGGATCCTTTTCTTTAAGTTTCCAATAACATGTTCCTCATTTCCTTCTGAACCCTTACCAGCAATGCCTTTATAACAGTTTATTTAAGGCAATCTAGACTTTTTCTGCTCATGTTACCCCAAATTCTTCCTGCCTTTATCCATTACCCAATTCAAAAGCCACTTGTACAGTTTCAGATATTCATTATAGCATCATCCCACTTCCCAGTACCAAAATCTTTAACACTTCCCTATTTCTGCTGTAACAAATTACCACAAACTTAAGGGGCTTAAAACAACACATATTTATTCTCTTACAGTTCTGGAGGTCTGAAGTTCAAATGAGTCTATAGGACCAAAACAAAATCAAAGTGTCAACAGGATTGGTTTCTTCTGGAAGCTCCAGGGCAGAAGCTGTTCCTTGCCAATTTCAATCTCTAGAGGCTATGGGTATTCCTTGGAAAACTTTGGCTCACAGCTACATCACTCTGATCTCTTGTTTTTGTTGTAACATCTCCTACTTCTATAGTCTCACCTCCCTCTGCCTTCCTTTTTAAAGGACACTTGAGATTACATTTAAGGTCTACCTGGATAATACAGAATCCTCCTCCTCATCTCAAGCCCCTTAATTTAATCATACTTGCAAAGTCTCTTTTGCCACATAAGGTAATCTTCACAGGTTCCAAGAATTAGGATCTGGGTATATTTGGGGGCCATTATTCAGCCTTCCAAGAGTAGTTTAAAAATTCTGCATATCTTTTTTTAAGTTAATAGTGTAGTAATTTGTTTAATGTGAACTTTGTAATAAGTTGTATAAACTTGTAATTTGTAGTAATTTGTTTAATGTGTCCATAACTAAGCTTAATATATAAATTAAATAAAAATAAGTACTAATTAAAAATAAGTATTATATTAAGAAGTAGAATTTTTTTTTTATTGTCAGCCAATTCATTACATGACAAAGTATAAAAGACCTAAAAACAAGTTCTTTGGCTACTACTCTCCATAAAGTTAGCATGTATTCAACACTGATATATAGTTCCCTAGAAAGGGAAGAACATGTTAGTTAAGCACACACTTGGAATGAAGATACAATATTGCCTGGTAACAGTCACACCCTATATACCAAAGAGTTCATAAAACACAGCTAAAATGATCAAGCCTACTCAGTATATATAGCGTTAGAAACTTAGATTCTAGAGACTCTAAATTCCTTCTAAGATCCAGTTTAATAAAGCAATACAAGGTAAAGAAAAAATAAAAATGAAAGAACCCCCCGCTTGTTCAAATAATGCTTTGATTCTAGCAGGCTGGTCAATCTCCTTACCTAGGCTGGAATAAATGTGGCTGAGAATACGAGCTGGTTGTACTCTGATGGGGTACACCTCAGCAATGGTCTCCACATCAATTCCCTTGTCCTTTAAAATGGCCTTAATTTCTTCTGTCTCAGCTAGAATGGAAACTGTAAGAAAGAAAGAAGATGGGATCAACAGAAAATTTTATTTCAGTAAGAACTTAAAATCTCTCAAGTCACATAATTTTTTTGAAGGGAAGAAAAAGGATAAGAGAGGAAATTAATAATTATTGGAGAACCATGATGAAACAATTATCATGCTAGGTACATAATGATGTTATCTAAATGAAAAAGGAAAAAGATTTCACGACCAGAGAGTATCATATTCTGGTTTTGGTCAAGTATCTATGTGTTCCTAGAGAATGCCACACTCTCTTTATATCTGGGATTCCATATTTAAATATGGAAAAAACTTGGAAAATAAGGAAAAAATCCAACACACAGTATGCTATAATTCCTCAAAGCTATTTCATATCTTTACTCTTAAGACCACAGCTAGGATTATAAGGGTAGCAAAGAACACACTAATAAAAATTGATCTATAAAAATTATTTAGTTAATCTCTCCCCACCCACGGTGAAGGCCTGGGGTGGGGAGTGGGTGGGAGGTGGAAGAGGTTAATCGGGAAAAAAAGGGGACATCTGTAATATTTTCAACAATAAAGATAAATTTTTAAAAAAAATGAATTGCCCTATAGCTAGAGAATGGTAGAAGGCAAGTAAATTGGAGATAAAGAATTGAGGTACCATAGTTGAACTTGTGTGTGGTTGTTTTGGTGAAGGGGGGTAGGGATAAATACTTTTCTAGACTCAGAGCCTGCCAAGCCTGCACAGCTCCATTTTGTCCCTCTTACATTCATGACTCTGTTATTTATTTATTTTTTAAAATATGTTTTTATTGATTTCAGAGAAAGGAAAGAAGAAGGAGAGAGAGAGATAGAAACATCAATGATGAGAGTCATTGGTCAGCTGCAGCCCGCAACCCGGGCATGTGCCCTGACCGGGAATCAAACCCCGATCTCCTGGATCCTAGGTGGACACTCAACAGCTGAGCCATGCCCGGCCGGGCTTACATTCATCACTCTGAAGTGGTAATCATATTTATAAGGGAGGGGACCAGGCTGGCTCCCTGAATCTTCTGTTCACTCTCCCTCTATGAGACAGATATTTGACATTAAGTACCAGGGGCAAACAGGCATCTAATTCCTGTTCCTCTAGTGCTGGTATATGTGTTGAATTGGGTTAATAGGAAAATGAAGATACTACTTGGTTCATTCTAGCTTACAGGTATTCTTTATGGGTTTTGGGGGCAAAAACATAGTTAACAAAGAAGATGAGAACAGCATAGACAAAGGTTCAAGGGATCTCCTTTGCCATTATCTTTTGTGTATTTTTCTAGCTTGGGAACATCATGGTGTTCCACTGCTGTGGTCTGGGACAGGATATGCAGAATATTGTGATTAGAGAGGCCCCTGGATATAACATCATCTTGATTACTTTTTAAAAAAAAATATGTTTTTATTGATTTCAGAGAGAGAGGAAAGGAGAGGGAGAGAGAAAAACATCAATAAATGACAGAGTCATTGATCAGCTGCCTCCTGCATGCCCCCTACTGGGGATCAAAGACACAATGTGAGCATGTGCCCTGACCAGGAATCCTACCATGACCTGGTTCATAAGTAGACGCTCAACCGTTGAGCCTCACAAGTTGGCCTTGATTACTTCTTTGTGAAAAAATTTTATTGAATTTATTAGAAACATGAAAAGGACAAAGATTCTCCAGGGAAAATGTACAGAGGAGGAAAAATAATAGGCTGAGAAAAGTCCAGGGAAACACATGTGGTCATCCATTCATTCATTAATAAACATTTACTAAGCACATAAATGGATGAAGTACTATGCTTAGCACTAGGGATATAAAGATGAATAAATTACTCTCTCTGTTAGGAGGTTATAGTATAATGAAAGTGACACACACATAAATTGATTCTAAAATAGCCTGCTAGATAAATAGAGGTATGCACAAAACATTATGAGACCACCCAAGAGTGATACCTATGAAGTATGGGATTGGTAGGAAGTACTTTCAGAAAGCACGTCCCAAAAGAGTTGATGTTTAAACTGAGTTTGAAGGAATGAATAAGTTAGCCAGGAGAAAGAAGGGACTAGGAATGGAAAAGCCATTTTAGGTAGAAACTCCAGAATGATCATAAAGCATAGAAATGGAAAAGAAGGTGGTTGTATTGGGGAAGGGGATCACAGTGGAACTACATGCACTTCAATACTGCTGTAGTATAAAGTACCTTGTACAGCGGCAAAAGGGGAAAAAAAGAATCTAGAAGGCAGACAACATGAAGGGCATATGTGTCACTTTAAGGATTTTTAAAAATTTTATTCTTGGGCAATGATTTTCAAACTGCATTTTATTGAGCCTCAGGGGTCTGCACAGGGCAATGCAGTTGGTAGCAGGAGTATAGGGGACAGAAGGAGAGGCAACTGAACAACACTCGGGGGCCCCAGGAATAGTTCCAAACCCCAAAACTCAGTTTTTTGTTTATTTTATATTTTACAAAACATTTAGAAAATGCCGTTTTGGTACCACTTGCTAGGCACTGAAAAAAGCTAGGGATACAAAGATAGACATCATGATCTCTGGAGAAAATTACACTGACTTTGTGTCCTGCTAGAGGGATTAATAGGACTTAATCTGATAAAGGTGAGGGTAAAAGTAAGGGAGAAATTGTTCCATACAGAAGAACCAGCATAGACAAAGGTTCAAGGGAAATAGAAAACAAGGCAGATCTAGGAATTATAAAAAGTTCTTTATGGGAGGGGCATGGAGTGTGAAAGGGCAATGGTGAGAAAAGATAGTGGGGATAGGGTCAGGGAACAGATCATAAAGAGCTTGGTAAGCCATGTTGAGGAGGTTGGCAATGGGAAGCCCCTGCAGAGTTGAATCAGGGTAATAACATATACAAATCTCAATCTTAAAAAGAACATGTTCACATTGATGATTACAGAATAAACTGATAGACTATAGTGGGTTTAGACTGAAGTCAGTGGGGCCACTTAAAAAGTTATTGCAGGGAGATTAAAAATGGAGGTGGACTGAGTGGAAGCTACACTGATACTATCCTGGGACCAACCTGGAATTACAACTAAAATATAGAAAAAACATCCTGAATAATCCACTGCAACTGAAGATGAGCTGGAGAGCACACTCATAACCAAGGACACAAAGTGGAGACAGCATAGAGACTGGTAGGAAGTGCAGAAGCACGAGAGGGCTGGGTGGGCTCCCACAGGCAGCACCTGAAGGTGCTGGAGGATATCTCAGCTTTGGGGGTTACCACTGAGGATTTTGGGGCCTAACCACAGACTGGGCTTCCCAGTCCAGAGCACCAGAACTAAGAAAGGTGCTCATATAACATCTGGCTGTGAAAAGCACCTGGGTTTCTGTCTAGCAGGGAGAAGCATCTGGAAATGCAGGCACCCTCTTAAAGAGTCAATGCACAAAGTTTTATGTGTAGCCACGCATTTTGGGCTCCAGCAGAGGGAAGGCAGAGTGGACTGGAGCTGTGTGAGGAGAATCTAGGTTTGTGGGCTCTGAGATAGAGCTCAGAGGGCACCCCTCTGGGTTCCTATGCCAAGTCATTCCCCCAAACTGCAGAAGACATCTTTTTCAGGCAGACATTTTGCTGCTTTTCCCTGCTGGAAAACCTCTCACCTTACTCCATGGAGTTTCTACAGCCTGAGGCTCTTTAAGAGAATCAGATTAATTGGCCTATAGGCAGAGGCAGATCTCAGAGTGCTTTGAGTCTTTGCCTGATCTGCTTCTGAACCTGGGCCCTGGAAAAGCAGACTCTGGTGTGCATCTTGGTTCTGCCCAACCACACCCAGGCCCAGTAGAAGAGACCACACGCCGAGGGTTGTTGATGGCTCAAACAGGGTACTCAGGCCAGTCACAAATTGTATCTGACATGGGCTTGCACCAGAGACCCTCCAAAAAGACTGAGAGTCCTAGCAGATCTACCTAATACATAGAAAAAAACCACAAACTGGTAGCCAAAATGGGGAGACAAAAAACAAGCCCCAAATGAAAGAACAAGAGAAGTCTCCAGAAAGAGCTAAATGAAATGGAGATAAGTAATCTACCAGATACAATGTTCAGAATACTGGTTGTAAGGATGCTTAACAGCATGAAAAAAGATATGGAAACTATGAAGGAAACTAAGAATGACATAGCAGAAATAAAGAATACATTGGAAGGAATAAAAAGCAGATTATATGAAACTGAGGATCAGAGCAGCAAATTAGAAGACAGGTAGAAAAAACACACACAATTAGAGATCGAAAAAGAAAAAACAGTTGAAAAACAGGAGGATAGTTTAAGGGAGCTGTGTGACAACAAGAAACATAACAATATTCACATCATAGGACTGCCAGAGGAGGTTGAAAATAAGCAAGGGTTAGAGAACCTGTTTGAAGACATAATGGCATTAAACTTCCCTAACCTGATGAAGGAAAATGTCACACAAGTTCAGGAGGTACATAGAGTCCCAAGCGAGAAAAATCCAAAGAGGCCCACGCACAGACATATCATAATTAAAGTGCCAAGAATTCAAAACAAAGAGAGAATATTAAAGGCAGCAAGAGAAAAGCAATCTGTTACCTATAAAGGAGCTCCCATAAGGCTGTCAGCAGACTTCTCATCAAAAACTCTACAGGCCAGAAGGGAATGGCATGAAGTACTCAATGTAATGCAAAAGAAGGATCTGAAACCAAGACTACTCTATCCAGCATGACTATCATTCAAGATAAATGATGAAATAAAGAACTTCCCAGACTGCCCGGCCAGGAGTGGCTCAGCAGTTGAGTGTCGACCTAGGATCCAGGCGATCAGGGTTCGATTCCCGGTCAGGGCACATGCCCGGGTTGTGGGCTCGATCAGTGGCTCTCTCATCATTGATGTTTCTGTCTCTCTCTCTCCCTCACCTTTCCTCTCTCTGAAATCAATAAAGATATATTTAAAAAAAAAAAAAAAAGAACTTCCCAGACATAAAAGGCTAAAGGAGTTTATCATCAGCAAACCAGCATTGCAGGAAATGTTAAAGGAACTGCTGTAATTAGAAGTAGAAATAGAGAGAGAGAAAAAATACCCATAAAGAATTAAAATGGCAATAGATAAGTATCTATCAATAATAACCTTAAATGTAAAACAAGTCTCTACAAGTTTAAGAAGATTAAAATCATATCAAGCATCTCAGATCACAAGGGCATGAAATTAGAAATCAACTATATTAAAAACACTCAAAAAATTTCAAATACATGGAGGCTAAAGAACATGTTATTAAGCATGAATGGGCTATTAATAAGATCAAGAAAGAAAGAAAATACTTCCTGGAAACATGAAACTGAAGACACAACAACCCAAAAATCTATGGGACACCGAGAAAGCAGTGCTAAGAGGGAAGTTCATAGCACTGCAGGCCTACCTCAAAAAGCAAGAAAAATTTTTAGTAAACTATCTAACCCTACAACTTAAAGAATTAGAAAGCTCCCATGTGAAGGTGTCCTGACCAGGGCTTTTGTTTGCTGGGAGTTTTTTTTATTACTGCTTCAATTTCTTCAGTTGTTGTTAACCTTTTCGGGTGTTCTGATTATTCCTTATTCAGTTTTACATGATCTCACTCATATGTAGAATCTAATAAACAAAATAGATGGAGGAACAAAATAGATCCAGAGACATAGAGGCATGGAACAGACTGATGAATCTCAGTGGCAAGGCGGGAATGGGGGAGTGGGTGGGGAGAGATTAATCAAAGAACTTATATGCATATATGCCGAACCCATGGACACAGACAATAGTGTGCTAAAGGCCTGGGGGCAACTGATGTGGGTGGAGGGGATCAATGGAAAAAAAAGGGAGGGAGGTATCTGTAATACTTTCAACAATAAAGATAAATTTAAAAAAATATTAAGATATTGTGAATATGGAGCACTGAAGAAACATCATAGAGTCTGGTAAGAGAAGGGGGCACAGAAAGGGGGAGCACCCCCTGAAGCCTCTGCTGGGCTCTGAACCCCCAAGCTTCAGAGGCTGCAAAGTTCCCTCCGCTTGGGAGTGCAGACTGGCATTCAAAAGTGGGGATCCCAAACCCAGAGCAGAGGAGAAGGAAAGGAGTGTTCTGTGCAGAGGGCAGTGGGCCCAGGTGAGTGGTGTGCCCACAAGGAGGGGACAGTGTCTACCTAGCAAAACAAAGTTTCTAATGGCGGCCCACGATCAGCGTCTAATGCTCAGGGTGCTGACCATAGAAAAGGCAGTTCCAAAGTGTGTGGCACCCAAGTAGTAAGGGACCAGAAGTCTGAAATGAGCAGCCACATACAGGGACCCTCTGTCTTCTTGCAAGGCATTGTGTTGAGCCCCAGAAAGCATTTAATCTGAGTGGAGCAGGGAAGGGGAAGAAAGCCCTCCCACCCTGAGTTCCTAGTGGGGAGATTCTGGGATTTTTTGACCAGCCCTGAGGGATGCAGTGGTGGAGTACGTGGAGCCGCCCTAGGTTTACTGAGATCAGCATTGTATGAGAGCTGAGTGGAGCTGACTTTGTGTCCCCTCCTGAGGGGTGCCTTGGCATATGGGTGTTGGGACCTTGCAGGGCAAATTCTCTGCTTGTGTGTTGCTTTGTGCATGTTTGAGTTTTTGGTCGCTGAACTGGCTCTGACCTTCCTGGCTTGCATTGGACAGAAAGGACAGTGAAAGCTGGAATTTGTTTCTGCATAGTAGAGTGTTTGAGGTGGGCGCCTGGTGCGACCAGCCAACCAGATCTGGGAAGGAAGGAACAGAGCACACCTACCTCTCCTGCAGTTGAGAAGCACCACCCCCAAAAAGAAAGGGCTGGTTCAGCTCACTGCAGCCCCAGATACCCCCAGCAGGGCACAGTCCAGAGGGGGAAGGGAGAACAGCTCACAGAAAGACATTACAAGAATAAGACTCTAAGGCACTGTTGTTTGGGAACTGGAGAAAAAACTGAAAACCCTTGTTGGGGGCTGGGTAGGAAAAGTGCTCATTGGAATGTTTTTTAATCAAACTCACTGAGCCCAGGCTGCTGGAATTGTCCATACAGAAAAGGCAGCAGACTGAAGCCAACCTGAAACTACAGCAGGCCATTGTATGTGAAACTAGAATTGGAGGATAGGGTAGAGACTGAGGAGCTTGCTGTGGAGCAGAGACTAACTCACTCACAGTGAGTGCTTGACAGTGATACCTCTAAGAAAGGGGAGTGATATTCTGAGCTACACTAGCCATCTTGCATCCTAAAGAGTCTACAGAAGACTCTGGAATAAGAGCAGGCAACTGCAAGGTTACAAAATACCTGACAAGAGGAGGTGGTCCACAGAGAGCCTCATATCAACCAATTACCTAAGTACACCAGAACCAAACCTAGATAGCAACTCACAGTGGCTGATACACAAGTATCTCCCAGGAGAACAGAAATCAGCATACAAAACAGGGAGATGTAGATGACATAAGTGCCTAGAAGAAACTCACGTGACTGACAGTCTTATTTATTTTTCTTCTTTTTAAATTTTACAATTTCTTTAAAATTTTTAATTCATTTTTTCATTAAAAGAATTTTGTTTTGCTTAGCATGTTTTTTGTTTTGTTTCTTTGTTTTGTTTTGTTTATTTGCTTTGTTTTGTATTATCCTTGCTTCTACTATCAAGATTTTCTTGATATTCCCTGCTTAATTTCTGGGAATTTATCATTATAACCAACAAGTTTACTGCTTTTCTCTATAGTTTCCCCCATATCTCTTACTAGACTCCCTCACTGCCCTGGCTCTATCTCTCTCAATCCATTGGCATAACTTTTCTTTCTTCTTTCTTTCTTTCTTTCTTCCTTCTTCTTCTTTCTTTCTTTCTTTCTTTCTTTCTTTCTTTCTTTCTTTCTTTCTTTCTTTCTTTCTTTCTTTCTTTCTTTCTTTCTTTCTTTCTTTCTTTCTTTCTTTCTTTCTTCTTTCTTTCTTTCTTTCTTTCTTTCTTTCTTTCTTTCTTTCTTTCTTTCTTTCTTTCTTTCTTTCTTTCTTTTTCTTTCTTTCTTTCTTCTTTCTTTCTTCTTTCTTTCTTTCCTTTCTGTTTTTTTGTTCAATTGACAGTTTCTGTTATTCTCTTTATTGTACTTTTATTTTTTCATTTTCAACTATTATCCTATTCCTATTTTTTCCCTTAATTTTTTGCTTGCCCTTCTTTCAGATTCTTTTCTCTGCCCCTTTTATCTCCCAGTAGCTTTGTTATTTTTTAAGTTTTAGTTTATTATTATTATTTTCTGAATTTTTGTCACTATTAACAACAATGAACTTTTCTCCCTCTAGCTTTACTTTTCCTTCTCTCTCTTTTTTTTTCTTTTTACCTTTATTATTGTTATTATTCCTTTAGATTTTCTGGTCTCCCTTCACTCATCCAGTACTATTTTCGCTTGGGTTGTTTTCACTGTAATCGTCAAGACACTTAGTAAGATACCCCTTGCTTCCTGGAAGTTTAGTTGTGTCATGTCCTGCCTTGCCAGCACCCCGTACAACAGCTTACATGATGAGGCTGGGAATCAGACACACAGTTAGCCAACCTGAGAGGAGAGTCCTCCCCAGCATCAGTCATCAACAATCTAGACCTAATCACAACAGGAGAGCCCAAAGAACCCACAAAAGGGACACCCACAAAAGGGAGATGCCTAGAGCAAAGAGCTCAGAAGTATAATGAAAGCACACCTCTGTCTCCACTGGACTCACACTACAAAATCCCTTCCATTTAGACTGGGAAACAGCAATATATCTAATATATAGATACAAACACTAAGAGCCATAAAAATTGGGAGACAAAGAAACAACCCTCAAACTAAAGGAAAGGAAATATCGCCAGAAAAAGACATCAATGAGATGGAGTTAAGGAAGTTTTCAAAAATAGAGTTCAGAGTAATGGTTATAACGATGCTCAAGGAAATTAATGAAAAAAAGGCACTATGTGGTAAGGTCAAGGAGTTTAGTGAAAGCATGAAAAAACAGGTATATATCATGAGCAAGAATCAGGTAGAAATAAAGAATACTATATCTGATATCAAGAATACACTGGAAGGAATTAAAAGCAGGCTCAATGAAGCAGGGGATAGAATAAGTGACTTAGAACATAAGGTAGAAAAAAATCACTCAATCAGAGCAGCAAAAATAAAAACACTTAAAAAGCATGAGGACAGTCTAAGGGGGCTTTGGGAAAACATGAAGGAAAACAGCATTCTCATTATAGGAGTGCCAGAGGGGGAGTAAAGAGAGCAAGGGATAGAGAACTTGGTGGACGAAATAATGACAGAAAACTTCCCTGTCCTGGAGAGGGAAAAAGCCACACAAGTTCAGGAAGCACAGAGGGTTCCAAACAAGGGTGACCCAAATTGACCCACTCCAAGACACATCATAATTAAAATGGCAAATGTGAAGGACAAAGATAACATTAAGGGCTGCAAGAGAGAAACATGCAGTGACCAACAAGCAAACCCCCATAAGGCTGACAGCCGATTTATCAATAGAAACTCTTCAGGCCAGAAGGGAGTGGCATGAAATTCTCAAAGTAATGAAAAGCAAGAACCTGCAAACAAGACTGCTTTATCCATCAAGGCTATCATTTAAAATTGAAGGTGAAATAAAGAGCTTCCCAGACAAAAAAGGCTAAAGGAGTTCAGTACCACCAAACCAGCATTGCAAGAAATGCTGAAAGGGCTGCTCTAAGACAAAGAAAGAATAGTAAGAGAAAGGTACATCAGCATAAAGGGGGAAAATGGCATCAAATAAGGATATATAACAGTAACTTTAAATGTAAATGGAATAAATGGTCCAATCAAAAGACACAGAGTAGCTGAATGGATAAGAAAACAGGACCAAATATATGCTGTCTACAAGAGACCCACCTGAGAGCAAAAGACTCATACAAAATAAAAGTGAAGGGATGAAATCAAATATTCCATGTAAATGGGGGGGAAAAAGGTGGAGTAACAATACTTATTTCTGATAAAGCAGACTTCAAAATAAACACCATTAAAAGAGACAAAGATGGTCACTACATATTACTAAAGGGATCAATCCAATGGGCAGAAATAGCCCTTATAAACATATGTGCACCCAATATAGGAACACCTAAATATATACAAAATTTCTTGGGGGACTTCAAGGGGCTGATTGACAGCAACACAATCATAGTGGGGGACTTTAACACCCCACTGTCAGCATTGGACAGATCATCAAGACAAAAAATCAACAGAGAAACACAGACCTTCAATGACTCACTAGAGTTAATGGATTTTAATTGACATATACAGAACATTTCACCCAAAAGCAGCAGAATACAAATTCTTCTCAAGTGCACATGGAACATTCTCAAAAATAGACCACATGATAGGGCACAGGTTAAGTCTCTAGAAATTCAAGAAGATTGAAATCATATCAAGCATCTTCTCAAATCACAATGCTTTGAAACTAGCAATCAACCACTATAAAAAACTCAAAAATATTCAAACACATGGAGGATAAATAACATGTTATTAAACTATGAATGGGTTACCCATGAGATCAAGGAAGAAATAAAACACATTATGAAAAAACAAAAATGACCAGACAACAACCCAAAATCTATGGGACACAGCAAAAGCAGTCGTGAGTGTGAAGTTCCTAGCATTACAGGCCTATCTCAAGAAACAAGAAAAAGCTCTAATGAACCATCTAACACAACAAATAAAAGAACTAGAACGAGAACAGCAAGAAAAGCCCCAAGGAAGGAGAAGGAAGGAAACACTAAAGATAAGAGCAGAAATTAATGACATAGAGACTAAAAAAACAATACAAAAAATCAATGAAACCAAGAGCTGGTTCTTTGAAAAGATAAATAAGATTGATGCACCTTTAGCTGGAGTCACCAAGAAACAAAGAGAGAGGACCCAAATAAATGAAATCAGAAATGAAAGAGGCAATATAACAACCGACCCAACAGAAATACAAAGGATCGTAAGAAAATACTATGAGGAACTATATGCCAACAAACTGGACAACATGGATAAATGGAGAAATTCCCAGAAGCATACAACCTTCCAAAGCAGAATCAAGAAGAGGCAGAAAACCTGAATAGGCCTATAATAATTAATGAAATTGAAGCAGTAATAAAAAAATACCCAGCAAACAAAAGTTCTGGACCAGATGGATTTATAGGTGAGTTTTACCAAACATTCAAAGAAGAATTAATACCTATTTTATTCAAATTATTCCAGAAAATTCAAGAGGAGGGAAAACTCCCAAACTCTTTTTATGAGGCCAGCATCATCCTAATTCCAAAACCAGATAAAGACACTACAAAGAAAGGAAATTGCAGGCCAGTATCCCTGATGTACATAGATGCTAAAATCCTCACAAAAATACTAGCAAACCAGATCCAGCAATATATTAAAAAGATCATAGACCACGATCAAGTGGGATTTATTCCAGGGATGCAAGCCTGGTATAACATCCACAAATCAATAAATATGATACCTCACATAAACAAAATGAAGGACAAAAGTCATATGATCATATCAATAGATACAGAAAAAGCATTCGACAAATACCAATACCCATTTCTGATAAAAACTCTCAGCAAAGTGGGAATAGAGGGAACATACCTCAACATAATAAAGACCATATATGACAAACCTACAGCCAACATCATACTCAATGGCAAAGACTAAAACTATTTCCTCTAAGAACAGGAACAAAAAAGGGGTGTCCATTTTCACCACAGTTTTTTTTTTTTTTTTTAAATATATCTTTTATTGATTTCAGAGAGAGGAAAGGAGAGGGAGAGAGAGAGATAGAAACATCAATGATGAGAGAGTCTGCCTCCTGCATGCCCCTGACTGGGGATAGAGCCTGCAACCTGGGCATGTGCCCTGACCGGGAAATAAACCCCGATGGCCTGGATCCTAGGTCGACGCTCAACCACTGAGCCACTCCTGGCCAGGCCACTTTCACCACTCTCATTCAACATAGTACTGGAAGTCCTTGCCATAGCCAGCACACTGGAAGAAAACATAAAAGGTATTGAAATTGGAAAGGAGGCAGTAAAACTGTCATTATGTGCAGATGACATGATATTGTATGTAGAAAACCCTCAAGACTCCACCAAAGTACTACTAGATTTGATAAACAAATTCAGCAAGGTAGATGGATACAAAATCAACATATGGAAATCTGTGGCATTCTTATTGACCAACAATAAACTTTCAGAGAGAGAAACTAAAAAAACAATACCATTTACCATTGCAACTAAAAAAATAAGGTACCTAGGTATAAACTTAACCAAAGTTGTAAAAGACCTGTATTCGGAAAACTATGTGACACTGAAAAAAGAAATAGAAGAAGATATAAACAAATGGAAGAATATACCATGGTCATGGATTCGAAGAATTAAGAGCATTAAAATGTCCATATTACCGAAAGCAATTTATAGATTCATTGCAATTCCTATTAAAATAACAACAGCATATTTTACAGATCTAGAACAAACATTCCAAAAATTTATATGCTACCAAAAAGACCCTGAAAAGCTGCAGTCATCTTGAGAAAAAAGAACAGAGTGGGAGGGATCACCTTACTGGATATCAAACTACTTCAAAGCCATTGTAATTAAAACAGCCTGGTATTGGTACAACAACAGACATATAGACCAGTGGAACAGAACAGAGACCTCAGAAATAGACCCAAGCCATTATGATCAGTTAATATTTGAGAAAGGAGGCAAGAGCATCCAATCTAGAAAAGACAGTCTCTTCAATGAATGGTGCTGGGAGAATTGGACAGGTACATACAAAAAAAAGAAACTGGAACACCAACTTTCACCATACACAAAAATAAACTCAAAATGGATAAAAGACTTAAATGTAAGTAATATAACTATAAAAATCCTGGAAGAAAACATAGGCAGTCAAGTTACAGACATCTCATGTAGTGGAATTTTCACTGATACATCTCTTAGGGCAAGAGAAACAAAAGAAAAAATAAACATATGGGACTACTTCAAACTAAAAAGCTTCTGCACAGCAAAATAAAGCAGCCTGAAAACACAAAGGAACCCTACCGTCTGGTAAAACACATTTTCCAATGATGTATATCTGATAAGGGGCTAATTTTCAAAGTGTACAAGGAACTCATACTCCTCAGCAAGAGGAAGACAATCGTATTAAAAAATGGGCAAAGGACCTGGATAGACATTTCTCCAAAGAGGACATACAGATGGTCAAGAGACATATGAGAAAACGCTCAATGTCACGAATCATCAGAGACATGCAAATTAAAACCACAATGAAGCATCACTTCACACCTGTAAGAATGGCTACCATCAACAAATCAATAAACGATATGTGCTAGTGAGGATGTGGAAAAAGGGGAACCCTAGTATACTGCCAGTGGGAATGCAGACTGGTGCAACCACTATGGAAAACAGTATGGAGGTTCCTCAAAAAATTAAATATGCAGCTACCTTTTGACCCAGTGATCCCACGTTTAGGAATATATCCTAAGAATCCCAAAACACTAATCAGAAAGAATATATGCACCCCTATGTTCATAGCAGTGCAATTTACAATATCTAAGATCTTGAAACAGCCCAAGTACCCATCAGTAGATGAGTGGATAAGAAAGCTGTGGGACATTTACACTATGGAATACTAGGCAGCTCTAAAGAAGAAGGATCTCGTACCATTTTGAAGAGTATGGAAGGACCTGGAGAATATTATGCTAAGTGCAATAAGCCAGTCAGAGAAAGACAAGTATCACATGCTCTCACTTTTATTTGGAATCTAAGGAACTTAATAAACTGATGAACAGAATAAATTCAATGACATGGAAGCATGGATCCGACTGATGAATCTCAGATAGATGAAGGAGGGTGGGTGGGTGGAGGGGAAGAGATTAACCAAAGAATTCATATGCATATATGCACAACCCAAGGACACAGACAATGGTGTGGAGAGGGACTGGGGAGGGGTGTCGGATAAGGTAGAATAGGTCATTGTGGAGAAAAAGGGACATCTGTTATATTTTAAACTAAAAAAAAAAGTTAATGCAGTAATGTAAGGGAGAGATGCTAATTACAGAGATTAGAATCTTGCCATTGGTACTGGAGACAACTATATGGATTTCACAATTATTTATGAGGTAAAGAAATCAGGACTTGTTAACTGATTGAATGTAGGAGATGAGAGGGAGAGATATTGAAAATGATTCTACAGGTATTTATGTGTTTTGCTGGGAGAATGTTGTACCATCTAATGACATAGGCACATAAGGAGAAAAACAGACATGAGTGATGTAGTAAGAGGGTACAGCTGATTAATTTTAGCTATTTTGATTTTAAAGTGCATGTGAGACATCTAAGTGGGGCTTTCTTAAAAGACACTGATATAGATTAAAGAGCACTAGTATACAAAGAGATGAGATGAGTCGAGAGCATATAGACAAGAGAAGAGGACCTAGGATGCAACCATGAGAATGTTCAACATATAAGAAATGAGAAGATAAAGAAAAGCTTAGGGTAGGACTGAGGGGTTTTGTCTCATGGTTTTTATTTCCTTTTTTACAGGAGGTGAGGTAATGTTCTGAGAGGGAAAAAGTAAGGAGATAGGAAAAGGAAAGGCATTTGAAATAGGAAGAGCCTGAGAGACAAGAATGAATATTTTCAGTAAGTAAAACAGTGGGCTACAGGCAGAACTCCCAGGAAGACCAACAATTAGGGGACAATGAGAAGAAGGAAGCCAAGAATGAGACAAAAAAAGTGCAAATTTTAGGTTGAAGGAGATCTAAGATAGTATTGGCATCACAGAACAGTTAAGAGTGTCCAAAAAGATAAACAACTGAAACAGAAAGATCTACTAAGATATAAATTGAAAATGATCTATGGAGTTTGGTAATAACATAAGGAAAATAATTTTCCAAGAAATAATGAGCTAGACTGTAAAGGACTGCAGAATGAATGAAATATAAAGAAGGGGAAGTTTGGATAAGAAAGGGAGGATAGGATAACTAGAGGGAGATGAATATGTCATTGGACTAATAAGGAGAACCAACTAAGAAAAAGATTTTGAAGATTAAAGAAAAGAGTAGTATTTTAGGAAGGATAGGGAAGAGAATAAAATCAAGCATCAGAAAAAAAAATGGCCTTAAAGATGAGAAGAGACACCTTTTCTGAGACTGGAGGGTAACGGGCAAGCATTGGTAAAGTTATAAGTCAGAATGTGGTGGAAGGTTGGGAAACTGACAAAGATCAGAATATTAAGATTATCCAGCATGAAGTAAGAGGCCAAAAATGAGGCTGAAATTAAGGGGTGGTGTTGAAAACAGAGAAGCTTTGGAATAGTGGTTGAGAAGAATGAAAATGCTGGCTAACAATGAGAATAAGGCACTATGTATCTAGCTGAGTTGGAAACCATAGATTTACAGTGCTACTACTCTGCTCATTTGTGTGACTTTTTCCCAGTAGACTTTAGAAGACCAGGTATAGGATCAGAAAATGCACACTGTAAGATTGATCTGGACCTATGATTTTTCTGGTGGGTATAGCAGAAGTATGGTACACTAGTGATTAAGATATTTAGATGATCAACCAATAGGTAGGGAAGGGGAGACCAGGAGAAAATAGAGACAAGTGTAATGGGAGGAAAAAGAGAACTGAAGTAATATGTAGCTATGACCAGAGATTGGGATTTTTTGAAATGGAGCATATCTCAGGTGATTCTAAAGTTTGGTCCTCGCTCTTCAAATTGACAGGCTAAAGTAGAGGTGGAGGGAAATATTACTGGTGCTATGGATATCAAAGAAATTTGAGGCTAAAATGTTTCAGGGCACTTACTCCATGCTGAAATCTAGCCCTCTAGCAGGAGTTTGCAAAGAAGAAGAAGAAGAAGAAGGCTGTGAGCCAAGCATCAAAGTCTTCAATGAATGAATTAGAGCTCCTGGGAGATCAATATAGCCAGACGGCATAAGCCTCAAAAGAGAATAAGCTTTCTCATGTGAGGGGAAGAGGAATGGTCTTTTTATATTTTATTTTTTTATTTTATGCTTACTATATATATTGATAGGCAGAGACTATCTGTATGACCACATAGGGTGTCAAGTATAAGAAAGTTTATAACACACATGAGATTATTTTCCATATATAACCAACTCCAAAGTCAAGTGACTGGAGACCTTTCAGAGAAGCTTCACAGCAGGACTTAGTGCCATGTTGGATTGTGTTATTGGAGAGTCAAAAATCACCTCAGACTTTCTATCCTAGGACACTAGGATAACAGTGAAGTAATTGAGACATATAAGGAAGGTGGAAAGATCTGCTTTTCTTGGGAGAGGTAAAACGAAGGGATGGAAACAAAAAGAGGTCAGGTTTGCATTGGAAGTGGAAGTGATAAAGATGTTTTATAGATACTGAGACTAGAATTCTTAATACCTCCTTAGAGCTTAGCCCAGTGTTTTTTATAGAGTAGGTACCTTAAAATTTTTTATGATTGTTAGGAACAAAAAGTAAAGGTTTGGAGTATTTTCCAAAGAGGCAATAATTGCAGCCATATAAATAATTTTATTACAAAGGAGGCAGCTCTAGAAAACTAACACAGGGTGTAAATACAGAAAGACAAGAGTATAAGACTAAGTACACAAGCCTTAGGAGGGTATGAGAAGAAAGGAGTACTAGCAGAAAAAACAACAGAAGGGATGTTCAGAAAGAAAGCACAGATAATCAGGAGGCTGCAGTATCATGATAATGAAAAGTGCTTCCAGAAGTAAGGAGTGGTTAAGTGTCAAATAACATCATTTATTAAGCATTTGTTCATAATTAAGATTAATAGCAGTTTTGAAACCAAATTGAACCAAGTTCATTCTATACTTTTTGAAGCCTAACAAAATACATGATAAAGAATAAAGTCGAGGGTTCCAAGATGGTGGTTGACAAGGCCTGATGGAGGCTGAGAGTGTGAGTGGGTGAGTGTGTGTGGGGCATCTGTCCTTCAGTGCAAGAGCTCCCAGGGGTTCGGGAGCTCATGGCAGAGGAGCTGCCGTTGCTGCAGCGCTGCTCAACCGGGGGCTTCTCTCTGATTGAGAGTAGAGAGTACACCATTTTGGAGGATCCTCAGGGTCCTCCTTGGGAGAAGGCTGCGGGGAGCACCGACCCAGCGCCTGAGGCCACAGATCGGTGCATGGAACCCGCAGGTGAAGACTCAGCACTACCCCCACAAGCCTGACGCGGTGACCTGGTGCTCATGAACTAGGGCCGCTGGACAAACACACTGCTTCTCAGTGATGCGGGGCACACAGCCTCCCTGCCTGCCTCCCTGCCAGGGGTGCCTCCCTGACAAAGTGCCTATTGCCGGCTTGACTGCCACTTTGAGGGGGTCACTCAGCTGGCCGGCCTGCCTGCCCACCTGCCTCCTTCACAGGGTCGATCAGCCGGCCTGACTACCTGACTGCCTGCCTCCCTGAGGAGGTCGCAGAGCTGGACTGCCTGCTTCCCTGCCAGTGGCACCTCCCTGAGGTGGGGCACACCACCAGCCTTCCTGCCTGCCTCCTTGACAGGGGTGCACAGCTTGCCTGCCTCCCTGCCAGCAGTGCCTTCCTTGACATGGTGTAAGGCTTGCTTGCCTCTTGGCCTGACCCACCTCCTTCAGGAGGCACTCAGGGCATGCCTGATGGCCTGCCTGCCTGCTGTGCTTCCTTGACAGGGTGTGCACAGCCTCCCTGCCTGCCTGCTTACCTGCCTCCATGACTCCTTGACAGCGTGACAAGTACCTGACTTACAGCCTTGATGTAGGGCATCTGGCTTTGCCATTGTGACCCAACACTTCCCAAACACACAGGCCTGGCATTAGGACTTGGTTGATGGACTGGGTGCCCTGGGACTACCGGAAAGAGGCCCAGTTCAAGCCCTGCAGCCTTGAGCTACTACCCCCGGACAACTGGCACAATAAAATGGGAAGACAAAGAAACAACACCCAAATGAAAGAAAAGGAGAAATCGCCAGAAAAGGAATGAAATGAAAGGGAGGCAAGCAATTATCAGATATAGAGTTCAAAATAATGGTTATAAGGATGCTAAAGCAACTTAAGAATCAAGTGTAAATGAAGAATGACATAGCTGAAATAAAGAAAACACTGGAAGGAAGCAACAGTAGATTAGAAGAAGCTGAGAACTGAATCATGGAATTAGAAGACAGGGTAGAAAAAAATCACCCAATCAGTGCAGCAATTAGAAAAAAAATTTAAAAAGCAGGAAAATGGTTTAAGGGAGCTTTGGGACAACATGAAAACGTAACAATATCTGCATCATAGGGGTGCCAGAAGGAGAAGAAACCAAGCAAGGATTAGAGAACGTGTTTGATGAAATAAGGACAGAAAAATTTCATAACGTGGTGAAATGAAAAGTCACTCAAGTTCAGGAAACACAGAGAGTCCCAATCAAAATGAACCCAAAAAGACCCACATCTATACACATCATAATTTAAATGGCAAACATTAAAGATAAAGAAAGAACTGAAAGCAGCAAGAGACAGACAGAAGTTTCCTACAAGGGAGCACCCATTAGACTGACAGCTGATTTCTCAACAGAAACACTTCAGGCCAGAAGGGAGTAGCATGAAGTATTCAAAGTAATGAAAAATAAGGGACTGAATTCCAGACTATTCTACCCAGCAAGGCTATCATTCAAAATTGAAGGTGAAATAAAGAGCTTCACAGACAAAAAAGGCTAAAGGGGGTTTATTACAACCAAACCAGCACTTCAAGAAATGCTAAAGGGGCTGGTGTAAGAAGAAGAAATGAAGAGGAAGAGAGGAACACAGAAATAAAGAAAGAATGCCAATAAATAAATACCTATTAATAATACTTTAAAAGTAAATGGCATCCATGCTTCAATCAAAATATGGTAGATGAATGCATAAGAAAAGATGACCCATATATATGCTGCCTACAAGAGGCCCACCACAGAACAAAGGATTCACACAGGATGAAAGTGAAAGGATGGGAAAAAACTTTCCATGAAATGGAAATGAAAAAACAAAACAAAAACTGGGTTAGCAATACTCATATCTGACAAAATAGACTTCAAAATGAAAGCCATAACAAGAAACAATGAAGGTCACTACATAATACTAAAGGGATTGATCCAACAAGAGGCTATAGCCCTGGTAAACATATGTGCAACCAATATAGAAGCACTGAAATACATTAAAAAACTTCTAGAGGACTTTAAGGGAGAGATTGACAGTAATACAATCATAGTAGGAGATTTTAACACCCAACTGACATCACTGGATAGATTTTCTAGACAAAAAATGAAAAAGAACACAGTGATCCTAAATGACACACTAGATCAGATGGAATTAATTGCCATTTACAGAACATTCCACACCAAAGATACAGACTATACAATCTTCTCAAGTGCACACAGGACATTCTCAAAGATAGCCCACATGTTAGGACACAAAACAAGTCTCTACAACTTCAAGAAGATCAAAATCATAAGAAGCACCTTCTCAGATAACAATACTATGAAATTAGAAATCAACTACAATATAAACACTAAAATACATTCAAACACATGGAAGCTAAGTAACATGTTATTAAACAATGAATGGGTTACCAAAGAGATCAAGGAAGAAATAAAAAACTTCTTGGAAAAAAACTGAAAATGAACACACAACCCAAAATCTATGGGACACAATGTAAGAAGTCCTGAGAGGGAAGTTCATAGCACTACAGGCCTACCTCAAAAAACAAGAAAAACTTCTAAATAAATTATCTAACCCTACAACTTAAAGACTTAGAAAGACAGCAACAATAAAAGCACAAAGTAAGTAGAAGGAAGGAAATACTAAAGGTCAGAGCAGAAATAAATGACATAGTCTTAAAAAAACAATACAAAAGATCAATGAAACTAAGAGCTGGTTCTTTGGAAAGATAAACAAGATTGATGAACCTTTAGCCAGACTCATCAAGAAAGGAAGAGACAGGACCTAAATAAACAAAGTAGAAATGAAAGAGGTGAACTAACAACTGAACGAACAGAAATACAAAGGACTGTAAGAAAATACTATGAACAACTATACCAAGCTGGACAACCTGGATGAAATAGACAAATTTCTAAAAAAATACAACCTTCCAAAACTCAATCAGGAAGAGTCAGAAAACCTGAATAGGCCAATAACTACTGATAAAGTTGAAGCAGTAATCAGTAAACTCCCAGCACACAAAAGCCCTGGTCCGGACAACTTCACAGGGGAGTTTTATCAAACTTTCAAAGAAGAAATAACAACTATCCTCCAGATATTCCAAAAAGTCCAAGAGGAAAGAACACTTCCAAGCTCTTTTTACAAGGCCAGCATTAGCCTAATTCCAAAACCAGATAAAGACACTACAAAGAAAGAATTACAGGCCAATATCCCTGATGAACATTGATGCTAAAATCCTCAACAAAATATTAGCATATCGGATCCAGCAATACATTAAAAATATCATACGTGATGACAAAGTAGGATTTATTCCAGGGGTGCAAGGCTGGTACAATATTTGCACAATAAATATGATACATCACATAAACAAATTGAAAGACAAAAATCACATGATCATATCAATAGATGCAAAAAAAGCATTCATTAAAATCCAACACCCATTTTTGATAAAAACTCTCAGCAAAGCGGGAATAAAGGGACTATGCCTCTTCATAACAGAGGCCACATATGACAAGTCTACAGCCAGCATCATATTCTATGGGCAAAAACTAAAACCATTTCCCCTAAGAATCAGAACAAGTCAGGAATGTCCACTTTCACCACTCTTATTCAACATAGTGCTGGAAGTCCTTGTCACAGCGATAAGAAAGAAGAAATAATAAAAGGAATTCAAATTGGAAAAGAGGAAGTAAAACTATCATTATTCACAGATTACATATTGTACACAGAAAACCCCAAAGACTCCATGAGAAAACTACTAGATTTAATAAATGATTTCAGCAATGTAGCATGATACAAAATTAACACCCAGAAATCTCTAGCACTTTAATACACCAACAGTGAGCTCACAGAAAGGAAAACTAAAAAAGCAATCCCGTTTACCATTGCAAAAAAAAAAAAAAAATTAAGATACTTAGGAATAAACATAACCATGGAGATAAAAGACCTGTCCATGGAAAAGTATAGGACGTTGAAAGAAGAGATAGCGGAAGATATAAACAATTGGAAGAATATACTGTGTTCATGGATTGGTAGAATTAACATCATAAAAATGTCCATACTACCCAAAACAATCTATAAATTCAATGCAATTCCTATTAAAATACCAATGGCATACTTCACAGATCTAGAACAAACACTCCAAAAGTTAAAAGGAACAAAAAAAGACCCCGAATAGCCACAGCAATCTTAAGAAAGAAGAACAAATTTAGATGGATCACAATATCAGATATCAAGTTATACTACAAAGCCACTGTATCCAAAACAGACAAAACAAGTGGCACAAGAACAGACATATAGATCAGTGGAACAGAAACAGAGAACCCAGAAACTGAACCAAATCTTTATGCTCAATTAATATTCGACAAAGGAGGCAAGAGCTTACAATGGAGTAGAGACAGGCTCTTCAACAAACGGTGCTGGGAAAATTGGATAGGTACATGCAAAAAAATGAAGCTAGACTACCAACTCACACCATACACAATAATAAACTGAAAATGGATAGAAGATTTAAATGTAAGTTGTGAAACCATAAAGATCCTAGAAGAAAACGTAGGTAGCAAAATCTCAGACATCTCTCATACCAATGTTTGCCAATACATCTCCTAGGGAAAGGGAAACAAAGCAGAAGATAAACAAGTGGGACAACATCAAAATAAAAAGCTTCTGCACAGCGAAAGAAACCATCAGCAAAACAAAAAGGGAGCCCACTGTATGGGAGAACATATTTGCCAATGATACATCTGATAAAGGGTTAATTTCCAAAATATATAAGGAACTCATACTACTTAACAAATGAGGACAAACAATCCAATCAAAAAATGGGCAAAGGACCTAAATAGACACTTCTCCCAAATGGAAATCCAGGTGGCCAAGAGACAGATGAAAAATGCTCAAAGCCACTAAGCATCAGAGAGATGCAAATTAAAACCACAATGAGATATCACCTCACACCTGTCAGAATGGCTACCATCAACAAATCATCAAATGACTGGTGCTGGTGAGGATGTGGAGAAAAGGGAACCCTAGTACACTACTGGAGGGAATGCAGACTGGTGCAGCCACTATGGAAAACAGTATGGAGGTTCCTTACAAAATTAAAAATGGAACTGGCATTTGACCCAGTGATCCCACTTCTAGGAATATATCCTAAGAAACACAAAACACCAATTAGAAAGAACTTATGCACCCCTATGTTCATAGCAGTGCAATAGCTAAGATCTGGAAACAGCCCAAGTGCCCATCAGTAGGTGAGTGGATAAAAAAGCCGTGGTACATTTACACCATGGAATACTATGCAGCTGTAAAAAAGAAGGATCTCTAACCTTTTGGAACAGCATGGATAGACCAGGAGAGGATTATGCTAAGTGAAATAAGCCAGTCAGAGAAAGACAAGTACCACAGGATCTCACTCATATGTGGAATGTAATAAACTAAATAAACTGATGAAACAAGATAGATACGGAGATATAGAACCATGAAGCAGTCAGACAAATTTCAGAGGGAAGGTGTGGGTAGGGAGTGGGGGGAGAGATTAATCAAAGAACTTAGATGCATATATAACTGACCTATGGACACAGACAATAGTGTGAAGACCTGGGGGGGGGGAGGGTAGATGCCTGGTGGAGAGGTTTAATGAGGGGACATCTGTAATATTTTCAATAAAGAAAAAAAAAATGAATAAAGTCACCATTTACTGGCCAAAACAAATCTTTAATATAAAGTTTCTGTTGCTGAGAATAAGGATACATACCTTGAACCACAACATCTGGCTTTGGTACTGTTGCAAATCTACGATTCAGGGGATCAATTTCTCCAGGAGCTAAAAATCCCTAAAGAAAAACCATAAAAATACAAATTATTATATTTCAAAAAGCTAATGGTTGAGGAGAAACAACAGACCAGTGCCACAACTCTGTACCATAACGGGTAAGAAGCAGTCATGAGATGGAAACAAATATCTTCACACTATGAAAATGTTTGAACTCCTGAATTCTTATCCAAATTAATTTTATCTGGAGTTAATTTCTAGTGGCCACCACAAATCCTTTTTTTGGAAACAGATAGGGTATAAATGATAAACAAAGTTTTCTAGTTCCACTTCTACCATCTCTGGATTTATATGATTAGACAATCAGACCACAATGCTTATTATCAATATTTTAACTCATTAGTCCTGTTGATTTCTCATTTATTCATGTATTTGCAATGCTTTCTGCTCACCAGATGTCTTTTCACTTGATTTGAGTTTCTGTCTTTAATGAAATGGGGTGAACTCACCTGTTTTGCCCTTAAAAAAACCATCTCCTTTTTTCATACTATTTATTTTATTCGATTTGAATGAGAAAATCACCCGTTATTGTTACATAATGTCAACTATAGATAATCAAACCTTCATGCTTGTGAACCCTGAGAAAGAAGATACCTACCAAGAAGGGCTCCTGGTGGCTAACTGGGCTTAAATGTAAAAGTAGAGCCTAGCTGCTGTTTCTAAATAGGGGCCCTTCACACTTCAGGGAAAAGTCTTCACTGAACTGCCTGCCTGCCTGCACTGTGTTCCTGCATCTGAGCCACCCCTTAGAAATGAGTTCCCGGAATTGTACTTCAACCAATAGGACTGAGACTTTACCTAGTCAATCAGAGCTGCACAGCTATATCCCCCATCAGCACCTTCACTGACCAATCAGTGTGGCTCCATTCTCACCAATCAGGACAGTGCCTTTTGGACCAATCAAACTAAGGATTTGGAGTCCTCATTCACCTGACGACAGACCAATCAGGGACCATGGGTGAGACTTCTCTCTTTGTAAGTCACTCCCCTCTGACTAGGAGAGTGCACTTTCCCTTTTCAAGGAAGTCTGAAGACCGTGTTTCCCTGACTGGAGCTGAAACACTGAAAATTAAACACTGAAGACATCTCAGAGGAGCAGAGCAGGCAGAGCAGAACAGAGTGAAGAAGACTAGTGTAGAAAGGAGCAAAGCAGGCAGAGCAGAGCTGAGCTGTCTAGCAGGAGCTGTCTGCCTTGCCCTAGGGCCGCCTGCTGTTTCACAGCTGTGCTACTCCATAATTGAGCTATAACACTATTCAGCTGGTCCACAACCATACTATTCACACAGCTGTGCTGTATCACAATTGAGCTGTTTGTACTAAATAAAGTTACGTTCTTCACAATACCCCAAATTGGGGATTCTTGTTGGCATTGAATTGGCACCAAAAACCATAGACCTGAAACTCATAGTGATGTAGGCCAATCATATCTCAATAGAACTGGGAAAAACAGAACAAAAATAGCTGCAGAAAATCAACAGTCATATGTAAACAGGTCATAGAGTCTGGCTCAGAAAGAATACCTAAGTCCCACCCTATATCCTCTAAGAGCCTGGGTTATGGCTCACCATAGTAACCTACAATGTAGAAATATATTTGTCAGTAAATATATTTGTCTGAAAAACTTTGAGAAAGATAACCCTTCCTATATACTCAAAATGTCACAAATAAGCTGACAGAAATTCCCAAGTGCCCCATTAAGAGCTGTCTCAACAGAATTTAATATATGAAACATTTAAAAAGCCCCTTACCAAAAAACAAACAAAAAAATAAATAAAGACTATGGTGTTCCAAACCATGTCATGGTTCCTATAATTATCTTATCAGTTTATTCAATTAAAGAATGAAGCATTATGTTGCTTAGAAAAATTAGCACTTAAATCCATTATCAATCATACTGTCTAAGCACAACTTCATTCGTCAGTCACCAGGCAAAGCACTAGGGGGCGTTTTGAAAGGGAAAGATCTAGGGCCTGATCCCAGAGCAGCTGCAGGTACAGTGCCAAGGTAGGAAGCCCTGGGGAACATGAAGGACACGGTTGCCAGGGGGAAAGATTTTGTCAAGGATTGGTCATGCTCCCATTCTAATGACCTGAAGGAAAATATATAATTAAGGCAGAATACAAAAGACAAAAGACTTAATGAGTTACTCACAAATCTGATTACTATGGTGACTAAAGCAGAAAAAGAGCCTTGAATTTTCTCCTTACCTCTGCCATCAAGGTTCCTAAAATGTATAAAGACTGACCCCACATATGAGGCAACTTGCCCATAGGGACTCGGTCCACAGTGTGAGGATTTTGATATTCTTCATCAACCTAAAAGATAAAAGGGCCACATGAAGGGTAATAGAATGTTTAAAATACCAGACAACAAAAAGGCTGAGTCTGGATTGTTATTTATACCCTATATTTAATTAATTAATTAATTAATTAATTAATTAATTAATTAATTAATTAATTTTTATATGTCTTTATTGATTTCAGAGAGAGGAAAGGAGAGGGAGAGAGAGAGATAGAAACATCAATGATGAGAGAGTCATTGATTGAGCCCGCAACCTAGGCATCGAACCCTGAGCCCTGACAGGGAATCGAACCCTGATCACCTGGATCCTAGGTTGACGCTCAACCACTGAGCCATGCCTGGCAGGGCTATACCCTATAAAATAGTCACATATGCCATATACTGAAAAGTCAAGCACTATTATTACAATGTAGGGCAGTGTTCCTCTAACTGTATGTGGATACAAATCCCCTAAGGATCTTGTCCAAAGGCAGATTCTGACTGAGTAGGTGTGGGGGAAGGCCTGATATCTGCATTTCTAACAAGCTCTCAGGTAATGCTGTTGATGTTGCTGGGAGCTTATTCCACCCATCCCCACCAGAATTGAAGACTGCATCTCTCCTATGGCTAATACTCTTCTGCAATGGAGAAGAACAACAGTATTCCCAACTGGCATTTTGGAAAAATGCAAACCTACTTTATTTTTCAAGACTGATCTACTCAAACAATCCCAGGTTACTGGCCTCAGAGCAAAGAATATCAAATTCTGAGAGTTCCCAGAGAAAGAACATCACTCTGGCTTTGCCTAATGATCTCCACATCATTCTCAACCTTAAGGTTTGGTCTTTTTTAAAAAAATCAACCTCTGAACAATTAATTTTATTTTTTTGAAATTGAGTTATGGTTGATATACAAAGGGCTATACATACTTAATATATGCATCTTGGTATACACCCTTGAAACTACCACCATAAGGTTTGGTCTTACCCTTGTCTTGCTGTGCAACAATGTCATAACTGCCTTCAAAACTTATTTTCAAGGGAACAAAATTTTATTTTTATTGTCTTATACCTAAAGACAAACTTTTAGAACATGAAAATCAGAAGAAGGTAAAAATTATTTGACTGAAACGAGGCAGTCCTATCGAGGTACTGCTCTTCTTCTCCCAGCAGTGTCTAGCTCACCTTGTCAAGGGGAACACTGTACAGCTCTGGCAGAAGTGGGACTCCATTTTTGCCCTTGATGAGGACTTCTTCAAGAGCTTCTCTATATTCTTGAACCTGTAGGTATAAGAAAGGGAAAAAATAATTTGTAGAGAGTTCCCTTTGGAGACCTAGGGGAAGGCTGTTGTCAAAGATGGTCCTGTTTAAAAAGAACGTATTCACCTAGTAAAAGAGAGAAAAAAGGGAAGTAGCATTTACTACATGCTTACTGTAGACCAGATACTATGTTAGGAGTTTTGCATACTTTAAAACATTTAATTTTAATAACCATCCTAGGAGGTGTGTATAATTACAGAGTTTTTACAGGGAAATTAAGGCTCTAGGAGTTTATGAACTTGTGGAAGATCACACAGTGAGAGCAACGTTGAGTCCAGATTTGAGTCCAAGTCAGCCTGCCTCCACAGGCCTATTTTTATTCACTATGTACTACCCTAAAGATAGTTTCTTCACTTTCCATGTACTGGCTTTTAATACTGTATTTTCCCTGCCAGATTAAGTTTCTGTTATGGTCAGGTTTACATGTTTTTGCTTAACAATTTGCTGTAGATTAGTAATATGTAAAAAGTAAAAACACTATAATTTATGGTGGAAAAAATATATAGTCAGTTTTACTATAACAGTTGTTTTGAAAACAAAAATTTATTTCAATGCATATGATATATTAGGGAAAAATTTTAGTATAAAATGGATTTCACATACACTCATGCACCATTTCAACTGAGAATACATTTAGCTGAAGTAAGCCATGAAAGATTACACAAAACATATATGTGCACATAGTTCAGGAGGACAATAAATCACACCCTCCACATGTGGTATTACAGATTTCTATCTGATTTCAGATAATTCCCTATCCACCACTTCTGGCTGCTCTTTTTCCATGGCCACCCTAGCTGAATGGCTCTGTGCCTTCCCTTCTGTTTAATTCCCTCTCTTTCTTCTCACCCTATTTTCATTCTTCTGCTCTGTTCTATGCTTTTGTCTTTTCTCTCGCTCTTTTGATAGCTGTCTTATCTTCCTACAGCACACAAGGTAGTAGGCATGGGAGACAGGGTAAGCTGGTGGGAATGTAGATGCACATATCCAAAAGCAAATTCCAAGTCTTTTCCAAGGTACAAGTGTCATATCTATTGTATTTCTTAACCACTTAACTTGTATAAAGCTGTGATAGTGTTTTTATTAGGGTCCTAACATTTTATATGTATTTCTAACCAACTTTTTAAGTGTTGTGCCCCAACCCTATTTTCCCACAAGCCCTATAGCTTTTATTCCTCAAATATTCAGAGCATGGTAATTTTTAAGAAACATATATGTCTCATTATAGTTTAACTGACTCTACCTTGCACTTACAACATGTCTTTATCTGTGAAATTCAAAGAACTTTAGATATATCTTTTTCTTTAATTAATAGAGAAAATCTATTTTTATCATATGCACAGAGGAACTGAACAATCCAATGACAATACTTGGATTATTCAATGGTCAGTAGTGAAGCCCTCCCAAAAGAATTCCAGCTCTTCCAACTCCTCCCCCTTCCAAGTTCAAATAACCTGAATGTGCTTTATACTTAGTAGGCATATTTGATAAATAAATCTCTTTTTGAGCAAGCAAAGTTTTTAATAAACCATTTCGTGAAATTTCAGGAGGACTGAGAAAAATACTAAAATCAAATCAGTGTGATCAAAATAGGGTAGGTTATTTTTATTATAGCTTATCTTATTTGCTTGCTCAAAAATGGATACTTTATAATTTACTAAAATTTAGAGTAAAATTGCACTTTGTGGTCCCAGAAACTTTGGTGAAACTCTATTATTTAAACTCATATTGGCAGTTACAGATTAATATTGGCCAAAGCATTCAAATTACACGAAATTGTATTTTAGGTAGCCAAGTATAAGTGACTTCCAAATGTATTGGATTTATGTCCAAGTTTAGACTATAGCCAATTTTTGGTGCCAGACACTAAATTTACTTGACTAAGATTCCCAATCTCACCGTTTTCTAATGATGATTTCTAAACTACTTTATTCATGTAGCCAAAAAAGCAATGATGACCATGTTTTGGGGGGTGGGGTGAGGACAGGAATGAGTGGATTGTTGGGGTTTTTGGGTTTTTTGGGGGGGAGGAGACTAAATTGAAGACCATCATATCTAAGATTTATTTTTTTAAAAGATATACAAAGTCAGGAAATAAATCTGAGTACCTCTAATTACTGTGGCAAGTAGACAGAGCTTGCTATTTTGCTTTCTATGTTTGTTAAAAGCAAAATGTTAGACATGGCAATACCAGGTCTTCCAAATCCTAACCTAGTGCCCTCAACTATTATTCTCTAGGAGAGAACTTTATCTCCTCCGTATTAAGGAAGAGTTCCACAGGGTTGGCACAACCATTAACTGAAAGAGGAAGACATAATAAGAACATTACGCTAAAAGGCTCTTTCCTCAGTGCATTACCTGTTCTGCATTTCCAGTGAAGACCCCATCAAGGATAAAGTATGTCCAGAACAACGGCCATTCACACTCTATATTTTCAAATAACTTCAGTTCAGCGGGTTCATAGTATAGACGATTGGGATCCTGGTAAAAGGATAATAAACACAGTCTGTCTTATCACTCCAAAGACAGATATACATCTTTAGAGCAGAGGTATTACACTATAGCCTTTCACTATTGATAGTGTGCTTCAGAGAAGGCAGAGCACGTACATATTCCTCTGCCTTAGCAAGAACTTTGTGATGTGACTTCTAACTACTAGAACTGGGATAATGATGACATTATAGGTAGGTGTATGAAGAAGTGAGATTAATCTGTAATAAACTTGAGTTTGATTTTATACGTTTTAGGTAGCAGGAGAAAACAAACAGAAATGTTTAGAAGACAGTAAGAGATGAGGGTTTGGGAATCATTCCCATGAGTGATACATGAAGCACAAATTATAGATGTAGTACCTATATATAATAAACAAATGGCCCAAGAACAGAATCTTGGAAAACCCTCACAGTTGGGTGAGTGAAAGACAGAAAGAGGAAAAGAATTAGGATAGTATAGTGTTGTAGAAATTAAAATAGAAAAGAATTTCAAGAAAAAGTAGGGATAGGTAACAGTGATAAGTTAAGGAGAATAAGTATTGAGGAAAGGCTATTGGACTGGTCACTCAGATGACTATGATGATGTTTCAGAGCATAATTTTAGTAGATTGGTAGGGGAGGAAGTCGACAGGGCTAAAGAATAAAGTTAAAGAGAGGAAGTAGACCAGAAGAGTTTGAGCTCAATAATTTAAAAATTATTATTATAATGGCTCTCAACCAGCAAATCTAATACTTAAATTATGTTTATAGTCCCAATGAAAGTGCTTCTTATTGATCATTCATTCCCTGTAATAATAATTAATTTTCTCCACTGATATTTCCAAGGAGAATTTTTCACAAGTGTAAGAAAAGGAAATTAATTTTTAAGATAACTGTTTACAGCTAACAAACTGCAAAAGGTAGAAGGGGGACAGAAAGATTTACTAATGGAAATATTTTTCACTGTATCATTATTAAATAATTGGGAGGAAAGATAATTTGAGGCTATGCAAAAATTCTGTTTCTGACAATTTGGAAGATGTCAGCAGATTGAGTGGAAGCTACACTGACACTCTCCCAGCACAAAACTGGAATTACAACTAAAATATAGACAAACCATCCTGAATAATGAACTGCAACTGAAGACTACCTGGAGAGAACCCTCATAACCAAGGACATAAAGCAGAGACTGCATAGAGACTGATAGGAAGCGTGGAGGCATGAAAGGGTTGACCTGGCACCACAGGCAGCAGCTGAAGTTCTGGAGAGATGTCTCAGCTGTGAGCTGTTCCCACTGAGGACTCTGGGGTATAAACCACAAGTTAGGCTTCCCAGCCCAGAGCACCACAACTGAGAAAGGTGGCCATATAACATCTGGCTGTGAAAAGCAGCAGGGTTTCTGTCTGCCAGGGGGAGACTGCTGGAAATGCAGGCACCCTCTTAAAGGGCCAACACACAAAGCTTCATGTGCAGCCACTCACCTTGGGTTATGGCGGCAGAGGGCAGAGTGGACTAAAGCTGTGTGAAGTAAATCCAGAGATGCTGGTTTAGGGGATGGAGTTCAAAGGGCAGCCATCTGGATTCTTGCGCTGAGTCATTCCCCCATGTGGCAGAGGTCATCTTTCTCAGGCAGACATTTACTGTCCAAACGGCTTTTGCCTGAGGGGGGAAGCAATTTCCCCACCCTGTTGGAAAACCCTGTGGAATTTCTACAACCTGAGGCTCATTAAGAGACGGAATAACAATCAGCCTCTGGATGCTTTAAGTCTTTGTCTGATTTCCTTCTGGACCCAGGGCTTGGAAAAGTACAACTTGGTGCACGTCTTGGTCCTGTCCAAATGCGCCCAGCTCCCAACCACATAAGAGGGAACCACAAGCTGTGGAGTGTGGGAAGCTTCAAACAGGGTACTCAAGGCCAGTCACAAGACTCAGGGTAGCGTCTGACACTGGCCTGCACCAGAGACCTTCCGAAAGATTGGGAGTACTAGCAAATCTACCTAATACATTGAAACAAAGTCAAAGAGGCAGCAAAAATGGAGAGATAAAACATAAGTCCCAAATGAAAGAAAAAAAGAATTCTCCAGAAGATGAGTTAAGTGAAATGGAGATAAGCAGTATATAAGATATGGAGTTGAACTCAGAATGCTGATCATAAGGATGCTCAACAGCATGAGAAAAGAAATGGAAACTATGAAGGAAATTAAGAATGACATAGTAGAAATAAAAAAAAAAAAAACAACACAACACATTGGAAGGAATAAACAGCAGATTAGAGGAAGCTGAGGATTAGATCAGCAAATTAGAAGACAGGGTAGAAAAAAAATCACTCAATCAGAGAAACAAAAAGAAAAAACAATTAAAAAACAGGAGGACAGTTTAATGGAGCTGTGGGACATGAAATGTAACAATATTCACATCGTAGGAGTGCCAGAAGATCTAGAAAGTAAGAAAGGGTTAGAGAAACTGTTTGAAGAAATAATGGCAGAAAAATTCCCTAATCTGGTGAAGGAAAAAGTCACACAAGTTCAGGAGGCACATAGAGTCCCAAGCAAGAAGAACCCAAATGGGCCCACATCCAGACACATCATAATTAAAATGCTAAAAATTCAAGACAAAGAGAGAATATTAAAAGCAGCAAGAGAAAAGCAATCTGTTACATACAAAGGAGCTCCCAAGTGGCTGTCAGCTGATTTCTCATCAGAAACTCTACAGGCCAGAAGGAAATGACATGAAGTATTCAAGGTAATGCAAAACAAAGATATGAAACCAAGACTACTCTATCCAGTAAAGCTAACATTCAAAATGGATGGTGAAATAAAGAGCTTCCCAGACAAAAAAAAAAGCTAAAGGAGTTTGTCACCACTAAACCAGCGTTGCAGGAAATGTTAAAGGAACTGCTGTAATAAGTTGAAATAGAATGAGAAACATAAGCATGGCAATAGATAAGTACCTATCAATAATAATCTCAAACATAAATAGATTAAATGCTGCAATCAAAAGACAATGGATAAGAAAACATCACCTAAATATATGCTGTCTACAAGAGACCTACCTCAGAACAAAAGACACACAGGCTGAAAAACAACAACAAACAAACCTTCTGGAGGACTTTAAAGGAGAGATTGATAGTAATACAGTCATAGTACGGGGCTTTAACACCTCACTGACATCACTGGATAGATCTTCCAGACAAAAAATCAACAAGGAGACAGTGACTCTAAATGACACACTAGATCAGATGGATTTAATTGACATTCACAGAACATTTCACCCCAAAGCTGCAGAATACACATTCTCTTCAAGTGCACATGAGACATTCTCAAAGACAGACCACATGTAAGGATACAAAACAAGTCTCTACAAGTTCAGGAAGACTGAAATCATATCAAGCATCTTCTCAGACATTTATACCATGGAATGCTATGCAATTGTAAAAAAGAAGGATCCCTTACTCTATGAGACAGCATGGTGGGACCTGGAGAGTATTATGCTAAGCTAAATAAGCCAGACAGAGAAAGACAAGTATCACATGTTCTTACTCATATGTGGAATCTAATGAACAAAATAAACTGATGAACAAAATAGATCGAGAGACATAGAAGAATGGAACAGACTGACAAATCTCAGAGGGGTGGTTGGGTGGGGAGAGATTAACCTAAGACATTATTTGCATATATTCAAAACACATGTACACAGACAATAATGTGGTGAAGGCCTGGGGGGAGGGGTGCAAGGGGAGGGGGTCAATGGGAGTATAAAAGGGGACATTTGTAATACTTTCAACAATAGAGATAAAAAATTTTTAAAATTCTGTTTCTGCCTAAATTTTCATCCACTGATTAATCACACAACCTGAAAGTAACCAACTGCAAAAGGTGGAAGGATTACACTTCCTCTATTTTATTTTATCCAGAAAGGCTGACAAACATAACTTAGCTACTAAGCCCAACAAAAGTAGCAAACATCAGTTATTATCCTATTTATTGATTATTCACTTACCACAAGTGAAGTAAGTATTTTCTCTGAATAAAGCTACAGATAGTAGTAAATATTCTACCTTGGAATCATTTTGGAGAGAAGGAACCTACCTCTTTAGGAGTTTTATATCCATCTCGTAGAAAGCGACAGCAACCATAACGACCCTGGGAATGCAGAGAAAAAAGGTGAGAAGTATGCATATTGGTCCAGCCATATAATTAATTGGAAATACATCCTTTTCTATAACCTTTGTAAACATTTACACGCCCAACATAGGAGCATCTAAATATAGAAAGCAAATCTTGATGAACATAAGGGAAAGATCAACAATACTACAGTTACAGTAGAGGATTTTAACACCTGATTGACATCAATGGATAGGTCTTCCAGACAAAATCAACAAGAAAACAGGGCCCTGAAATGACACACTAGGACAGATAGATTTAACCAATATCTTCAGAGCATTTCACTCCAAAGCAGCTGAATAAACATTCTTTTCAAGTGTACATGGAATATTTTCTAGGATAGTCTACAAAACAAGTCTCAATAAATTTTAGAAGACTGCAATCATATCAAGCATCTTCTCTGACCATCACAGTATGGACTGAGAAATCAATCACAAGAAAAAAGTGAAAAACCTACAAAGACATGGAGGCTAAATAACATATTACTAAGTGATGAACGGGTTAACAATGACATCAAGGAAGAAATCAAATGACACCTTGAGAAAAATCGAAATGGGAACACAACAACCCAAAATCTATGGGACACATTGAAAGCAGTACTAAGAGGGAAATTCACAGCATTACAGGACTACCTCAAGAACCAAGAAAAATTCCAAATAAGCATTATAACCACACACTTAAAGGAACCAGAAAAGGAACAACAAACAAATCCCAAAGTGAGTAGAAGAAAGGAAATAATAAAGATTAGAGTGGAAATAAATGACATAGAGACGAAAAACAACAACAACAAATTAACAATATAAAAGATCAATAAAACCAAGGGCTGGTTCTTTAAAAAGAAAAACAAGATTGATAAACCTTTAATCAGACTCATCAAGAAAAAAAAAAAGAGAGAGGACCCAAATAAATAAAATGAGAAATAAAAAAATAGAATACAAAAATACAAAGGACTGTAAGAAAATATCATGAACAACTATATGCTAACAAATTGGACAATCTGGATAAATTCTTAGAAACATACAATCTTCCAAACTGAATTAAGAAGAAAAAGAAAGTGTAAACAGACCGATTATGACTAATGAAATTGAAGCAGTAATCAAAAACTTCCAAAAAACTAAAGTCCTGGACTGAATGGCTTCATAGCTGAATTTTCAAAGAATTTTCAAAAAATTTAAAGAAGAACTACCACCTACCCTTCTCAAACTATACCAAAAATTCAAGAGAGAAGACTCCCAAGCTCATTTTGTGAGGCCAGCATTATCCTGATTCTAAAACCAGATACAGACATGACAAAAAAAATTATAGGCCAAGATCCCTGATGAAATAGATGGAAAAATCCTCAGCAAAATATTAGTAAACCAAATCCAGCAATACATGAAAAGATCATACACCATGATCAAGTAGGATTTATTCAGTAGACACAAGGTTGGTACAATATAGGCAAATAAATAAATGTGATACACCAATAACAAAATGAAGGATAAAAATCATATTATCAGCCCTGGCCAGCTTTGCTCAGTGGTTAGAGCATCAGCTTGCAGACTGAAGGGTCCTGGGTTTGATTCTGGGCAAAGCCTTGGTTGCAGGCTTGTCCCCGGCCCCAGTTGGGGCACGTGTGGGAGATAACCAATCTATGTGTCCCTCTCACATCAACATTTTTTTCTCTCCCTCTCCCTTCCTCTCTCTGTTCCACTCTCTCTGAAAAGCAATGGAAAAAATACCTTTGGGTAAGGGTTAAAAAAAAAAAATCATATTTTCAAGCAATACTTCTAAAAAAAGCAAAAATCCAAATCCAACACCTATTTATAATAAAAACTCTCAGCAAAATAGGAAAAGAGGGAACATACCCCAACATAATAAAGGATATATATGACAAACTCACAGCTATCATCATACTCAATAGGGAAAAACTAAAAGTGTTCCCCTTAAGATCAGGAACAAGCCCAAACGGTGAGGCTCAGTGGTTGAGCATTGGTCCATGAACTTGGAGATCACGGTTTGATTCCTGGTCAGGGCACATGTCTGGGTTGTGGGCTCAGTTCCCAGTAGGGGGCCTGCAGGAGGCAGGCGATCAGTGATTGTCTGTCATCATTGATGTTTCTACCTCTCTTTCCCTCTCCCTTCCTCTCTCTGAAATCAATAAAAATATACTAAAAAAAAAAAAAAGAAAAAAACATTAGGAACAAGACAGAGATATCCGCTTTTACCACTCTTATTCAACATAGTACTGAAAGTCCTAGCCACAGCAATGAGAGAAGAAAAAAACAAAAAATGTATCCAAACTGGAAAGGAGGAAATAAAACTCATTACTTGCAGATGACATGGTACTGTATACAGAAAACTCTAAAGATTCCACCAAAAACTACTGATAAATAAATTCAGTAAAGTAGCAGGGTAGAAAATAAACACCCAAAACATGCCATTGACCCAGTGATCCCACTTTTAGGAATATAGGCTAAGAAGCCTGAAACACAAATCAGAAAGAATATATGCACCCCTATGTTCATAGCAGCGTTATTTACAATAGCTAAGATCTGGGAACTGCCCAAGTGCCCATCAGTAGATGAGTGGATAAAAAAGCTGCGGTACATTTGCACAATGGAATACTACCAGCTGTAAAAAAAGAAGGATCTCTTGCCCTTTGAGACAACATGGAGTGACCTGGAAATTATTATGCTAGTGAAATAAACCAAGCAGAGAAAGACAAATACCACATGATCTCATTTATATGTGGAATCTAATGAACAAAATAAACTGACAAACAATAGATCCAGAGACATGGGAGCACACGACAGACTGACAATTCTCAGAGGCAAGGGGTGGGGAGGGCAGGAAGAGATTAACTAAAGAACTTATATGCATATATTCAAAATTCATGGACACAGACGATAGTGTGGTGAAGGCCTGGGAGGGAGTAGGGAAGAGGGAGTTAATGCAGGAGGGGAGGGAGCATCTGTACTTCTTTCAACAATAAAGATAAATTTTTAAAAAATAAAATAAAAATGAGCAAAAGACCTGAATAGATACTTTTCCAAAGTGGACATACAGATGGCCAATAGACATGAAAAAATGCTCAAGGTCACTACTCATCAAAACATACAAATTATAACTACAATGAGGTATCAACTCACCCTTGTCAGAATGGCTACCATCAATAAAACAACAAACAAAAAATGCTGGTGAGGATGTGGATAAAAGGTAACTCTAGTGCACTGTTGGTGGGAATGCAGACTGGTGCAGCCACAGTGGAAAACAGCATGGAGTTTCCTTAAAATATTAAAAATGAAACTGCCTTTTGACCCAGCCATCACACTTCTGGGTATATAATCCTAAGAATCCCCAAACATCAATCAGAAAGCATATATACACTCCTATGTTCATAGCAGCATTATTTACAATAGCCAAGATCTGGAAAGAGTCCAAGTGCCCATCAGTAGATGATTGGATAAAAAGCTATAGTACACTTATACAATGGAATACTATGTGGCTGTAAAAAAGAAGGAACTATTACCCTTTTTGAGAGCATAGATGGACCTGGAGGTTATTATGCTAAGTGAAATAAGCCAGTCAGAGAAAGAGAAGTATCACATGATCTCACCTATATATGGAATCCAATCAACAAAATAAACTGACAAAATGGAACCAGAGGCATGGATACATGGAAAAGACGGACAAATGTCATAGGGGAGTGGGGTGGAGGGTACTGGATAAAAATGAAGGGATTATCTAAAGGGCATATATGCATAGCCCACAGACACAGACAATAGAGTGGGCAGGGCCAAGGGAGAGGGGATGGGGCTGAGTGGAGGTGGGCAAAGTGGGGGTATTGAGGACACCTGCAATAGTATTAACAATAAAAAAAGTAAATTTAAAAAATATAAGCAGAAGAAAACTGTGGTATGTATACACACACACACACACACACACACACAATGGACTATTACTCAGCCATAAAAAAAGAATTAAATCTTACCATTTGTAACAGCATGGATGGACCTGGAGAGTATTATGCTAAGTGAAATAATTCAGTCAGAGAATGACAAAAGCAAATGATTTCTCTTATATGTAAATTCTAAAGTAAAATATACACTAACAAATTAGAAACAGACTCATAGACATAGAGAATAGACTTTTGGCTGCCAGAGGGGAGGAGTTTTCGGGGACTGGGTGAAAAAGGTGAAGTAATTGAGAAAAACAGGTTGATAGATACAGAATAGTCATGGGGATGTATAGAACAGCCTAAGGAACAGAGGCAATACTATTGTAATAACTATGCATGGTGCCAGGTGGACACTAGATTTATTGGGGGTTTACTTCTTAAGCTATATTAATGTCTAAGCACTATGTTGTACACATGAAACTAATACAAAATAATATTGAATGTGAACTGCAGTTGAGAAAAATTGAAAAGAAATACATCCCTTGTAACAGGTACATGTGCCAACCTATCATCAATAGAGACACAATAATTAAAAAATAATAATCATAAAAACCCTGATAACAGCCCAGAAGCAGAAACTGATGTTAACAATGTGATTTTAAGGGAGGGCTACATTACAGGCTCTTCCCTAAAGCAAAGTTCCTAATGTTATCCTCTCCATGGCTTTCCACCTTAGGGAAGTCTGTGATAGCCCAATTATTGATCTATTTGTTCTTGCTCACAGAGCTCATAAGAGACCCTAGGCTTAAAAAAAAAGAAAACATATTTTTAAAATTTTGTGATAGTTTGAGACTTACAGAAGAGTTGCAAGAACAGTATAGAGAGTCTCCATATACCCTTCAATCACTGTCCCCTTATATTAATCACCTTATATAACTGTAGAACATTCATCAAAAACTAAAAAAAGTCACCTTGGTACAACACTATTAACCAAAGTATAGAACTTACTTGGATTTCACGTTTTTCCAGTAATGGCTGTTTTCTGTTCTAGTAGTCATTTCAGGATCCCACTGCATTTAGTTGTCATGTCTCCTTACTCTCTTTGAATCTGTGACAGTTCCTCAGTCTTTCCTTGTTTAAAAAATGTCACCTTGACACTTTTGAAATGTGCATCAGTTATTTGGTAGAGTGTCCCTCAATTTGATTTTGATTTTGTCTGATATTTTCTCATGATTAGATTGAGGTTATGCATTATTGGGAAGGATGTCACAGAGGTGCTGTGCACTTCTCATTGCACTGTACCGGGAGCACATGATGTCAATATGCCTTATTACTGGTGATATTAACCCTGACCACTTGATTAAATCACTGACACAGGTCATACAGAAGGCCCAAAAAGATAATAATTTCTCCTTAAAATGAGAACCCTAAAGGAAAGAAAGACACATGTAGACATACCTGAAGCTTGGTGATGATTTCCTGTTTTGTGACCTCCACCAACTGATTATCCTCTACTGCAAAGGCTGGGAAGGAAATAACTGAAAGTAGACTAGCATCAACCTCTTTGGATGTTGAAGCCCGGGGGAGTATTGAATTAAGGATAGACTAAAAGAAAGGAAATCAAATGTAGCACATCAGTGAATAACTCGCGGTTATAAAACTAACAGATTTAGTTTCCAAAGATTTATGTAGAAGAGGATCATTCAGAAGAAAATCTAAACATCACTCAATAGAGAGCTTTAAAAACTAGCTATTTCTGTAAATTATCCCTTGTTTCAATCCCGCTCTTAATGTTTTCCAATCCTGATTGTTAAGCAGTTGCTAATGGATACAGAATACTCTTAACATCATTATCCCATCCACATTCCCATTGCTCCATGAGTAACTATTTAAGCATAAAGATAAGAGAAAATGTAGCTGCTGAAAAGTAGGAAATGGAAGCATGAAACAGAGTGAGGTAATTCAGAGGGAAGGGGGGGGCAGGAAGAGATTAACCAATGAATTTATATGCATATATGCATAGCCCATGGACAGACAATAGTGCCAGGAAGGCCTGGGGAGGGGGCAGAAGTGGGGAGGAGGGGATCAATGGGGAGGACATCTGTAATACTTTCAACAATAAAGATAAATTTAAAAAAGAAAAGTAGGAAATGGAAGATCCAGCTCATATGTCCTTGATATTTATCTTTTCCATGAAAAATTTCGTTTTTACAATTAGAAGATGAGTTCATATTCACTATAACAATATAGATATATAATCAGGGTTTGAAGAAAAGAATAAAATCTTCCCAATGAGAAGAATCTTAATCTTTCAATACACAGAGTAATCCTATACAAAACTAAAGATAGGCATTTATCATTTAAACAGTCTAAACTCCAAACATTTAACCCTACAGACAACCTGGGAAAAGTGAATGTTTCAGAGCCACTATCAACACTCAAAATCAATCACCCCTTGCTCTCTTGCTATATTTAGAAAGGGAGATACTTAAGAGCATAGTCCATAGACTTGATATGACAACAATGAGGAATTCCATATACTAGGATGTGATCCCTTTATAACCTTGGATGAGAGAACAGGACTATGATCTATGTTACAGCTAATGCTATATCAGGCTTATCTTAGTATAGGATGTTTGATAAGATATTTTGTGCACATAGTAATAAATAAGATTATCTATTCTCAATCAGGTCTCTTTATTCTAAAATCCATACTAAGTCTGAATCTGGATAAGAATAAAATTTTCTATAATGTGGTCCATTATTTTCTTACCTGGCAGTGTTGTACTTCATCAGCAAGGACATGAATAACTGATTGGGGCCCACCTTTCACACCAAACAGATCCAGTTCATCTAATGCTTCCAGGGCTGCCTGTGAGGAACAAAGAAGGAAAGGCCAAGTTTATTATTATAAAGATATATATTTCTACTCCTTGTACCTCAGTATCATATCATTGCACACAATGTCATTTTGAATATGTTCAGCAGAACATAAAATACAGTAATGTCCTTTATTGCTAGGGGCCTCTGAGTTGTTCTTTGCTTCCATATTGTCCCAGAGGTAGTTAAGATGAAGGTTGTACCCATCCTTTCATGATAAAAACCCTAAATAAGTTCAATATACAAAGAACACACCTCAACATAATCAAGGCCATATGTGACAAACACACAGCTAACATTATAATCAACAGTAAAAACTGCAAACTTCTTCTCTAAGGTCAGGAACAAGAAAAGGGTGCCCATTCTCACCATTCTTACTCAACATAGTGCTAGAAGTCATAGCCAGAGCAATTAGGCAAGACAAAGAAATAAAAGGCGTCTAATTTTGAAAGGAAGTAAAACTGTCATTATTTACAGATGATACAATCTTATATATAAAGACTCAGCCAAAAACTAATAAACGAATACAATAAAGTTGAAGGATATAAAATCAGCATACAGAAATCAGTAGCGTTTTTGCACACTAACAAAACATCTGAAAAAGAAATAAAAAAGAAACTATCCCATTCACAATAGTATCAAAATCAATCAAATACTTAAGAATAAATTTGCCCGACCAGTGTGGCTCAGCAGTTGAGCACTGACTTATGATCCAGGAGATCACAGTTCAATTCCTGGTCAGGGCACATGCCAGGGATACAGGCTCCATCCCCAGCAGGGGGCATGCAGGAAGTGGCCAATCAAAGACTCTCTTATCATTGATGTTTCTATCTCTCTTTCCTTCTTCTTTCCTCTCTGAAATCAACAAAGACATATTAAAAAAAAAAAAAAATTTAACCAAGGAGGTGAAAGATCTGTACAATGAAAACTACATTTTTATGAAAGACATTGAAGACATGAACAAATGGAAAGATATTCCTTGTTCATGGATTGGAAGAAGTAATATTGTTAAAATGTCCATACTACCCAAAGCCATCTACAGATTCAATGGAATCCCTAACAAAATTCCAATGACATTTTTTAAAGAAATAGAAAAAAATGTTAAAATTTGTATGGAACCACAAGTCCTCAAACAGCCAAAGCAATCATGGAAAAAAAGGACAAAGCTGAAAGCATCACACTCTCTAACTTCAAATTATACTACAAAGGTATGGTAATTAAAATAGTATGGTATGGGCATTAAAATAAACACATAGATCAATGGAACAGAATAGAGAGCTCAGAAATAAACCCCTCCATTTATAGTCAATTAATATTTGACAAGAGAGTCAAGAACACTCAATGAGGAAAGGATAGTATCTTCAACAAATCAATAAATGGTGCTGGAAAAATTGGATAACTACATGCGAAGAAATGAAATTGGATCCTTACCTTATACTATTCATAAAAATTAACTTAAAAATGATTAAACATAAGATCTGATACCATAAAACTCCCAGAAGACACATTGGTTTTTGCAATGATTTTTTAGACGACACCAAAAGCACAAGCAACTAAAGCAAAAATCATGGACATACAAATGGCCAATAGGTACATAAGAATATGTTCAACATCACTAATCATCAGGGAAATGCAAATCAAAACCAAAATAGAATATCACCTCACACTTGTTAGAATGGCTATCATAAAAAAGACAGACAATAACAAGTGTTGGTGAGGATGTGAAGAAAACGGAAACTTGTACACTCTTGGTGGAAATGCAAATTGGTTAATCCACTATATAAAACAATATGAAGGTTCCTGAAAAAATTAAAAATAAAACTACTATATGATCCTGTAATTCTACTGTTGGGTATATGTCCAAAGGGAATGAAAACAAGACATTGAAAAGATATATGCTTTGTTTACTGCAACATTTTTCACAAAAGCCAAAATGTAGAAAAAATCTGAGTGTCAACAGATTAATCGATAAAGAAGATGTTATATACATATATATATGTATACACACACACATATATATATGTGTGTATATATATAATGAAATATTGAGCCATGAGAAATAAAAATCTTGCCATTTGTGACAACACGGACAGACCTTGAACACATTATGTTAAGTGAGATGTCAGTCAGACACAGACATGTACTATACTATATCACTCAATGTGGGAGCTAAAAAAATCAAACTCATAAAAACAGAATAGAATAGTTGAGACCATGTGCTGGAGGGTGGGGGAATTTGGGAGATGTTGTTTAAGGATACAAACTTACAACCAGTAGATAAATAGGTCCTGAAGATCTAATTCACAACACAATGATTAAAGAGAAAAGCACTGTATTAAAAACTCCAAAATTGTTAACAGTGTAAATATTAATTGTTTTTACCACAAAAAAGAAATGATAATTATATGATGTAATAAAGGTGCTAGCTAATGCTTTGGTGGTAATCATATTGTAATAAATATATGTACCAAATCAATGTCTCAAATATACACAATGATAAATGTCAATTATATTTTAATGAAAATAAATTTAAGGGATTGGAATGATGTCCATATCATGGTGGAGTGAGAAGACTCTTTTGTTTCACCCCTTAAATTTACAAGTTGGACAACTATAACTCAACAAAGGATACCCTGCTCAACACAAAAACACACCTGAAAAATACATTCATTGGAACATCTGAATGTGAGCAGATTGGGACAAGTGAGAAGGTGGCATGAAGAACAAGATCAGGAATGGTGGCCATGGATGTAACTGGGTGCACAATGAAGCTCCAGTGAGATGGTGGTAGCTGTGGAGAAGTAGGGCTGCAGCCCTCACACTATTTCCTGGATTTTAAGAGTGGCAGAAGAAGTGGTCTCTTGGGAAAAGGTATCTCCCTTCCCCCTTCCCATCATGGCAGATCCCGGTAGAGGTGGCTGGGACTTTAACAGTGTAGTGATGCTGACAGTCATTGCTGGCAGGGGTTGGAACAAGATGATGCACTTGTTTCCGTTGACCCACCCAACCTGGCAGAGCCCAGTAGAGGTAGTGGAGACACTTCCGAAAACACAGCAGAGCTAGTAACTATTAGTAAAAAGAAGGTAGCACAGGGAGTTTGAAAAAACAGTTCTACACCACCAGCAACATTCCCCAACCAAAATGGTAGTGCACAATAATCATGGAAAGTGGTCATAGAAGGGACATCCACCATCCCAGTGGGTACATGGCATTTTCCTTAACTGAAGCAATGCAGCTCCACCCTGATTCCAGAGGCACAAATAGTACAGGTAAGATAAAACAAAACCTTGTGCTATACCACCATCTGCTGGAAAACAAAGGAAAGTACCTTACCTATCAATCTACTGAATTGTCAAGAGAAAAACAGTATCTAAACAAAAACAGAACTCCCTACCTGAAATGTGCAGGCAGAGAAAAAAATTCATCAAATACAACGAACAACCAGGTAACATGGGAGTACAGAAAGAAAAGGAAAAGTATCTAAAAACCAAAATCATAGTCACGGAAGACTGTGCCTTATTTGACAGAATTTAAGTAGCAGTTATAAAGAACCTCAACAAGATACAAGAGAACTCAGAAGGAAAGTTCAATGAGCGCAGGAATAAAATTAACAAGCAAAATGAGTACTTTATGAAAGAGACTGGAACTATAAAAAATAACCAAATAGAATTCAGGAGTTCCAGGTAAATCAGCCTGCAGGCAGAGGAGGACCTCTGGGTGCTTTGAGTCTTTTCCCGATCTGCTTATGGACCTTGGCTTTTGAAAAGCAGAGTTTAGTGTGCATCTTGGTCCTGTCCAAATGCAACCAACCTCAGCAGAAGGAACCACAAAACATGAATTGCTGATAGCTCCAAACAGGGTATTCAAGACCAATCATAAACAGTATCTGGCATTGCCCTGCACTGTAGACCCTTCAAAAAGACTAAGAGTCCTAGCAGATGTACCTAATGCATAGAAACAAACCCAAATAGAAAGCCAATATGGGGAGACAAAAAAATCAAGCCCCAAATGAAAGAACAAGACAAGTCTTCAGAAAAAAAAAAAAAAGCTAAATGAAATGGAAATAAGCAACCTATCAAATATAGAGTTCAGAATACTGATTGTAAGGATGCTAAGATAGGGAAACTATTAAGGAAATTAAGAATGACATAGCAGAAATATAGAATACATTGGAAGGAATAAACAGCCGGTTAGTGGAAACTGAGGATCGGATCAGTGAATTAGAAGACAGGGTAGAAAAAAATCAGTCAATCAGAGAACCAAAAAGGAAAAACAATTGAAAAACAGGACAGTTTAAGGGAGCTGTGGAACAACATGATATGCAACAATATTCACATCATAGGAATGCCAGAAGGGCAAGAGAATAAGCAAGGAATAGAGAATCTGTTTGAAGAAATAATGGCAGAAAACTTCCCTCACCTGGTGAAGGAAAACGCCCCACAAGTTCAGGAGGCACATAGAGTCCCAAGCAAGAAGAATCCAAAGGGGCCCACGCCCAGACACATCATAATTAAAATGCCAAAAATCCAACACAAAGAGAGAATCTTAAAGGCAGCAAGAGAAAACCAATCTGTTACCTACAATGACTGTCAGCTAATTTCTAATCAGAAACTCTGCAGGCCAGAAGAAAATGGCATGAAGTATTCAAGGTAATGAAAAGCAAGGATCTGAAACCAAGACTACTCTATCCAGCAAGGCTATCTTTCAAAATAGATGGCGAAATAAAGAGCTTCCCAGACAAAAAATGGCTAAAGGAGTTTGTCACCACCAAATCAGCATTGCAAGAAATGATAAAGGGATTGCTGTAATAATAAGAAGAAACAGAGAGAGAAACACAGGCATAAAGAATTAAAATGGCAATAGATAAGTACCTATCAATAATAACCTTAAATGTAAATGGATTGAATGCTCCAATAAAAAGACATAGGGTAGCTGAGTGGATAAGAAAACATGATCCAAATATATGCTGTCCACAAGAGACCCATCTCAGTACAAAAGACTCACACAAGATGAGAGTGAAGGAATGGAAAAAAAATTTTTTTCATTCAATGGAAATGAAAAAAAAGCTGGGGTAGCAATACTCATATCTGACAACAAAGACTTCAAAATGAAGACCATAACGAGAGACAAGAAGGGTCACTACGTAATATTAAAGGGATCATTCCAACAATAGGATATAACCCTTGATAAACATATATACACCCAATATAGGAGTACCTAAATTTATAAAAAAAACTTCTGGAGGACTTTAAGAGGAATCTCAGAGAGACGGCATGGGTGTGGGAGTTGGTGGGGAGAGATTAATCAAGGAACTTATATGCTTAAATGCATAACCCATGGAATTCAGACAATAGTATAGGGAAGGCCTGGGGTGGGGCTGATGCAGGGTGGAGGGGATGGAAAGAATTGGACTTTAGAATAGAGGACACTAACAAAACACCTAATTATATTAATTCAAAAAGATCTCTCCAAGACTCATATTATTCAAACTGTCAAAAATTAGTGACAAAGAAAAAATTCTCAAAGGAGCCAAGGGATAAAAAGACTAACCCACAAGGGAAGCACCATTAGCTAATAATCATTTTTCAGTAGAAATATTATAAGCCAGGAGACAGTAGAAGGAGATATTCAAAATATTGGAAGAGAGGAACTATCAGCCAAGGGTAACATATCCAGGAAAGATGTCCTTTAGATATGAAAGAGAAATAAAGGCTTTCCAAGATGAATAAAAGATGAAATAATTTACCACTATAAGACTTGCATCACAGGAAATGTTGGAAGTAGCTCTTCTACCAGAAACAAAATTAAAAAAGTATACAAAACTTTGAGTAAGATGACTAACACAGAGACAGAAGCAGGAGATTACAGCTCTACTTTAGAATAACATTAAACACTTAATTATAACATAAAGGTTAAAGGGGGAAAAGGACAGTAAAAATAACTATACTGTAAGTTGGTAATAAATGCACAGCATAAAAAAGAGATAATTTGTGACAACAAAATCATAAAAGGGGAGGAAGAAATTATCTGAAAGTGTACAGGTTAATAAAGGGGGAATTGGAAGAAAAAGGACTATTATATATAAGGGTGGGCAAAAGTAGGTTTACAGTTGCAAGTACATAAAACAAAGATTATTCTGTATTATTATTTATCAGTTATTGAATTATCTTCCATATGAACAACTATAAGCCTACCTTTGCCCACCCCTGTATATGAGACATTTTACACAAAGCTAATGGTACCATACACACATACACACACACACACAAAATCAGTGCTGAGACAAGAACATAAAAAAGAGATGAAAGAGAAAAAAAAATCAGAGAAGACCATCAAAATAAATAACAGAAGAATCACAAGGGGGGAAAAAACACAATGGAAATACAGAGCAACCAGGAAACAAAAGATAAAATGGCTATAGGAAATCCTCATACATCAATAATCACCCAAAATGTAAATTAATTGAACACACGCATAAAAAGGCACAGAGTGGCGGGATGGATTAAAAAACAAGACCCACCTCTAATTTGCCTGCAGGAGATTCATCTCAGCTCTAAAGACAAACATAGGCTTAAAAAGGACTTAAATAAAAAAAAATAAAAAAAACAGAAATGAAAGAGAAGTTACACCACCATCAAGAGGTACAGAGGATTAGATAAGAATACTATGAAAGTCTATATGCCACCAAATTCAATAACTTAAAGGAAATGGACGAATTCATAGAAGTATACAACCTTCCTTCACTGAATCAGAATTAGTGGAAAACCTAAATAGATGGATCACTAGTAAGGAAATTGAAACTAATTAAAAACCTCCCATGCTTTCTAATCAGAAAGAATATATGCACCCCTATGTTCCTAGCAGCACAGTTTAAAATACCTAAGACCTGGAAACAGCCCAAGTGCCCATCAGTAGATGAGTGGATAAAAAAGCTGTGGGACATATACACCATGGAATACTACGCAGCTGTAAATAAGAAGGTTCTAGTACCCTTTGGGACAGTATGGATGGACCTGGAGAAAATTATGCTAAGTGAAATAAGCCAGGCAGAGAAAGACAAACATCACATGATCTCATTTATATGTGGAATCTAAAGAACTTAATAAACTGATGAACAGAATAGATTCAATGACATGGAGGCATAGATCAGACTGATGAATGTCAGAGGGAGGGAGGGGGGTGAGTGGGTGGAGAGGGAGAGAGTAACCAAAGAATTTATATGCATATATGCACAACCCAAGGACACGGACAATGGTGCTAAGGGGGACTGGGGAGGGGGGTGGGACAGGGTGGAATGGGTCATTGGGGAGATAAAGGGACATTTGTAATATTTTAAGTAAAAAAAATTTTTCTTAAATAAAATTTAAAAAAATAAAAAATAACCCTCCTGTGTTTAAAATAAAAATATCTTTGCACCATGGAACAAATCTGTAAAACTATGTTGACTGTGAACAGGTATTTTCACAGTTTTGACTTGCTTCTTGATAAAGTTAAGATATTAGAGAAAGTTACACTTAGTACAAATGAATGGATTAAACTAAATGAGACCTAAGAATTGGCCTTTGACTTTAAATATTTAATTTGTTCCTATAAACCTTGTCAATAAAAATAAGAAATTTTTAAAAAGCTTCCCCAAAACAAAAGTACAGCACAGATGACTTCACCAGTGAATTCTAACAAACATTCAAATACTTAATACCAGTCCTCTCTACCTCTTCCAAAAAACTGAAGCAGAGGGACTACTTCCCAACTCATTTTATGAGGCCAACATTACCCTGAAACAAAAATCATGCAAGGACAACACACAAAAAGAAAATTGCAGGCTAATATCTCTGATGAACATGGATAAAAAATCCTAAACAAAATACTGGTAAATCAAATACAGTAAAACATTAAAAGGACCATACATCATGATCATATGAGGTTCATTCCATAGATACAAGGATAGTTCAACATCCATGAATCAATTTGATATACCACATTAACAAAATAGAAGATAAAAATCACATCATATGGATGCAGAAAAAGCCTTTGACAAGATAAAGCATCCATTTATGATTAAGACATTCAACAAAATGGGTATAGAAGAAAAGTACCTCAACATAATAAATGCTATATATATATAATCACAAACTAACAGTTGAATTATACCCAAGGGTAAAAAACTGAAAACTTCTCCTCTAAAATCAGGAACAAGACAAGGATAACCACTCTCACCACTGTTACTCAACACAGTAGTGGAAGTCCTAGCCAGAGCAATTAGGCAAGAAAAAGAAATAGAAGGCATCCAAACTGGGAATGAAAAAGTGAAACTGTTACTATTTGCAGGTGACATGATTCTATATATAGAAAACCCTAAAGACTCCACCAAAAACTATTAGAAACAATAAACAAATACAGTAATGGTGTAGGATTTAAAAAAAAAAATCAATGTACAATAATCTGTTACATTCCTATATAATGACAATGAAGAGAAATGAAGAAAGCCCATTTACAGTTGCAACAGAAAAATAAAATACCTAGGAATAAACTGAACAAAGACGGTGAAGAAGCAGTATATGAAAACTGCATGACATTGTTAAAAGAAATTGAAGACATAAAGAAATGGAAAGATATTACATGTTCATGCATTGGAACAATTAACACTGTTAAAATGGCCATATTATCTAAAGCAATATAAAGATATAATGCCATCCTTACCTTAATCCCAATGACATTTTTTCACACAAATAGAACAAAAAACATCCCAAAGTTTATATGGGACCACAAAAGATCCCAAATACCCAAATCAATTCCAAGAAAAAAGAATAAAGCCAGAGGCATCATACTTTCTGACTTCAAACTATACCACAAAGCTACAGTAATCAAAACAGTATGGCACTGGAGAAAGGCTCTTTCTTTTTGTCTAGCCACAGCCATCAGGTAAACTAAGATGGGTGCATACAAGTAAATCCAGGAGCTATGGAGAAAGAATAAGTCCAATGTAATGTGCTTCCTTCTCAGGGTGCACTGCTGGCAGTACCACCAGCTCTCTGAGCTCCACAGGGCCCCCTGCCTCACCTGGCCCAATAAAATGCACAGGCCAGGATACAAGGCCAAAAAAGGTTATGTCATATATCAGATTTGTGTGCACTGTGATGGCCTAAGATGACCTGAGGGTGCAACCTACGGAAACCTGTCCACCATAGTGTTAACCATCTAAGGTTTGCTTGAAGCCTTCAGTCTTGTTGTGAAGGAGTGAGACAAACACCACTGCGGGGCTCTGAGTGTCCTGAATTCTTACTGGGTTGGTGAAGATTCCACATACAAGTTCTTTGAGGTTATCCTCATTGATCCATTCTATAAATCTATCAGAAAGAATCCTGACATCCAGTGGACCACCAAACAGTCCACAAGCACAAGGAGATGAGAGGGCTGACATCTGCAGGCAGTGAGAGCTGTGGCCTTGGCAAGGGCCACAAGTTCCACCACACTATTGTTGGTTCTTGCCCTGCAGCTTGGAGAAGGCTCAATACTCTCCAGCTCCACTGTTACTGCTAATATAAGTAAAGTTTGTAAAATTCTCACCTAATAAAACAACTTAGGACAGTCATGTCTGCTTAAAAGTGTTAATTAATTTGTTAAAACTAGTTGTCTGCAGATTGTTTCATAAATCCATTATGAAATTATGGAAGTTAAAGTGCAATAACATTTGAAGACTATAAGTGATGGTGTAGTTCATTTGTCATAAGATAAACACTTTTGTCTTTGCTTTTTCATATTAGAGGGTTTTCTATGTCAGTGTTTAAAATGCTGTTTGGGCGCAGCTGGGCCTGGCTCAGTGGTTGAGCGTCAACCTAGGATCCAGGAGATTATGGTTCTATTTCCAGTCAGGGCACATGCCTGGTTTGAGGGCTTGATCCCCAGTTGGGGGTGTGCACGAGGCAGCTGATCAATGATAACTCTCATCATTGATGTTTCTATCTCTCTCTCTCCCTCTCCCTTCCTCTCTCTGAAATGAGTAAAGATATAACTTTAAAAAAAAAATGCTGTTTGATATAATAGGCCCAAGGTAAATTCTGTTAAAGAGGAGTGCAGAGCTAGCCAAGTAGATTTGCTGGTGCACATGATAGAACCTATAGCTTTACTGGAGTAATACAATGCTCTGCTGGTTTACTCTCAAGGGGCTGTTTTTTGGAGTTTGGCAAGGACAAACATTTTTAAATTTAATTTTGCTTGGAATGAAAATATATCCTAACCCATTCTCATGACCCCATGCAGAAAAATGAAAGTTAACTTAGGTGGTTCACATTTTCAGATTAACCCAGTATAACTGCTGCTTCTGAAATGATAAAAGTTTAAAAGAATGCCAACATTTTTTAGAACTGAATGATCTTGTGCAAGAGGGTTCTCTTAAAATTAAACATCCTGGAGAGGGAGGTCAGGGAAACAAGATGACGGCGTATGTAACAGCTGTACCAGCTGCCTTCCACAGCCACATCAAAATTACAACTAAAACACAGAACCATCACTTAGAACCTCTTAAAATCTAGCTGAACAGAAGCCCTAAAACAAGGGAACTGAAGAAGCAATGAGACCGGTAGGAAAGGTGGAGATGTGGGCAGATCGGGCTGAATCCCTGAGATGCGGCCATGGGCCCACACCCAGAGCCACAGTTTAAACCTGGGAAGAATATCCTGGCGATGGAGGTTTCCAGGAGGAGTGAGAGTCCTAGCCCCACATAAGGCTCCCCAGCCCAGGGCTCCAGGGCCAGGAGGGGAAGTCTCCACAACTTTGGGCTATAAAAACTAGAGAGGAGGCTTGTGGAGGGTGCGGGGGGGGGGGGGGTTCCAGGAAGCTCCTCTTAAAGGGCAGGAGCACGGACTCACTCAGACATGCTATGCTCCCTCTGAGCCCCAGCACCAGGCAGCAGCTTGAAAGAAACCTGGGACACTTGAGGAGGAACTAACCTACCTGAAATAGAGGAGAGAAGTGGAGGAGCAGCTTTCTCCCAGACAGAAGAGCTGGCAGAGGCCATTGCTCCTTTGGCAAGCCCTTCCCGCACAGAGCCAGCAGGCAGGTGCCATATTTGAATCTCCAGCACCTGACTCACACCTTTCACCTTGCCCAGGTGATTCCTGCAGAGCTCACCACTCCCTACCTGCAAACTCATCCAAGCCATTTCCAGTGGCTTCTCTATGCAAGTGGCCTCTCGAGCTTCATGCTTAGGACTTTACTAAAATCTCTCAAACAAGCAGCAGCATGCCCCATACAGCTTGATAAGTGGCCCCAGGCCTGGCACTAGTGGCAGCCTGCATTGGCTCATAGCTTGGCCTCTCCTAGACAACGCCAAGCCCAGCACAAGTAGCAGCCAACTACAGTTTGCTGTGTAGCTCATGCTGGGTGGCCCTGGGCAAGGCACTGGAACAGGCTGACTTTGCACCTCCCGGGAGGATTCAGAGGCAGTGCACCTAGTGGCCAGACTCGACCATGCTGGATTACAATCCTACCACATCCATGAGTGACACACTCAAGGGCCCACTTGGTGAACACCAAAGTTCCACTGAAGTAAATCCTGCTCCATAGGGGTGTCTCCAGCACAGCAGCTCTTTGGCTGTAGTTGCAGCTGGTCCTCACAGCTGATTGGCCTGGGGGTCAATTCCTCCCAGTGATGCCAACAGCAATCAAGGCTCAACTACAATAGGACAGTGCACACAGACCACACAGGGGAGCACCTAGAAGGCCCAGCTCAGGTGACTGGGGAGGCTGAGCCCCTGGACTCTACAGGACACCTACTACACAAAGCCACTTTACAAATTCCAGGAGACATAGCAGCTCTACCTAATACATAGAAACAAACACCTGGAAGCAGCCAAAATGTGGAGGCAAAGAAACATGTCACAAAGAAAAGAACAGAAGAAATCTCCAGAAAAGGAACTAAATGTAATAGAACCAAGCAAGCTACTAGATATAGAGTTCAGAATTGCAGTTATAGGATGCTCAAGGATATTAGTAAGACTATTAAGAAAATAAGTGAGACCATCGATGACTTAATAAAGTACCTGTCAGAAATGAAGGCTACATGAACTGAGATGAAGAATAATTTACAGGGAATTGACAATAGAGTAGAGGACGCTGAGAATCAAAACAGCAATTTGGAACATGAGGAAACAAAAAATACCCAACCAGAAGAAAAAGGAGAAAAAAATATCCAGAAATATGAAGATAGTATAAGGAGTCTCTGGGACAACTTCAAGAGGCACAACATTCATATTATTGGGGTTACAGAAGGGGAAGAAAGAGAGCAAGAAATTGAAAACCTATTTGAAAAAATAATTGCAGAAAACTTCCCTTACCTGGTGAAATAATTAGACTTACAAGTCCGGGAAGCACAGAGAGTCCCAAACAAGAGGAATGCAAAGAAGCCCACAGCAAAACACATCATAATTAAAATGCCAAAGCTTAAAGACAAAGAGGATATTTAAAAATATATATATATATTTATTGATTTCAGAGAGAGGAAAGGAGAGGGAGAGAGACAGAGAGAAACATTAATGATGAGAGAGTCATTGATCAGCTGCCTCCTGCATGCCCCCAACTGGGGATCGAGCCCACAATCGGGGCATATGCCCTGACCAGGAATCGAACCCTGATCGCCTGGATCCTAGGTCAATGCTCAACCGCTGAGCCACACCTGGCCATGTGACAAAGAGAATCTTAAAAGCAGCAAGATAAAAGCAGTTAGTTACCTACAAAGGAGCACCCATAAGACTGTCAGCTGATTTCTCAACAGAAACTTTGCAGTTCAGAAGGGAGTGGCAAGAAATGTTCAGTAATGAAAAACAAGGACCTACAGCCAAGATTGCTCTACCCAGCAAATCTATCATTTAGAACGAAGGTCAGATAAAGAGCTTCACAAAGAAGAAAAAGCTAAAGGAGTTCATCCCCACCAAACCAGCACTACGAGAAATGTTGAAGGGTCTTCTTTAAGAAGAAGCTAATGAACAACAGAATCTTATGAAGTAAATAGATCCAGAGACATTGGTGCATGCAACAGACGATCATATTTCAGAGGAAAGAAGGAAGAGGGTGGAGGGTGGTAAGAGGTTAACCAAAGAACTTATATGCATATATGCATAGCCTGTGGACACAGACAATAACAGGGTGAAGGCCTGGGGCGGGAGTGGGAGTGAGGTGGAGGGGGTCAATTGTGGGGGGGGGGAAATGGGACACCTGTAATACTTTCAACAGTAAAGATAATTTTAAAAAAATTAAACATCCTGGTTTACCTAAACAAAATAGCCTTGGTCTCCACAGTACCATTGACCTTCACATAAAAGGTGGACGCTCCCACTTCAATCCCATGACTCATGGGATGTGTAGAATATTGAATTTCATGCAAAGTAGTAATGGTAATTACACTGGTGTCTATTGAAACTGATGGAAATTGTACATAAAGTAAATGAAAATGGAATTAACTTTAAGGTGTGTTGTGTTAATTAGTAACCATTATGAACCCTCTAGCCACCTTGAGGGGGTAGAATATGGTTGGCTTTATTTAAAAGTAATTTATTGCTTAGTCCAATCAGTCCTCTCAAGTCAGCCCACTATATCCATTATTCTTATAAGGCTACCGAGAAATGTCATGCAGTTGGTGTGAATACAAGTTCATAGTTTCCAGTCTAACCTTATGCATTGTCTAGTTATTTTTCTCATCCCTGCTCAAAGTAGCCTCAAAATCCATACCATTCCACATTACTTTCCAGGCCTTAAATTGTGTCCACCTTAATGTTACAGTATACCACCACATCTTGTTTGCCTCTTGTCTTCCAGTAGACTAAGCTTCTTTTTCCAGGGTAAATTTGAGCATGTAGAAAATGTAAAAGAGGAACTGTCCCCAATTTCCAATTCTGGGTTTGATGACTTAATAGGTTTTAAAATCAAATTGTTGGTTTCCTTTTAAACCAATTTTTCTTATTTTTTCAGGGGTCTTAAAAGGTTCAGTTATATGATTTCCAGAAAACATGTTGCAGACTCATAAACCCTCTTGAGATCTAAATTCCTTTCCACTCAAAAATCTTAAGCAATCTATTTTGCATGTAGAAGTTGTTCAATTAAAGGAATAAATGTTTGTTAAAATAAAATAAAAAACAGTATGTCATTGACTACAGTGTTGGAGGGACAGCAGTAATCACACGTAAGCTGCTGGAAGGAGCTGGATTTTCATTTCAGGCCACTATCAGAAATGCTTAGTTTGCTGTATAGTAAGTATCAGAAGATCTGATCCTGATTACAGAATCTTGGACTGTGTCTCCCACTTCATCCTTCCCGATCATCCCAGAAGAACTGTAAGATTCCATCTGGGAAAATACTGGTAGTTCATGGAAGAGCAAGAAGTTAGAGGATTATGGATTGAAATAAAAATAGGGTTGGATGAGTACCAGAAAGCAGGGCTCTCAAACTCCTGGACATCTGCAGAAAATGACAATTTCAGAATACCAACTGGAAGAAATATGCAGAGAAGTAAGATGAGAGGAGCCTCCTCAGGAAAGAAGACAGCTGGCCCACAGCAGAAGAATCTGGAACCAGCCCTCCTGGGCAAATGGGGGGGTTGCAATGTGAACCCCCCTTCAAGATCTGTGAAGAAGACAAGAAATACCAAATAGAAGACTCCTAGAAATGGAGATGGTGACTGTAGCAGTGAAGCCCCTCAGCCAGCTCAGAAGAAAATGGCCTAGGCAGACCCCACTGTTGAAAGTGAGGAGGTATTTAAGAACAGAATGAAAGTTAAAGTGAAGATTTCTGAAGAATTAAACCATAACTTCTTCTTCTTTTTTTTTTAATCCTCACCTGAGGACATTTTTTCCATTGCTTTTCAGGGAGAGTGAAAGCGGAGGAGAGAAACATCCATGTAAGAGAGACACATCGACGGGTTGCCTCCCGCTCATGCACTGACCAGGGCCAGGGATCAAGCCTGCAATCAAGGTACGTGCCCTTGGCCGGAATTGAACCTGGGACCCTTCAGTCCATGGGCCAACACTCTAACCACTGAGCCAAACTAGCTAGGGCAAACCATGACTTGTTGAGAACTAAGACTTATTTACCAGGCAGAAGCAGCTGTTTCCACTCCCTGCTAAAAAAAAAAATGTAGATGCCATTCTGGAAGACTATGCAAATTGCAGGAAATAGCAAGGAATGTTGATAATAAGGAATTTGCAGTGAATAAAGTTGTGGCAGAAATGAAAGAATACTTCAAAGTGATGTTGGGACTCAGCTGCTCTACAAATTTGAGAGGCTCCAGTATGGCAAAATCCTCAATGTGCTGATGTTCCAGGATTATGGTGAGCCATTCATACCTAAAGAGATTATTCATAAGAATCAGAACAATGTTAGTGTATATGTTCCTTGACAGGAAGAGCCTTAGATGATTGTTGGGCTACTTGCATGATTTCCTAAAATATCTGGCAAGGAATGCTGTGTCTCTGTTTACTGGCAGTGATTACCAAGTGGCTTCAGCTGAATATCATAGCAATGCCCTATGAGGGTCTACTGACCGCTCACTATTATGTCTGGTATCTGTAAACACTCTGTTTTTTCTTCTATAATTGATGTTCTTTAAAATGGTTAATGTATATCAGGGCTTATGCTTCTGTTTGTTTTCTGCTTTGTTTTAAACAGAAAATAAAAGGAGCGCAAGCTCCTTTTCTCATTTCGAAGTTGCTACCAGTGTATGCAGTAATGAGAAAAAGAAGAAAGATTCAATAGAACATTTTCCTCCTTGACAACGTTGCTTGAATGCTGCTGGTTTTATCACTTTGACACTACACAGTTTTCTAATTATGTGTTAATGTCACATGACAAAATGCACTGATTCCTAGTGCCAAAGGTTCAATTTAATGTATATACTGAAAACGCATGCATTTATGCTCCTTTTAATGGTGCATGAAGTAAAACAGCCTATCCTCTGCAAGTCCAGCTCTGTTGTTCTTCAGGCATTCAATCTTTGCTCAAATTGTTGAAGGATGGTGGCTTGTTTGATGGTTTTGGGATTTGAGTCTAATGTACATTCTAATATGACAGAGGTAGTGCATTACTGTGTAACCAGGGTTTTCTAGAGAAGTTGGTATTTTAGGAACTGTATTAAAGATCTTAAATAAGCCTGGTCAGGTGTGGCTCAGTGGTTGAGCATCGCCCTAGGATCCAGGTGACCGGGGTTTGATTCCTGGTCAGGGCATATGCCCAGTTGTGGGCTTGATCGATGACTCTCTCATCATTGATGTTTCTATCTCTCTCTCTCTCTCTCTCTTCTTTCCTCTCTCTGAAATCAATAAAGATATATTTTTAAAAAAAAGATCTTAAATAAAATTTGCCTCTAAATTTTAAAAAAACATAGTATGCTAGGTCGAGGTGGCTCAGTGGTTGAGCATTGACCCATGACACAAGAGGTTACCTGTTTGATTCCCATTCAGGGCAGATACCCAGGTTTCTGTCTCCATATCAAGTGGGGGGCGTGCAGGAGGCAACCAATGGATGATGATTCTCTCTTACCAATGTTTTTATCTCTCTATCCTTCTCCCTTCCTCTCTCTCTAAAAATCAGTAAAAACATATTTAACCTAGCTGGTGTAGGTCAGGGGTTGAGCACTGACCTATGATCCAGGAGATCAAGGTTCAATTCCTGGTCAGGGCACATGCCCAGGTTGCGGGCTCAGTCCCCATTGGGGGGCGTGCAGGAGGCAGCCAGTCAATGACTCTCAAATCATTGATGTTTCTCTCTCTCCCTCTCCCTCAGTCTCTCTGAAATCAATAAAGACATATTTAAAAGAAAATATATATTTTTTAAAAAGCATGGTATTAGCAGAAAAACAGACACAAACCAATGGAACAGAATTAAAAGGCCAAAAATAAACCCAGAGGTGTATGGGCAACTAATTTTCAAAAAAGTTAACCCAAACATACAATGGAGAAAGGAAAGTCTCTTCGATAAATGGTACTGGGAAAACTGGAAAGCCACATGCAAAATGATAAAACTAGACTGCTATCTGATGCCATACACAAAAATTACCTCTAATGGATTAAAGATTTGAATATAAAACCTGAAACAATAAAATACATAGAAGAAAACAGGCACTAAACTTATGGACCTTGATTATAGAGGAGTTTTAGTGAATTTGACCTCAAAGACCAGAGAAGTAAAAGCAAAAATAAACAAATGAGAGGATTCCAAGATGGCAGTGGATTGAATGAAAGCTACACTGACACTCTCCAAGGACTAAGCTGGAATTATAACTAAAATATAGAAAAACCATCCTGAATAACCAACTGAAGACTAGTTGGAAAGCACCCTAATAACCCAGGCATAAAGCCAAGACTGCATAGAGCCTGGTAGGAAGTGTGTGGACATGAGAGGGCAGGCTGGGCACCAGGAGGCAGAAGCTAAAGTTCCTGAGAGATATCTCAGATGAGGGGTTTCTACTGAGAACTCTGGAGCCTAAACCCCAAGTTGGGCTTCCCAGCGCAGAGCACCACAACTGAGAAAGCTGCCCACATAATATCTGGCTGTGAAAAGCAGCAGGGTTTCTATCTGCCAAGGAGAGATGGCTGGAAATTCAGGCATGCTCTTAAAGGGACAAGGCACAAAGGTCTGTGTGTAGCCATTCACCTTGGGCTCTGGCAGAGGGCGGGCAGAGTGGAATAGAGATGTGTGAGGAGAATCTAAGGATGCTGGCTTGGGGGATGGAGTTCAAAGGGCAGCCATGTGGATTTCTGTGCTCAGTCATTCCCCAATACAGCACAGGACATCTTTCTCAGGTAGACATTTACTGTCCAAGCAGTTTTTGCCTGGAGAGGAAAGCAACAGCCCTACCCTGTTGGGAAGCTTCTCACACCATCCTGTGGAATTTCTACAGCTGCAGCTCATTAGGAGACTGATAACAATCAACATCCCCACCCTGTGGAGTTTGTACAGCCTGAGCCTCATAAAGAGACTGAATAACAATCAGCCTCTGGGTGCTTTGATTCTTTGCCTGATTTGCAAGGCATTCAAGGTCAGTCACAAACAGTAGCTGACACTGGCCTTCACCAGAGACCCCTTAAAAAAGACTGAAGTTCCTGGCAGATCTAATACATAGAAACAAATAGGCAGCCAATATGGGGAGACAAAAAATAAGCCCCAAATGAAAATGAGAATTCTCCAAAAGAAGAGCTAAGTGAAATGGAGATAAGCAATTTATCAGATATAGAGTTCAGAATACTGATTGTAAGGATGCTGAGAAAAGATAGGGAAATTATGAAGGAAATTAAGAATGACATAGCAGAAATATAGAGTACATTCGAAGGAAAAAATAGCAGATTAGTGTAAACTGAGGATTAGATCAGTGAATAAGAAGAAACAGTAGAAAAAATCACTCAAAAAGAGATTCAAAAACAAAAGAAAAAATTGAAAAACAGGAGGAAAGTTTAAGGGAGCTGTGGGACAACATGAAAAATAACAATATTCTCATCATAGGAATGCCAGAAGGGGAAGAGAATAAGCAAGTGATAGAGAATTTCTCTGAAGAAATAATGGCAGAAAACTTCCCTTGCCCGGTGAAGAAAAAAGTGACACAAGTTCAGGAGGCACAGAGAGTCCCAAGCAAGAAGAACCCGAAGAGTCCCACGCCCAGATACATAATAATTAAAATGCAAAAATTCAAGAAAAAGAGACAATCTTAAAGGCAGCGAGACAAAAGCAATCACCTACCTACAAAGGAGCTCCCATAAGGCTGACTTCTCATCAGAAACGCCACAGGCAAGAAGGGAATGGAATGAAGTATTAAAGGTAATGAAAAGCAAGGATCTGAAACCAAGACTGCTCTATCCAGCACAGCAAACATTCGAGGTAGACAGTGAAATAAAGAGCTTCTCAGACTAAAAAAGGCTAAAGAATTTAACCTTTATGACCACCAAACCAGCATTGCAAGAATGTTAAAGGCACCGCTTTAATAAGTAGAAATATATAGAGAGAGAAACAGGCATAAAGAATTACAATGGCAATAGTTAAACACCTATCAATGATAACCTTAAGTGTTAATGGAATAAATGCTCCAATAAAAAGGCATAGGGTAGCTGAGTGGATAAGAAAACATGACCCAAATATATGCTGTCTACAAGAGGCCCACCTCAAAACAAAAAACTCACACAGGATGAGAGTGAAGAAATGGAAATTTTCAATGCAAATGGAATTGAAAAAAAAGCTGGGGTAGCAATATTCATATCTAACAAAACAGACTTCAAAATGAAGACCATAACGAGAGACAAAAAAAGTCACTGCAGCCCAGCCGGGCGTGGCTCAGCAGTTGAGCGTTGACCTAGGATCCAGGTGTTCGAGGTTCGATTCCCGGTCAGGGCACATGCCCGATTGCAGGCTTGATCAATGACCCTCTCATCATTGATGTTTCTCTCTCTCTCCCCCTCTCCTTTCCTCTCTCTGAAATCAATAAAGATATATTAAAAAAAGAAGAAGAAGAAAAAAAGAAAGGTCACTGCATAATACTGAAAGGATTGATCCAACAATAGGATATAACCCTGGCAAACATATATGCACCCAATATAGGAGCACATAAATTTATAAAAAAAACTTCTAAAGGACTTTAAGGGAGAGATTGACAGCAATACAGTCATAGTAGGGATTTAACACCCCACTGACTTCACTGGATATGTCTTCCAGACAAAAAATCAACAAGGAAACAGTCACCCTAAATGACACACTAGATCAGATGGATTTAATGGACATTTACAGAAAATTTCACCCCAAAGCTGCAGGATATATATACATCCTTCTCAAGGAGATTGGAATCATATCAAGCATCTCGGATCACAATGCCATGAAATTAGAAATAAACTACAGTAAAAACACTCAAAAACTTTCAAACACATGGAGGCTAAATAACATTATTAAACAATGAATGGGTTACCAAAGGGATCAAGGGAGAAATCAAAAACTCCCTGGAAACAAAGGAAAACAAACACACAACAACTCAAAATATACAGGACACAATGAAAGCAGTCCTAAGAGGGAAGTTTATAGCAGTACTGGCTTACCTCAAAAAACAAGAAAAACTTCTAATAAACTATCTAATACTACATCTTAAAGAATTAGAAAGAGCCCTAGCCAGTTTGGCTAAGTTGTTAGAGCGTCCACCTGTGGAGTAAAGGGTCCCGGGTTAGATGCAGGCTCGACCCTGTCTGGGGCATGTGTGGGAAGCAACAAATCAGTGTGTCTCTCTCACATTGATGTTTCTTTCCTCCTCTCTTTCTCTCTCCCTTCCACTCTCTCTGAAAAAGCAATGGTAAAAATATCCTCAGGTGAGGATTAAAAAAAAAAAAAAAAGAATTAGAAAGAGAACAACAATAAAAGCCCAGAGTAAGTAGAAGGGAGGAAATAATAAAGGTCAGAGTGGAAGTAAATGACATAGAGACTAAAAATAAATAAATAAAAAATACAAAAGATTGAGGAAACCAAAAGCTGGTTTTTTGAAAAGATAAAGAAGATTCATGAACCACTACCCAGACTCATCAAGAAACAGAGAGGACCCCAATAAATAAAATAAAAAAACAAAAGAGATGAAGTAACAACTGGCACCACATAAATACAAAGGATTGTAAGAAAATACTATGAACAGCCATATGCCAATAAACTGGACAACCTGGATGAAATGGACAAATTCCTAGAAAAATACAATCTTCCAAAGTTGAATCATGAATAATCAGAAAATCTGAATAGGCCAATAACAGGTGAAATTAAAGCAGTAATCAAAAAACTCCAAGCAAACAAAAGCCCTGGTCAGGACAACTTCACAGGGCCATTTTACCAAATATTCAAAGAAGAATGAATGCCTACCTTCCTCAAACTATTCCAAATACCCAAGAGGAAGGAATACTTCCAAGCTCTTTTAATGAGGCCAGCATTAGCCTAATTCCAAAACCAGATAAAAACACTACAAAGAAAGAAAATTACAGGCCAATATCCCTAATGAACATTGATGCTAAAATCCTCAACAAAATATTAGCAAATTGGATCTGGCAATATATTAAAAAGATCACACACCATGACCAAGTGGGATTTATTCCAGGGATGCAAGGTTGGTACAATACTCCCAAAACAATAAATGTGATACATCACATAAACAAATTGAAAGACAAAAATCACATGATCATATCAATAGATGCAGAAAAAGCATTCCACAAAAACCAACACCCATTTTTGATAAAAACTCTCAGCAAAGTAGGAACAGAGGGATCATACCTCAACATAAAAAAGGCCATATATGACAAACCTACAGCCAACATCATACTCAATGGGCAAAAACTAAAACCATTTCCCCTAAAAACAGGAACAAGATAGAGATGTCTGCTTTCACCAGTCTTATTGAATATAGTACTGGAAGCCCTAGCCGTAGCGATCAGATGAGAAGAAAAAACGAAAGGCATCCAAAAAGGAAAAGAGGAAGAAAAACTTTCATTATTCACAGATGACATGATATTATACATAAAAAACCCTAAAAACTCCACCAAAAAACTATAAGATTTAATAAATTAACTCAGGCCTGGCCAGGCATGGCTCAGCAGTTGAGCATTGACCTAAGATCCAGGAGATTGTGGTTCGATTCCAGGTCAGGGCACATGCCAGGGTTGTGGGCTCAATCCCCAGTGGGGGCATGTAGGAGGCAGCTGATCAATGATGACTCTCATCATCGATGTTTCTATCTCTCTCTCTCCCTCTCCCTTCCTCTCTCTGAAATCAATAAAGATATATTTTAAAAATAAATGAATAAATAAATAAATTCAGCAATGTAGCAGGATACAAAATTAACACCTGGAAATTAATGGCATTTTTATACAACAATAATGAACTCTCAGAAAGAGAAACTAAAAATAACAATAACATTTACCACTGCAACAAAAAAAAATTAAGATACTTAGGAGTAAACTTAACCAAGAAATTAAAAGAACTGTACTCAGAAAACTACAGAATGTTGAAAAAAGAGACAGAGAAGATACAAACAAGTGGAAGAATATACTGTGTTTATGGATTGGTAGAATTAACATCATTAAAAGGTCCATACTACCCAAAGAAATCTATAAATTCAATGCAATCCCTATTAAAATACCAATTGTACATTTCACAGATGTAGAACATATACTCCAAAAATTTATATGGAACCAAAAAAAAAAAAGGACCCCAAATAGCTGCAGCAATTTTGAGAAAGATGATCAAAGTTGAAGGGATCATAATACCAGGTATCAAGTTATACTACAAAGCCACTGTGATCCAAACAGCCTGGTACTGGCACAAGAACAGGCATATAGATCCATGGAACAGAACAGAGAACCCAGAAATTGACCTAAGCCATTATGCTCAATCAATATTTGACAAAGGAGGCAAGAGCATAGAATTGAGTAAAGACAGTCTCTTCAATAAATGATGTTGGGAAAACTGGACAGGTACATTAAAAAATGAAACTGGACTACCAAGTTACACCATAGGCCAGAATAAACTCAAAATGGATAAAAGACTTAAGTGTAAGTTGTGAAACCATAAAAATCCTAGAAGGAAGCATAGGCAGCAAAATATCAGACATCTTATGTAGCAGAATTTTCACTGATACATTCCCTAGGGCAAGAGAAACAAAGGAAAAAATAAACAAATGGGACTACATCAAAATAAAAAGTTCTGCCTGTCTGGTGTGGCTCAGTGGTTGAGCACCGACCTATGATCCAGGAGACCGTGGTTCGATTCCCAGGGCACAAACTCAGGTTTCGGGCTTGATCCCCAGTAGGAGGTATGTGGGAGACAGCAGATCAATGACTCTCTAATAATTGATGTTTCTATCTCTCTCTCTCCCTCTCCCTTCCTCTCTCTAAAATCAATAAAGACGTATTTTTTAAAAAATAAAAAATATAAAAATGAAAAGCTTCTGTGCAGCAAATGAAATCAGCATCAAAATGAAAAGGAAACCCACTGTATGGAAGAACATATTCGACAATGGTTCATCTGATAATGGGTTAATTTCCAAAATATATAAAGTACTCATACAACTCAACAAAAGGAAGACAAACAATCCAATTAAAAAATGGGCAAAGGACCTGAATAGACACTTCTCCAAAGAGGACATATAAATGGTCAAGAGACGCATGAAAAAATGCTCAATGTCGTTAATCATTAGAGAGATGCAAATTAAAATGACAATGAGATACCACCTCACACCTTTCAGAATGGATACTATCAATATCCACAAACAAGAAGTGCTGGTGAGGATGTAGAGAACCCTCGTTCACTCCTGGTGTGAATGAAAACAGTATGGACTTTTCTCAAAAAATTAAAAATGGAAATGCCATTTGACCTAGTGATCCCACTTCTAGAAATATATCCTAAGAAACTTTAAACACTAATCAGAAAGAATATGTGCATCTCCATGTTCATAGCAGTGTCATTTACCATAGATAAGATCTGGAAACAGCCCAAGTGCCCATCAGTAGATGAGTGAATAAAAAAGCTGTAGTACATTTACACAATGGAATACTATGCAGCTATAAAAAAGAGGGATCTCTTACCCTTTAAGAAAACATGGAAGGAACCTTATGGAGATTATTATGCTAAGAGAAATAAGCCAGTCAGAGAAAGAAAAGTAATACATGATCTCAATTATATGAGAAATCTAGTGAACGAAATAAAATGGCAAATAAAATAGATCCAGAGACATGGAAGCATGCAACAGACTGATGATTCTCATAGGGAAAGGCAGGGGGAGGCAGGAAGAGATTAACCAAACAATTTATATGCATATATGCATAACCCATGGGCATAGACAATAATGTGGTGAAGGCCTCACGAGGGAAGGAATAGGGAGGAGTGGTCATTGGGGGGAGAACGGGGACATTTGTAATACTTTCAACAATAAAGATTAAAGCAGCAACAACAATAACAACAAAAAGAGAAATGGTTTCATGATATCAGGCTTTGTCAAATGGTATACAGAAAAACCAAAGACCTTCTTTTGTTTGTTTTTGTAAAGGTAGAGATGATTTGTTTAGTTTAAGATATGTTCTCTGATGTCCTTGTAGGGTATGCAAGTAGAAATATGGTACAAAACTAGTTTGGACATATAAACCTGGAGCTTATGAAAGAAGTCTTCACCTACATGTTCATAGTTCTATGGGAGAATCTGAATTTTACCTGTAGTTTAAAAGAACAATTAATTTGGAGATTGTCCATATTCCCATTAAGCTTTTATCTATGGCAAAGGTGTACCAGAATTCCTTACCCCATACATGGGAGAAACAAAGCAAGGAAAATTACCTTTGCCATTCCAACTGAACTGGCATTCAATTCTGAGATTCCTTGGTTGGTCTTGTCTCCACGTTCCCATATTCCAAAGTCCTGGCATAAAATAACCAATATACCATTAGCAAATCATCACTACTAAATGTTTAACAGATGCACAACACTTGAATAAAAGGCACACATAATAGCTAATTTGCCATACTTATATGTACCCACAATGCTCACTAAGGATATGCAAATGAGTTCAGTTGACCCCATAGATATTTTTCAAGTAACTTTGAATTCTAGTGGGGCCTCCAAGAAGTTGGAGGACTCCTGGACAGTTGACCTGTACTAAAACCTCTAGTTCAGTCCATCTAGAGAGGTACCTCTCAAAAATTTCCATTAAAGCAGATACCGAAGGGGTCTAGGAAATGAAGCCGAAACCACACCCAGATATTTAATCTAAAATTTCCATTCTAATTTTACTTCATATTGGCATTGAAAATGTTCCATGCACTGACCAATGCACTTTACACTATTATCTTCCTTAATCATTACATTTTACAGATGACAAAACTGAGGAGCAAAGAGAGGTTATGTGATTTACCCAAGAACACACAGCTAATAAGTGACAGAGCTAGGATTACAATTCAAGTACTCTCACTCCAAAGCTTACATTTTTAACTATAGCTCTTTGTGGCCTCTTTATAATATACAGATAACAGTTAAAATTACTTTTTAATTTTTTTTATTTTTGTTTAAAATACTACAAATGTGCCTTTTTCTCCACAATGACTCATTCCACCTCGTCTCATCCCTCTCCCCAGTCCCGCTCCCCACCATTGCCCCTGTCGTTGGGTTGTGCACATATGCATATAAATTCTTTGGTTAATCTCTCACCCTCCACCTACCCACTCTCTTCCATCCTTCGGACATTTGTCAGTCTGATCTATGCCTCCATGTCATTGAATCTATTCTGTTCATCAGTTTATTAAGCTCCTTAGATTCCACACATAAGCGAGATCATGTGATATTTCTCTTTCTTTGTCTGGTTTATTTCACTTAGCATAATTTTCTCCAGGTCCATTCATACTATCCAAAATGATATGAGATCCTTCTTCTTTATACCTGCGTAGTATTCCATGGTGTATATGTCCCACAGCTTTTTTATCCACTCATCTACTGATGGGCACTTGGGCTGTTTCCAGGTCTTAGCTATTGTAAATTGCAGTGCTAAGAACATAGGGGTGCATATTTTCTTTCTGATTAGTGTTTTAGGATTCTTAGGACATATTCCTAAAAGTGGGATTGCGGTGTCAAAAGGAAGCTCCATGTTTAATTTTTTTATATATATATCTTTATTGATTTCAGAGAGAGGAAAGGAGAGGGAGAGAGAGATAGAAACATCAATGATGATAGAGACATTGATCGAGCCCGTAACCCGGGCATGTGCCCTGCCCGGAAATCGAACCCCAATCACCTGGATCCTAGGTTGACGCTCAACCGCAGAGCCATGCCCAGCTGGGCTCCATGTTTAATTCTTTGAGGAACCTCCATACTGTTTTCCATACTGGTTGCACCAGTCTACATTCCCACTAGCAGTGTACTAGGGTTCTCCTTTCTCCACATCCTTGCCAGCGCAACTCGTTTATTGATTTGTTGATGGTAGCCATTCTGACAGGTGTGAAGTGATACCTCATTGTGGTTTTAATTTGCATCTCTCTGATGATTAGTGACATTGAGCATTTTCTCATATGTCTCTTGGCCATCTGTATGTCCTCCTTGGAAAAGTGTCTATTGATGTCCTTTGCCCATTTCTTAATTGGGTTGTTTGTCTTCCTCCTGCTGAGTAGTATGAGTTCTTTGTACACTTTGGAAATTAGCCCCTTATCAGATACATCCTTGGTAAATATGTTTTCCCAGACAGTGGGGTTCCTTTGTATTTTGAGGCTGTTTTCTTTTGCTGTGCAGAAGCTTTTTAGTTCGAAGTAGTCCCATTTGTGTTTTTCTTTTATTTCTATTGCCGTAGGAGATGTATCAGTGAAAATTCCTCTACGTGGGATATCTGTGACTTTACTGCCTATGTTTTCTTCCAGGATTTTTATGGTTTCATGACTTATGTTTAAGTCTTTTATCCATTTTGAGTTTATTTTTGTGGTGAAAGCTGGTTTTCTAGTTTCATTTTTTTGCATGTAGCTGTCCAATTTTCCCAGCACCACTTACTGAAGAGCCTGGATTTACTCCATTGGATGCTCTTGTCTCCTTTGCCAAATATTAACTGACTATAATGGTTTGGGTCTATTTCTGGGGTGTCTGTTCTGTTCCATTGATCTACATATCTGTTGTTGTACCAATACCAGGTCGTTTCGATTACAATGGCTTTGTGGTACAGTTTGATGTCGGGGAAAGTGATCCCTCTCACTCTGTTCTTTTTTCTCAAGATGGCTGCAACTATTTGGGGTCTTTTTGGTTCCATATAAATTTTCAAAATGTTTCTTCTAGATCTGTGAAATATGCTGTTGGTATTTTAATAGGAATTGCATTGAATCTATAAATTGCTTTGTGTAATATGGACATTTTAATGATATTAATTCTTCCAATCCATGAGCATGGTATATTCTTCCACTTGTTTATGTCTTCCTCTACTTTTCTCAGTGTACCATAGTTTTCCGAGTACAGGTCTTTTACATCCTTAGTTAAATTATTCCTAGGTATTTTATTTTTTTACTTGCAATGGTAAATGGTATTGTTTTTTTAGTTTCTCTCTCTGAAATATCATTGTTGGTGTATAAGAATGCCATTGATTTCTAGATGTTGATTTTGTATCCAGCTGCCTTGCCAAATTCATTTATCAAATCTAGTAGTACTTTGATGGAGTCTTTAAGGTTTCTATGTACAATATCATGTCATCTGCAAATAATGACAGTTTTACTTCCTCCTTTCCAATTTGGACACTTTTCATGTTTTCTTCCTGTCTGATGGCTGTGGCAAGGACTTCCAGTACTATGTTGAATAAGAGTGGTGAAAGTGGGCACTCCTGTCTTGTTCCTGATTTAAGGAAAATGGTTTTAGTTTTTCACCATTGAGTATGATGTTGGCCGTAGGTTTGTCATATATGGCCTTTATTATATTGAGGTATGATCCCTCTATTTCCACTGGGCTAAGAGATTTTATTAGAAATGGGTGCTAGATTTTGTCAAATGCTTTTTCTGCATCTATTGATATGATCATATGATATTTGTCCTTCATTTTGTTTATGTGATGTAACACATTTATTGATTTGCGGATGTTATACCAGCCTTGCATCCCTGGAATAAATCCCACTTGGTTGTGATGTATGATCTTTTAAATGTATTGCTGGATCCAGTTTGCTAGTATTTTAGTGAGGATTTTAGCATCTATGTTCATCAGGGATACTGACTTGTAATTTTCTTCTTTGTAGTGTCTTTATCTGGTTTTGGGATTACAATGATACTTGTCTCATAAAAAGAGTTTGGGAGTTTTCCCTCCTCTTGGATTTTCTCGAATTGTTTGAACAGAATAGGTGTTAATTCTTCTTTGAATGTTTGATTAAACTCGTCTGTAAATCCATCTAGTCAGGGCTTTTGTTTGCTGGGAGTTTTATTATTACTGCTTCAATTTCATTAATTGTTATCAGCCTATTCAGGTTTTCTGCCTCTTCTTGATTCAGCTTTGGAAGGTTGTATGCTTTTAGGAACTTGTCCATTTCACCCATGTTGTCCAAATTGTTGGCATATACTTGCTCATAGTATTTTCTTACACTCCTTTGTATTTTTGTTGGGTCGGTTGTTATATTGCCTCTTTCATTTCTGATTTTATTTATTTGGGTCTTCTCTCTTTGTTTCTTGATGAGTCTGGTGAAAGGTGCATCAACCTTTTTTATCTTTTCAAAAAGCCACCTCTTGATTTCATTGAATTTTGTATTGTTTTTTTAGTCTCTATGTCATTAATTTCTGCTCTGATCTTTATTATTCCCTTCCTTCTGCTTCCTTGGGGATTTTCTTGGTGTTCTCATTCCAGTTCTTTTAATCGTTGTGCTAGATGGTTCATTAGAGTTTTTCTTATTTCTTGAAATAGCCCTGTAATGCTATGAATTTTCCTCTCAGAACTGCTTCCGCTGTGTCCATAGATTTTGGGTGGTTGTCTGGTCATTTTCATTTTTTTCATAAAGTGTTTGATTTTTTCCTTGATCTCACTGGTAACCCATTCATTGTTTAATAGCATGCTATTTAGCTTCTATGTGTTTGAATATTTTAGAGGTTTATTTTTATAGTGCTCAATTTCAAGAAGATGCTTGATATGATTTCAATCTTCTTGTATTTGTGAGACTTGCCTTGTGCCTTAATATGTGGTCTATTTTTGAGAATGTCCCTTATTCACTTGAGAAGATTGTGTATTCTGCTGTTTTAGAATGAAATGTTCTGTAAATGTCAATTAAATCCATTTGGTGTAATGGGTCATTTAAGGTCTGTGTTTCCCCGTGATTTTTGTCTTGATGATCTGTCCAGTGCTGACAGTGGGGTGTTAGTGTCCCTCACTATGATTTTGTTGCTGTCAATTTCCCCCTTAAAGTCCTCCAAGGGATGTTTTATATATTTAGGTACTCCTATATTGGGTGGATATATATTTATAAGGGTTATTTCCTCCTGTTGGATGGATCCCTTTAGTATTATGTAGTGACTATCTTTGTCTGTTGTTATGGTCTTTATTTTGAAGTCTGTTTTGTCAGAAATAAGTATTGCTACTCCAGGTTTCTTTTCCTTTCCATTTGCATGGAAGATTTTATTCCATCCCTTCAATTTTAGCCTGTGTGAATCTTGCTCTCAGGTGGGTCTCTTGTAGACAACATATATTTGGGTCCTGTTTTCTTATCCATTCAGCTACTCTATGTCTTTGATTGGACAATTTATTCCATTTACATTTAAGGTTTCTATTGATATAAACTTATTTAATGCCATTTTCCCCCTTTATGCTGATGTACCTTTCTCTCACTATTCCTTCTTTTTCTTAGAGCAGTGCTTTTAGCATTTCTTGCAATGCTGGTTTGGTGGTACTGAACTCCTTTAGCCTTTTTTTCTCTGAGAAGCTCTTTATTTCACCTTCAATTTTAAATGATAGCCTTGCTGGATAAAGCAATCTTGGTTGCATGGTCTTGCTTTTCATTACTTGGAGAACTTCATGCCACTCCCTTCTAGCCTGAAGAGTCTCTATTGAGAAATCAGCTGTCAGCCTTATGGGGGTTCCATTGTAGGTCACTGCTTGTCTCTCTCTTGCAGCCCTTAATATTTTCTTTGTCCTTGACATTTGCCATTTTAATTATGATGTGTCTTGGAGTGGGTCTCTTTGGGTCCCTCTTGTTTGGAACCCTCTGTGCTTTCTGAACTTGTGTAGCTTTCTCCCTCTCCAGCCTAGGGAAGTTTTCTGTCATTATTTCCTCCACCAAGTTCTCTATCCCTTGCTCTCTTTACTCCCCCTCTGGCACTCCTATAATGAGAATACTGTTTTCCTTCATGTTTTCCCAAAGCTCCCTTAGACTGTCCTCATGCTTTTTAAGTGTTTTTATTTTTGCTGCTCTGATTGATTATTTCTACCTTGTCTTCTAACTCACTTATTCTATCCTCTGCTTCATTAAGCCTGCTTTTAATTCTTTCCAGTGCATTCCTTATATCAGATACAGCATTCTTTATCTCTGTCTGATTTTTGTTTATGCTATGTATCTCTTTTCATGTTTGCACTAAGGTCCTCGATCTTATCATCTAGTGTCTTCTTAAGTTCCTTGAGCATCTTGATAATCAATACTCTGAACTCTGTTTCTGATAACTTGCTTAACTCCATCTCATCAAAGTCCTTTTCTTGCAATTTTCCCTTTTCTTCAATTTGGCGGTTGTTTCTTTGTCTCCCCATTTTGGTAGGTGTTAGTGTTTGTATCTATATATTAGGTATATTTGCTGTATCCCAGTCTTGTGGGAAGGGATTTCATAGTGTGAGACCAGTGGATCCCAGAGGTGTGTTTTCCTTATACTTTTGAGCTTTTTTCTCTAGGCATGTTCTTTTTGTGGGTGTCCCTTTTGTGGGTTCTTTGGGTGCTCCTGTTGTGGTTTGGTCTAGTGTGTTGTTCACCAGTCCTTGGGTGGACTCTCCTTTCAGGTTGGCTAACTGTGTGTCTCAGCCTCAACCTCACCGTGTAAGCTGTTGTATGGGTGCTAGCAAGGCAGTACAATACCCAACTAAATTTCCAGGAAACAACAATTATCTCACAAAATATCTTGACAGTCAAAATGAAAATAATTCAAGTGAAAAGAGAACTTGGAGACTGAAGGGAGAACACAAGTTCTAGAGGGGAAAAAAATAGCTTAAAAAAAAGAGAAAGAAAAGTAAAGCTTAGAGAAAGTATTTTGTTGTTAATAGTGACTAAAATTTAGAAAATAATGATAATAAACTAAAATGTAAAAAATAGAGAAACTACTGGGAGATAATAGAGGCAGAGAAAAGATTCTGAAAGAAGGGCGAGGAAACAATTATGAGAAAGAATAGGAATAGGATAATAGTTGAAAATGAAAAACTAAAAATACATTAAAGGGAATAAGAGAAACTAACAATCGAATAAAAGGACAGGGAAACAGAAGGGAGGAAAGCAAAAGACAGAGGGAAAAGGCTGGGAGAAGCAAGATGGTGGCATAGGTAACAGCTGCACCCACTGCCTCCCGCAACCACATCAAAATTACAACTAAAATACAGAACCACCATCACTCAGAACCTCCTGAAATCCAGCTGAACAGAAGCCCTACAACCAGGGAACTGAAGAAGCACCGAGACTGGTAGGAGGGGCACAGATGCAGGTGGATTGGGGCTGAATTGGAGGCATGCCAGGGGCCCACACCCGGTTCTGCGCTTTAAAGCCAGGAGGGAATCTTGGCTGTGGGGGTTTCCTGGAGGAGTGAGGGGTCCCAGCCCCACAGCAGGCCCCCAGTCCAGGGATCCAAGACCAGGAAGAGGTGTCCCCACAACTTCAGGCTGTGAAACCAGTGGGGACTGTGGCTGAGGGATGCGGAGGCTGCAGGAGCCCCAGGGAGCTCCTCTTAAAGGACCGCACATAGACTCACTCAGACGCACTCCCTCTGAGCCCCAGCGCCGGGCAGCAGTCTGCACAAACCTGGGACACTTGGGGAGGAACTAACCTGCCTGAAATTGGGCGAGAGGTGGAGGGTCAGATTCCTCCCAGGCAGAAGAGCTGGCGGAGGCCATTGCTCCTGTGGCGAGTCCGCCTCACACACCCGGCAAGCAAGCGCCATATTTGAATCACCAGCACCTGACTCACACCTTTGGCCCTGCCCCGTGATTCCCGAAGGCCCTGCCCCTCCAAACTGCAAGCTCATCCAGGCCATTTCTAGTGGCTTTTTTATGCAAGTGGCCTCTCGAGCCTCATGCTTAGAAATTTCCTAAAATCTCTCAAACAAGCAGCAGTGGGCCCCATACAGCTTGATAAGTGGCCCCAGGCCTGGAACTAGCGGCAGCCTGCATTGTTTCATAGCTTGGCCTCTCGTGGACAACGCAAAGCCCAGCACAAGTAGAAGCCAACTATGGTTTGCTGTGTAGCTCATGCTGGGTGTCCCTGGGAAAGGCACTGGAACAGGCTGACTTTGCACCTCCCTGGAAGCCCCAGAGACAGTGTACCTGGAGGTCAGACTTGACCAAGCTGGATTACAACCCTACCACATCCACGAGTGACACTCATGGGGCCCACTTGGTGAACACCAAAGCTCCACTGAAGTAAATCCTGCTCCATAGGGGTGTCTCCAGCACAGCAGCTTTTTGGCTGTAGTTGCAGCTGGTCCTCACAGCTGATTGGCCTGGGGGTCAGTTCCTCCCAGGGACGCCAACAGCAACCAAGGCTCAACTACAACAGGACAGAGCACACAGTCCACACATGGGAGCACCTAGAAGGCCCAGCTCAGGTGACTGGGGAGGCTGAACCACTGGACCCTACAAGACACCTACTGCACAAATCCACTCTACAAATTCCAGGAGACATAGGAGCTCTACCTAATACATAGAAACAAACACCAGGAAGCAGCCAAAATGTGGAGGCAAAGAAACATGTCAGAAAGGAAAGAACAGAAGAAATCTCTAGAAGAGGAACTAAATGAAATAGATCCAAGCAAGCTAACAGATAGAGAGTTCAGAATTTTGGTTATAAGGATGTTTAAGCATACTGTTAGGAAAATAACTGAGAAAATCGATAACATAATAAAGTACCAATTTGAAATGAAGGCTACAGGAAATGAAATGAAGAATGATTTACATGGAATCAACAGTAGAGTAGAGGACGATCAGAATCAAATCAGCAATTTGGAACATGAGAAAACAAAAAACACCCAACCAGAAGAGCAAAAAGAAAAAAGAATCCAGAAATATGAAGATAGTATAAGGAGCCTCTGGGACAACTTCAAGAGGCCCAACATTCATATTATTGGGGTGCCAGAAGGAGAGGAAAGAGACCAAGGAATTGAAAACCTATTTGATAAAATAATTACAGAAAACTTCCCCTACCTGGGGAAAGAAATAGACTTACAAGTCCAGGAAGCACAGAGGGTCCCAAACAAGAGGAATCCAAAGAGGCCCACAGCAAGACACATCATAATTAAAATGCCAAAGGTTAAAGACAAAGAGAGAATCTTAAAAGCAGCAAGAGAAAAGTAGTTAGTTACCTACAAGGGAGCACGCACACGACTGTCAGATGATTCCTCAAAAGAAACTTTGCAGGCCAGAAGGGAGTGGCAAGAAATATTCAAAGTGATGAAAAACATGGAACCACAACCAAGATTGCTCTACCCAGCAAAGCTATCATTTAGAATTGAAGGTCAAATAAAGAGCTTCACAGATAAGAAAAAGCTAAAGGAGTTCATCAGCACTAGACAAGCACTACAGGAAAAATTGAAGGGTCTTCTTTAAGAAGAAGCTAATGAACAAAAGAATCTCATGAAGTAAATAGATCCAGAGACATTGACACATGGAACAGACGATGATATTTCAGAGGAAAGAACAAGGGGGGGTGGAGAGTGGGAAGAAATTAACCGAAGAAGTTATATGAATAACCAATGGACACAGTTAATAATGGGGTGAAGGCCTGGGAAGCGGGTAGGAGAGAAGTGGAGGGAATCAATTTTGGGGGAAAATGGGATATCTGTAATACTCTCAACAATAAAGATAAATTTAAAATAAATAAATAAATAAATATAAATAAAACAAAAAAAGAAAAAAAAAGTTATACGAATGGATCAAGAGGAGAGAGAAAGAGATAAACCCGGGCAGGGAATGAGTCCAGTAAGAGATTTGGGGGAAACTATAGAGAAAAGCAGTAAAGTTGTTGGTTATAATGATAAAGTCGTAGCCATTAAGCAGGAATATCAAGAAAGTCCTGATATTAGAAGGATAAACAAAATGAAGCAAAGAAACAAAACAAAAAACAAGCTAAGCAAAACAAAATTCTTTAAAAAAATAAAATAAAATAAATTAATTAAAAAAATTAAAAAAAAATTTTAAAAGTTATTATAAAATTTAAAACGAAGAAAAAAACAAATGATTTTTTCCCCCTTTCTCTTCTTCCTAAGGAAAAAAGAGAAAAAACAAACAAACAAAACCAACAAAAGACAATCAGGTGAATTTCTTCTGGGAGGCTTGTGTTGTCTGCGGCTCACTGTTTTGTACGCTGATTTCCGTTCTCCTGGGAGGTACCTGTGTATCAGACAATGTGAGGAGCTTTCTAGGTTTGGCTCTGGTGTCCTTAGCTAGATGGTTGGTCTGAGGCTCTCCGTGGACCACCTTCTCTTGTCAGCTATTTTGTAACTTTGTAGTTGCCTGGTCTTACTCTAGAGTCTCTGTAGAGTCTTTAGGGTGCAGGATGGCTAGTGTAGCTCAGGGTATCACTCCCCTTACTTAGAGGTTTCACTGTCAGGCACTCACTGTGAGTGAGTTAGTCTCTGCTCCACAGCCAGCTCCTCAGTCCCTACCCTGTCCTCTGATTCTAGTTGCCCATACACTGGCCTGCTGCAGTTTCAGATTGACTTCAGTCTGTTGCCTTTTCTGTATGGGCCATTTTAGCAGCCTACGATCAGTGGGTTTGATTAAAGAACATTCCAGTGAGCTCTTTGCCTGTACCACCCCCAGCAGGGGTTTTCAGCTTTTCCTCCAGTCCCCAAACAACAGTCCTTGAGAGCTTTATTCTTGTAATGTCCTCCTGTGAGCTGTTCTCCCTTTCCTCTCAGTACTGTGTCCTGTGGGGGGTATCTGGGGCCTCAGTGAGCTGGACAAGCCCCTTTCCTGTTGGGGGTGGTGCTCCCAGTCTGAAGGAGAGGCAGGTAGGCTTCTCTTCTTTCCCTGCTCTGGTTGGCTAGCCTCACCAGGCCCACCCATCAAAGAGTCTACTCTGAAGACACCAATCCCAGCCTCCCCTGGCCTACCAGCCCAGTGCACTCCGGGAAGGTGGGAGCCAGTTCAGAGATCAAAAACTCAAAAATGAACAAAGCAACACACAGGCAGAGAGTCTGCCCAGCAATGTCCCCCTGCCCGCATGCCAAGGAACCCATCAGGAGGGGACCCAAAGTCAGCTACACGCAGCTCCTCTGCACACTGATCTCAGTAAAGCTGGGGCAGCTCCATGCTCCACCATGGTGCCCCTCAGGGCTGGTCACAAATCCGAGTCTTAGCACCAGGAGCTCGGGGAGGGAGGGTTCTCCCCCTCCCGTCCCCCCTACCACGCATATTCAATGCTTTCTGGGGCTCAACACACTGTCTTACAAGGAGGCAGTGTCCCCGTGTGCTGCTGCTGAGTCCTAACCTCTGGTCCCTTACTACTCGGGTGCCACACACTTTGGGACAGCCTTTCTTATGGTCGGCACCCTGAGCATTAGATGCTGGTCTGGTAGCATCTGCCATTAAAAGCTTTGTTTCCTAGGAAGGAGCTGTCTCTTTCTAGCAGATTCACCGCTCCCCTGGGTCCCTCTGCTTTCAGTGAGGGGCACTCCTTCCCCTCTCCTGTGCTCCAGGTGTGAGATCCCCGCTTTTGGATTCCGGTCCACACTCCTGAGGGGAAGGAGCTTCGCAGCCTCCAAGCATTGGGGTTGGAGCCCAGCACAGGCTTCAGGGGGAACTCCCCCTTTCTACAACCCTCCTGTCTTACCAGACTCTATGATTTTTCTTCAGTTCTCCCTACTTGCACTATCTAAAATTACTTTTAATAAACTTTATTTTGAAATAACTTTAGACTTCAAAGAAGTTACAAAACTAGTATAGTGAGTTTCCATACACCTTTCACTCAGCTTTCCTTAATGTTAACACCTGACATAACCATAGTACAACTATCAAAGCTAAGAAATTAACATCAGAAAAATACTAGTAACCAAATTATCGACTTTATTAGGATTTCACCACTTTTTTCCACTAATATAGCCTTTTTATATTCTAGGATCCAGGACAGAATACCAGGCTACATTTGTCATGCCTCCTTAGTCTCTTCCAATCAGTTACAATTCCTACAGTCTTGTTTTTCATGATCTTGACACTCTTTGAAGATTAGTTGTCAAGTGTTTTATAGATTTCCCTAAATCTGGGTTTGCCTCATATCTTTTCTTACTTAGATTGAGGTTATGCATTTTGAGCAAGAATACTACAGACACTATGCTGTGCCCTTCTCAGTGCATTATATCATGGGGTACATGATGTTGTTATGTCTTATCTCTGGTGATGTTAACTTTCATCACTTGGTTAAGGTGTTGTCTTCAGGGTTATTCCATTCTACTGTTACTGTGTTCCCCCTTGTAATTAATAAATATCTTGAGACACTTGACACCTGCAAATATCCTGTTTCTTCTCCAACACCCATCCACTAATTTAGCATTGTAAACCCTGAGAAAGAAAATATCTACTAAGAAGGGCTCCTGGTGGCTAACTAGGCTCAAATTTAAAAACAAAAATCAAAATCAGAGCCTAGGAGCCATTTTTACACAGGGACCCCTCACTCTATACTTCAGGGAGAAGCCTGCACTGAACTGCCTGCCTGGACTGTTTCTGCCTTCTGAGTCAGCCCTTATAAAGGAATTCCTGGAATCCTATTTTAACCAATAGTACTAAGGCTTTCTCTATCCAATTGGAGCTACACAGCTCCAACCAACCAGAGTGGCTCTATTCTGACCAATCAGGACAGTGCTTTTTGGGCAAATTAAACAGTGAGAATTTTGAGTCCTCATTTGCATGAGGAAAGACTAATCAGAGACTAGAGGTGGGGACTTCTGTCCATATAAGCCAGCTCCCCTCTGGCTCTGGGGTTGCACTTTCCCTTTCCACCAAAGACTGAAGACTGTTTCCCTGGCTGAGCTGGCGCGCCAAAGACGTCTCACAGGAGTTTGCATAGCAGACCCGTGCAGGCTAGGGAAGACTGGCACAGAGCAAAGCAGACTAAAGCACAGCAGAGCAGACCATTGAGGACCACAGCTGTCTAGCTGAGATGACCTGGCCCCACAGTAAGGCCATGCTATATCACAATTGAGCTGTTTTACACTGAATAAAGTTTACTTCTTCACTGCACCTAAATTGGGGATTCCTGTTGTTAAAATGGTGCCAACAACCATCAGTTGATAGCATCCATTAGTGTGATTCTTGCCTGCAACAATTATTAGTGGTGTTTCAATGGTGATTTTCTGGTTTCTTCATTACCTCTGCAATTCATCATTAAGGAAGACTAACCTTTCTCCTCCATTTATGTATTCAGTTGTTTATTTATATCAGTATGAACTTATGGATATTTAGGTTATTGTCTGGGTTGTAATGAAATATTATTTATTTTGTTACTCAAATTATTCCAACTTTGGTCTTAGGGAGTTCTTCCAGGTTTGACATGCCCCATTCTTTTCTGAACACTTCCTCACTTCTGTCACTGCATGATGCTCCAGTCTCATTTTGTATTTCTCAGACACCAGCCCAGGAATTGACCACTTCTATAAGGATTCCTGGTTTCTTTCATTAGAGAATTATACAATCCAAGACTTGAGCAATGGTGCTCATTGTCACTGTGGTGTCACTGCTTCTAGGGCCTCTCACTGAATAGAACCTGTAAATATCCATTTGTACACATACATGTGCATACAAACACTCATACACACAATACTCACACCTATATTTATTTCTGTATGCACCTTAAATTACTTTTCATGTCAAGTCTCTGAGTTAAAGCTTTAGGAAGGTAAGCCATATTTATCCCATGGCTAGCCTCACCTGCTCCTAAACTCAGCTGTACCCTAGTTTGTGCAGCAAAGATCAGAGTATCAGAAGGAACAAATACCATTAATTCTATTGCTGCAATCCTTAGCTGCAGTGGAGAGGCCAGAGAATCCTGACTTGTACCCTGGACCACAACAGGCCTATGGTATCAGAAGGCAAAGTGATCAGTCAACAAATAATGTCTGATTGCATCAAATATGTCTCTGTTAGACTTATCCTTCTGGCAAATATGGAATGTCAGGTTCCAGATTTACCTTCCCACCTAAAACAGCTGAAAAAAAACAAACTAAACAGTTAAGTTAAAAAACTGGGCTATTTATGACACATCCATTTTCCGTACAATGAACAGCATGTAATGAAGAACAGTCATTCATGGGAGAAGAGATGTTAAATATTTTATGATTTAATATAAATTTACCTCATATAGTAGTTATAAAAAACAGTAACTATTTTGTACTGTAAATACTGAATCAATGTCTACAGATAATATTACACATGACTAAATGTTATTTCTAAGTAGCTAACTGACCCAAAATATTCCCTAGCCATCTTGCTTCTGTTTAAGACCATAAGTCATTAAAATTAAATAAGTCTACAATTTAGCCCAGCAGGGTGTGGCTCAGCGGTTGAGCATTGAGCTAGGATCCAGGAGATCGGGGTTTGATTCCTGATTGGGGCACATGCCCGGGTTGCAAGCTGCAGCCAATCAATGACTCTCTCATCATTGATGTTTCTATCTCTCTCTCCCTCTCCTTTCCTCTCTCTGAAATCAATAAAGATATATTAAAATAAAAGACTACAATTTAGCCCCAGATTGCCAAATACATACCATCAGATATTATACAGTTTGAAAGAAATGAAAGCATAGCATCTTGCCTCTCTCGCCTCTGTAATTCCCTTGGGGAGAAGGTAAACAGAAGTTGACAGAGCTTAGCAAAGAAAGAGGCTAAAGGCAATTTCTGCAATAAGCCTTATAGATTACTTCATTATGAGGGACAGTTATAAGAGACAGAATGGGTTGTCTAGAATTTTAAAAACACCATATTTTAAAATGCATTACCGAATGAGTACTTACAGCAGTTTTATATGCAGCTTCAATGTAAAACACAAGGTTCTGTATGAAATTGACTTCATCTAGGCTGTGGATGATATGAAGTCCTGAGGAAAAAGAGAATAAAGATATAGAGCTGGTCAGTGTGATACTGTTATAATTAACCCAGTTATTAATTAACAGGAAAGGAGCAAAGGGAAGGCCGGACAATATAAACTTGCCATTTGTGCTAGTAAGCTACAGCTTAACACTCTCCAGGTCTGTTCCCCACAAATCCTGGGCAAAGAAAGGGGCTGGGCAAAGAAAGAATAGACGCATGCCCAGTAAAGTCAAAATGACATAGAAAGGGTGTTTGCCTGTCAGACATATCTGGGAACAGGGCATTGGCCAGAAGAGGCATATAGGAGTAGTCACTGCAAGCACAGAAAGATTTTACATTTAAGCTCCTAAACAAAGAGGTTCCCTCTTGCTCTCTCTCCCTTGCTGTTCCTTCCTGACTCCTAGCTTGTGGGTCTCTCATGCTCTGCACTCAATGGACCAATGGACTTTAGTCTGATACTACACCAGACTCAACTCCACCATAGGACGGAAACTCTGGACACTGGCTTTGCTTTTATCTTTGCTGAATCCCCAGCTGCACCTTTTCCAGGACTGGTTTAAGGGAAGTGGTACTTTGGAAACCGAGGGATATAACTGCACGCAAATAAAAATCACTCATTCTCCTCTGCAAGTCTTAGAAAATTCTTTTTCTCAAGATATCATAAGAACCTGACACCCAGCACCCAGTGGAGAAAGGGATCCTCTACTTCCACCAGTGGAGGAAACCCCACTTCCACGGATAACAAATCATCACTATAGGCTTTACAAGCACCCATAATGGTGAAATGGTCCTACCACTCCCAAGTAATTCTACTCTGCTTAGGAATAATGGAAGGTACTTTGATTCTTAAACCATAAAAATAAGATCACAGATCAGTTTTAGGCTAGTCTTCAACTAAGTGAGATACTAACATATTTTAACATGGAATAATTTTAACTGTTATTTATAGGTTTATTTTTTTGTTAATCCTCACTCGAGGATATTTATCCATTGATTTTTAAGAGTGGAAAGGAGGGAGAGAGAAAGAGAGGAGAAGAGAGAAACGTTGTGGGAGAGACACACTGATTGGTTGCCTCCCACAGGCACCCCAACAGGGGTGGCGAATGAACCCACAACACATGTATGTGCCCTTGACAGGGAATCAAACCAGAGACCCTTCAGTCCACAGGCTGACGCTCTAACCACTGAGCAAAACTAGCCAGGGCTGTTATTTGTAGGTTTTAGTAGAAAGTCTCAGACTCCTAATTCTATAGGTAACTGATTTATAATGTGTTTAAATGTACAAACCTAGGCATCTGGAAAAAGACAAATATTTCATAAAAGATTTGGAGAGAGTCTAAATACTGAGCAAGAAGTAGATAAATATTATGATTCTAAGGAGAATTTAAAACCATATTTTTTGGAGTAAAAATGAGAATTGTTCTAAATGTAAGCTACACAAAGATAGTTACAGCTTACAATAGAGAGTTTTATATGAATTTTCCACTTAATTTTTACAACATCCCTAAGAGGCAGGTCCTTCTGAGGCTTAGAGAGGTTATTTACCTAAGGTCATATAACTAATAAATAGGACTCAATTGACTATCAACCTCTGCATCATTTTGGAGACAAAGATCCTCCAAGATGCAATACTGTTTTCCAATATATACAGTACAATCCACTTTTGTTCTAAAAATAACACTTCTCTCCTCTCTGTTCCCCTATCTCTTATTTTTAATGAGGGAAATTCCAACAGGTATACAGTGAAAGTCTTCCACTTGGACTCACGTCACTCCTACTCTACCAAATCTTCTCTCTGGAGGAAACAAATCTTACCAGTTTCCTCTATATCTTTTCAGATATACACTATGCACATATAAAAATTATGCAAAAAGTAATATCAGGCTATGCTGCACCTTGCTTTTTTCATATATTACTTGGAGACAATTTTAAATATATCTGCATCATTTTTTTAACAGCTACACAGCTTTCCACTGAATGGCTACTCATATAACCAGTTCACTATTGAAAGACATTTAAGTTGTATCTAATCTTTTATCACCACAATCAGTGCTGCAATGAATATCTGTATATTTATATATCTTTGTATACATGTACCAGTATATCAAGGTAAATTCTTAGAAGTAGAATTGCTAAGACACAGATTTATGCATATTTTTCCAAAATTTTATTATGAAACTTTTCAACAAACAAAAGAAATGAGAGAATTTTACAGTGCACACTTGTATACACATCAACTGGACTCAACCATTAACATTTTACTATACTTTTTCTTTTAAAAAAAAATTATTTTAGAGAGAGGAAGGGACAGTGAGAGTAAGAACAAGAGCAAGAGAGAGAACAAAAAAGCAACTAACCCAATGCAAGAAGATATTTGCAAATGTGCCCTGACTGGGGATCAAACCTGAAACTTGGGTATGTGCCCTGACCAGAAATTGCACCCACCCTTTTTTGGTGTACAGAATGACAGTCCATCCAACTGAGCCACACTCGGCAGGGCTTACTATACTTTTTCAACAAATATCTATCCATCCATTAATCCACCTTATTTTTTTTTAAATTTTTAAAAAATATATGTATTTATTGATTTCAGAGAGAGGAAAGGAGAGGGAGAGAGAGAGATAGAAACATCAATGATAAGAGAGTCATTGATCAGCTGCCTCCTGCACACCCCGGACTGGGGATTAAGCACGCAACCCAGGCATGTGCCCTGACCAGGAATCGAACCCCAATCACCTGGATCCTAGGTCAACACTCAACCACTGAGCCACGCCTGGCTAGGCTCCACCTTATTTTTGATACATTTCAAAGTAAGTTGCAAATATCAGTATACTTCATAAATACTTCACCATGTGTGTATTAAATGTTGATAATTATCACCAAGTTATTCTGCAAAGTTCTACAGTTTACATAACAACCAGCACTGCCTGCCTATTCCCTGCACCTCATCAACACTTGCTCTAATAAGTTTTGTTGTATCTTTGCCACTCTAATCGATGAGAAATAGAATCTCCTTGTTTAATTTGAAATTCTTTTATTATGAATAAGATTTTGAGTCTTTTTATATGTTTATAAGCCATCTGTATTTCTTTTCTTATGAACTGTATCCATCAATTTCATGTCCACCAATTTCTATTAAATCGCTGGTCTTTCTGTTATTGGTGCATTAATCAATATTAAGGAAGTTAGCTTTTTGCCCATCATATGTGTTACAAGTATTTTTCCTAGTTTGTTTGAACCTTCACTTTATTTACAGTACATTTTTATTCTCAGAAACTTTTACTAAAAATTTTTATCCCATGAATGTTTCTGGTACTTTTATAGGTTTGTTTTTTTAATAGTTAAATCTTCGATCTATTGGCAGATATTTTAAATCAGAACTGTAACTTTAAAATTAAAAAAGGACCATATGATCCATATCATCAGATTGCAAGCTCCTCCTGATCCATGCCTTTGTCAAAGCAGCAAGCACAGCACAGGGCAGCAGCAGCAGCCAAGGATCTTTCTTATAGCAGTAGTGACTTTAACCTCTTGAATAGATAGAAAAAAAAGAAGAAAAATAGTAATATTGGACATTAGCTTCACAGCTTCATCTTGTCACCCTTGTGTGCCGAAGTGCTTTTACTGAGATTGAGAGAAGGCAAAAGGTGTGATACTGAATTTGTCTATGTCGTAAATTTGTTATCACAGCAAACTAATCACTCAATCATATAAAAGCCACACATGTCTACCCTATGTCCCTTTGCTCATGATATTGTCTAAAAGGTCTTCTCCACATCTTGAAATCCTAACTGTTCTTCCAGCTCAAATTCTATCTCCTCTATGATGCTGTCATTGATTTCTCTCTTCTGTGCTTCATTTAATTTTAATTTCCCTGCTCTTATTAACTTGTTTTTAGTCTGTACTACAGATAAATCTGTATCTCAATTAAAAGAACCATGTCTTATTTATATTTACAGTCCACAAACATATCTCACATAGTCCCTAAAAATATCTCATAGCATTGTGAATGGTTTTAAATAATATAGAACAGTAGACGGTCAATAATTATTTATTGAATGACCTGAAACAACTATGTTAACCACAGGAGAAAAACCTGTCTCTTGAAGAAATACTTGCAGGACATCTGGGTCCTGTCCCTTCTGTGGAGCCAAGGCACTGCTTGCAGAACAGAGGGTGCAGAGGTGAATACACAGAGGTGTAATCATGTAAGGGAGGGCAAAGCCCAGGATGGCAGTTCTACACAAAGCATACTAAAACATTCAGGGCTCCAGATATAAGGCCAACTAAATGGTCTACTCCACTTAGATTGACTTGCGCTCACCTAAAATTAAGTCTCTCCCTCATTTTTAAAAATTATATTATTGTGATATAATTCACATATACAGTTCATCCATTTCAAGTATATAATTTAATCATTTAGGGCATGCAGTATTCTGCAACCATCACCACAATTTTAGAACATTTTCATCTCCCCCAAAAGAAACCCATTAGAAGTCACTCCCCATTTCCCTTCAACAATTGCCTCTGCCAACTAAGCAATCACTGATCTACTTTATGTCTCTATAGATTTGTCATACTGGACATTCATATAAATGCAATCATACAATATGTGGCATTTTATGTCTGGGTTCTTTTACATAGCATGTTTTCAAGATTCATCTATGTTGTAGCATATATAAGTACTTAAATTTTTTATATTGCTAAAAATATTCTGTGTGGATGTATCACATTTATGCAATGATGGACATTCAGTTTGAATTTTTGCTATCATAAATAATGTTAAAATGAGCACTCATATGTGCACAAGCTCTTCAGTGAATATTTTTTAATTTCTCTTGAGTATATACTTAAGAGAGAAATTGCTAGACCATATCGTAACTCTCTTTAACCTTTTGAAAACTGACAGATTGTTTTCCAAAGTGGCTGCACCATTTATTTTAACATTCCCACCAACGTATAAAGGTTCCAATTTCTCCATATCCTCAGCAACACTTGTTATTTTCCAACTTTCTGATCATAGCCATCCTACTGAGTGTGCCATGGTATCTCATTATGTTGTTGTTTTTTTCTCAATACCTTTATTAAAATTTGGGGGTAACATTGGTTAATAGGACCATATAGGTTTCAAGTGTAAATTTCTATGTTACAAGATCTGTATTTTACATTGGGTACTCACCACCCAAAGGCAAACCACCTTCTCTCATCATATAGGCCCCTTCCACCCTCCATCCTCCACCCCCTTTTCTCTGGCAACCACCACTGTCTATGTCAATGGGTTTCAGTTTTATATCCCACATGAGTAAAATCATATGGTTCTTAGATTTTTCTGAATGACTTATTTCACTTAGCATAATATTTTCAAGGTCTATCCATGTTGTCGCAAATGGCAATATTTCATCTTTTCTTATGGCTGAGTAGTATTTCATTGTGCATGTGCACCACATCTTTTTTATCCAATCCTCTATCAAAGGACACTTTGGTTGTCTCCATGTCTTGACCACCATGAATAATGGTGCGATGAACATAGGGGTGCATATATCTTTGCAAATAAATGTTTTCAAGTTTTTCAGGTAGATACCCAGAAAAGCGATAGCTGGGTCATATGGTGACTCTATTCTTAATTTTTTTGAGGAACCAGCAGACTGTTTTCCATAGTGGCTGTACCAGTCTACATTCACACCAGCAGTGAATGAGGGTTCCCTTTTCTCCACAGCCTCTCCATCACTTGTTATTACTTGATTTATTATAATAGCCATTCTAAAAGGTGTGAGGTGGTATCATTGTAGTTTTGAGTTGCATTTCCCAAATTGCTAGTGAGGTTGAGTATCTTGTCATATATCTGTTGGCAGTTTGTATATCTTCTTGGGAGAGGTGTCTGTTCAGGTCCTCTGCCCACTTTTTGATTGGGTTGTTTGTTTGGTGTTGAGTTTTATGAGTTCTTTATATATTTTGGAAATTAAACCTTTGTCAGAGCTACTGTTTGCAAATATTATCTTTGTTTTGTTGTCAGTTTCTTTTGCTGCGCAGAACCTTTTTAGTTTGATATAGTCCCATTCCATTCCTTTTGCCTTTACTTTCCTTGCCTTTGGGGTCAAGTTCATAAAATGTTTTCTATGACCAAGGTCAATAAGTTTGGTACCTATGTTTTTTTCTACGTAATTTATTGTTTCAGATCTTATATTTAGGTCTTCGATCCATTTTGAGTTAATTTTTGTACATGGGGATAAACTGTAATCCAGTTTCATTGTTTTGCATGTGGCTTTCCAGTTTTCCCAGCACCATTTATTGAAAAGATTGTCTTTACTCCATTGTGTCTTTCTGGCTCCTTTGTAGAAAATTATCTGCCCATGTACATGTGGTTTTATCTCTGGGCTCTATATTGTTCCACTGATCTGTGTGCCTGTTTCTGTGCCAATATAATGCTATTTTGAGTATCGTATCTCTGAAGTTTAATTTAAAGTCAGGTAGTGTGATACCTCTGGCTTCATTCTTTTTTCTCAGAATTGCTTTGGCTATTCAGGGTCTTTTGTGGTTCCATACAAATCCGATGCTTTTTTGGTTCTATTTCTTTAAAAAATGACATTGGGATTTTGGTGGGAATTGCATTAAATCAGTATACTTCTTTGGGTAACATGGCAATTTTAACCATGTTGATTCTTCCAATCCATAAACATGGAATATTTTTCCATTTCATTGTGTCATTTTCAATTTCTTTTAATAATGATTTGTACTTTTCAGTATATAGCTCTTTCACATTCTTTGTTAAGTTTATTCCTGGGTATTTTATTCTTTTGTTGCAATTGCAAAAAGAATTGTGGTGTTTCGTTTTTTTGTTGTTGTTGTTTTTTATTTCTTTTTGTGAAGTTTCATTGTTAGCAGGAAATCAGTGGATATTTATTTGTACATTTATTTTGTATACTGCAACTTTACTATATATTTTTTTTATTGTTTCTAATAGTTTTTTGGTGGAAACTTTAGGGTTTTCTATGTACAAAAATCATGTCATCTGGAAAAAGTGACACCTTTACTTCTTCCTTCCCTATTTGGATGCCTTTTATTTCCTTCTCTTGCTTTATTGCTCTGGCTATGACTTTCAGAACTATGTTGAATAAAAGTGGCGAGAGTGGGCATCCTTGTCTTGTTCCTGATTTTAGAGGAAAAGTTTTCAGTTTCTCCCAATTGAGTGTGATATTGGTTGAAGGTTTTTCATGTATGTCCTTTATTATTTTGAGGTACTTTCCTTCTATTCCTACTTTATTGAGTATTTTAATCATAAATGGATATCATATCTTATCAAATGCTTTTTCTGTATCTATTGATAAGATCATATGATTTTTATCCTTTCTTTTGTTAATGTGGTGTATTGCATTGATTGATTTATGTATGTTGAACCATCTTTGTGCCCCTGGAATGAACCCCATTGGATTGTGATATATTAATTTTTTTTAATGTATTGTTGTATTCGATTTGCTAGTATTTTGGTATTTTTGCATCTGTATTCATCAGGGATATTGGACTGAAGTTTTCTTTTTCTGTGTTATCCTTGCCAGGTTTTGGTATTGGGGTTATATTGACTTCATAAAATGTATTAGGAAGTACTGTCTCTTCTTCAATTTATTGGAAGAGTTTGAGAAGAACAGGTTTTAAATCTTCTTTGAACATTTGGTAGAATTCACTGGTGAAATCATCTGGTCCTGGACTTTTATTTTTTGGGAGGTTTCTGATGGTTGTTTCAATTTCCTTGCTGCTGATCAGCCTATTTAGATTTTCCAATTCATCATGATTTAGTCTAGGAAGGTTATATATTTCTAGGAACTTATTCATTTCTTTTAGTTTATTGAATTTGGTGGCATATTGTCTTTCATAGTATTCTAGTATGATCCTCTGTATATCTGCGATGTCTGTGGTGACTTCTCCTCTCTCATTTCTGATTTTGTTTATATGGGTCTTTTTTCTTTTTTCCTTAGTGAGTGTAGCCAGGGGGTTGTCAATTTTATTAATCTTTTCAAAGAAACAGCTCTTTGTTGTATTAATTTTTTGTATATTCTTTTTGTTCTCTATTTCATTCAGTTCTCAAATTTTTATTATTTCCTTTTGTCTGTTGACTTTGGGTTGCTTTTGTTCTTTTCCTAGTACTTTAAGATGTCATGTTTAGTTATTTCCTTGGGATTTTTTGTTTCCTGAGAAAGGCCTGTAATAATATAAACTTCCCTCTTATTATTGCTTTTGCTGCATCCCAGAAGTTTTGATATGTTGTCCTGTCATTCGCATTTGTCTCTCTATATATTTTGATCTCAGCTTTTATTTCTTCTTTGACCCAGTCATTTTTTAGTATGTTGTTTAACCTCCACATATTTGTGGGTTTCTTTACTTCCTTTTTGCAGTTGATTTCTAATTTCAAGGCATCATGGTCAGAGAATATGCTTGGTATAATTTCAATCTTCTTGAATTTGATAAGGCTAATTTTGTGACCCAACATGTGATTTACCCTTGAGAACGTTCCATGGGGACTGGAGAGGAATGTATAATCTGATGTTCTGGGATGAAAGACTCTGTAAATGTCAATTACGTCCATTTGGTCTACTGTGTCATTTAAAGACAATACTTCTTTATAGATTTTTTTGTTTGGATGATCTATCTGGAGCTGTCAATTGGTATTAAGGTCCACAACTATGATTGTGTTTTGGTTTGTGTCTCCCTTTAGTTCTGTGAGTAGCTGATTTATATATTTCAGTGCTCTCTGACTGGGTGCATATATATTAAGGAGTGTTATGTCTTCTTGGTGTAGTGTCCCCTTTATCATTATATGTCCATCTTGGTATCTTATTACCTTTGTTATCTTGAAATCTATTTTGTCAGATACAAGTATAGCTACACCTGCTTTTCAGTGGATATTTGCTTGAAGAATCATTTTCTACCCATTCATTTTGAATCTGCCTTTGTCTTTGCAGCTTAGATGTGTCTCTTAAAGGCAGCATATGGTTAGGTTTTGGTTTTTTGATTCAATCTGCTTCTCTGTGCCTCTTTATTGCTGAATTCAATCCATTTACATTTACGGGAATTATTGATGTATGAGGATTTCCTATAGCCATTTGATCTTTTTTTTTCTGGTAGCTTTGTGTCTCCATTGGTTCTTTACATGTGTGCTTCTGTTGTTTTTGTTTGGTGGTGTTTCATACTTCTTTCCTCTTTTTTTAAAACTACATGTCTCAGTTTGGGGGTTTTTGTGTGTGGTCACCATTAGGTTTATGAAAAAGAAAGTTGCATATATACAATAGTTTTTGTTTTTTTTCTTTTGAATACATCTGATCTCCATCCTCCTTTGCCAAGTTAGACTTTTGGCACAAATTATCCCTTTTTTATGATGCAAGTTTTTTGGTGATCTTACTCATAGTTTTGTGACATTTTGCTCTTTTTTTTTCAGGTAGAATGACCTCTGTATGTATTTCCTATAATGGAAGTTTTCTGGTGACAAATTCCCTCAGCTTCTGTATGTCTGGGAAAGTCTTTATTTCTCCTTCATATTTAAAAGATAACTTTGCTGGATGTATTATTCTTGGCTGATAATTTCTCTCTTTCAGTAACTTAAATATTTGATTCCAATCTCTTCTGGCTTGTAGAGTTTCTGCTGAGAAGTCTGATGATAACCTGATGGGTTTTCCTTTGTAGGTCACTTCCTTCTTTTCCCTGGCTGCTTTGAGAATTTTTTCTTTGTAATTTTTAACAGTTTTAATACAATGTGCCTTGGAGAAAGACTTTTTGAATTGAGATAATTAGTTGTTCTGTTTGCTTCTTGGAGTCAAGGATCTAGCTCTTTCCAAAAGTTTGAGAAGTTCTCATCCATTATTTTTTTGAATAGAATCTCTGTTCCCTTCTCCCTTTCTTCTTCCAGAATATCTATAATTTTTATATTGCCTTTTCTGATGGAGTCAGATAGCTCTTGTAGAGCTCGCTTTTTTTTCTTTCTTTCTTTCTTTCTTTCTTTCTTTCTTTCTTTCTTTCTTTCTTTCTTTCTTTCTTTCTTTCTTTCTCTTTCTTTCTTTCTTTCTTTCTTTCTTTCTCTCTCTCTCTCTTTCTTTCTTTCTTTCTTTCTTCTTTCTTTCTTTCTTTCTTTCTTTCTTTCTTTCTTTCTTTCTTTCTTTCTTCTTTCTTTCTTTCTTTCTCTTTCTTTCTTTCTTTCTTTCTTTCTTTCTTTCTTTCTTTCTTTCTTTCTTTCTTTCTTTCTCTTTCTTTCTTTCTTTCTTTCTTTCTTTCTTTCTTTCTTTCTTTCTTTCTTTCTTTCTTTCTTCTTTCTTTCTTCTTTCTTTCTTTCTTTCTTTCTTTCTTTCTTTCTTTCTTTCTTTCTTTCTTTCTTTCTTTCTTTCCTTCTTTCCTTCTTTCTTTCTTTCTTTCTTTCTTTCTTTCTTTCTTTCTTTCTTTCTCTTTCTTTCTTTCTTTCTTTCTTTCTTTCTTTCTTTCTTTCTTTCTTTCTTCTTTCTTTCTTCTCTTTCTTCTTTCTTTCTTTCTTTCTTTCTTTCTTTCTTTCTTTCTTTCTTTCTTTCTTTCTTTCTTTCTTTCTTTCTTTCTTTCTTTCTTTCTTTCTTTCTTTCTTTCTTTCTTTCCTCTCTCTCTCTCTTTCTCTCTCTTTCTTTTCCTTCCTTCCTTCCTTCCTTCCTTCCTTCCTTCCTTCCTTCCTTCCTTCCTTCCTTCCTTCCTTCCTTCCTTCCTTCCTTCCTTCCTTCCTTCCTTCCTCTCTCTCTCTCTCTCTCTTTCATTCTTTCTTTTATACTCTGGTCTCTCTTTTTTCCCCTCTGCATCATTTCTAGATTCTTATCTTTGATATCACTAATTCTTTCCTCCATCTGGTTGGCTCTGTTTCCTATGCTCAGTAGTTCACTAATCTCCTTAACTGAATGCTTCATTTCCAGGTTTTCTGTTTGATTCTTTTTTAAAGTTTCAGTCTCTTTGGTAAAGTACTCATTTTGTTCATTAATTTGTTTTCTGAGTGCATTAAATCGCCTGTCTGAATTTTCTCACACCTTGTTGAGTATTTTCAAAACTGCAATGTTGATCTCTCTGTCATCTATATCACATATTTCCATGTATTGCAGTTTTCTCTCTCAAGATTTTTCATTTTCTTTCCGAGCTGCCTCACTAATTGCTTATTCATGGTGTTGGTTGTGCTCCTTCTCGGTTTAGGCATCTATATATTGGTTTTTCTCTAGCAGAATTCTATGAAGAGGTCTTTCTACTATTTTCCAGTAGATGGTGCTGAATCACAAGTTTTTTAGCCCTGTGAAATCCCAAAGCTGACCTCACTGTTTGGGAGTGCGATTTGTTTTGCCCTCTTGGTAATGGTGACACCAGACCTCCACGGGGTCCCCCCACACATGCCCCAACAAGGAATCAGTCACAGAGGAAAAAAGTGATCCTGTGGTAGTAGTTTTTGGTTTGCAGATAATGTGTTCTTCGATCCAACACCAAGGGCAACTGGAGGCGAGTTTTAGGAGTCTAGGGGCAGGAGGGCTCTGTGGCTCCATTTCTTTGTTTGGAACACTAACCACCAAACAGGACATAGTGGCAGCAGAACCCCTGCTTTGTGTCCCTGTCCCAGTCTCTTGGCTAGTTCAGTCACCGTTCACACTGCTCACTCCTGCTGGAGTGACCACAGAGACTCTCTGTTCCTCTTGGGCAAAGGAGGCCAGCTTCCTCCCCTCACAGGACCAAGCCCACTGCAAGCTCCCAGCTTCAGGGCTGTGTCTGTGGCCAGTTTTAGCTCTCCTCCCTTCTCACCTCCTGTGTTTGTTCCTGTCTGCCCACCTTTAGATGCCTCAATATGTGGATCACTCAGGAGTTCCTGTATGTTGAGGAGGGAATCCTTTGTTGCGTTATAGCTGATCAACTTGTTGAAATTTCATGGGGAGAGACCAAGGGAATCTCTCACACCACTATTCCTCTGATGTCACTCTCGCATTAGGGTTTGACTCTGCAATTCCTTAGTGATTAATGATATCCAGCATTTTTTCATGTACTTACCAACAATTTGAATACCTTTAGAGAAATGTCAATTCAGGTTATTTGCCCATTTCAAATTATCATTTTAGTATTGAGTTGTGAGAATTCTTTATACATTTTAGATACAAATCCTTTACCAGATAAACAATTTGCAAATATTTTCTATCATATATTGGGTTGTTTTTTACTTTATTGCAAGGAAAGGGTAATTTGAAGCACAAAAGTTCTTAATTTGACAAATTCTAATTTATTTATTTTTTAATTGCTTATGCTTTTTGTGTCATATTTAATGACTTTGTCTAACCCAAGGTCAGGAAGATTTACTGCTGTATTTTCCTAAGTGTATTTTATGATCTCAATTGTGTCTCCCACCCCCAAAATCATATATTGAAGTCTAAACCTTCAACCTAACTGTATTTGGAGATAAGGTTTTTAAGGAGGCAATTCAGTTTAAATGAGGTCACAAGTGTGAGTCCCTAATACAATAGGAACTGGTATCTTTATAAGAAGAGATATAAGGGCTGCACCCACACAGAAGAAAAGGACATCTAAGAACATAGCAAAGAAAGCAGCTGCTTGCAAACCAAGGGTAGAGGGCCCACCAAAATCAGCCCTACCAATGTCTTGATCTTGGATGTCCAGCCTCCAGGGCTGTTAGAAAATAAATTTCTGTTATTTAAGCCACAGATTCTGTGGTATTCTGTTATGGCGGCCCTAGCAGAATAATAGTGTTTTATAGTTTTCCCTTTAAAAATATTTAGGTCTATGATTCATTTTCGAGTTACTTGTCTATGGTGTGAGGAAGAAGTCCAATTTCATTATTTTGCACACAGATATTATTTCTCCATTGAATTATCTTGGCACTCTTGTCAAAAATTAACTGACCATAATGTGATGGTTTATTTCTGGACTATCAATTCTATTCTGTTACTCTATATGCCTATCTTTAGACCAGAACCACACAGTTTAAATTATTGTAGCTTTGTAATAAGTTTTGAAATCAGAGTGTTAATCATCCTACTTTGTTCTTTTTCAAAATTTTTTTGGCCATTCTGGGTCCCCTGAATTTCCACACACATTTTAGGATCAGTTTGTCAATTTCTGTGAAGTCCTAAGACAGCTGAGATTTTGATAAGAATTGTGTTGAATCTATAGATCAATTTGGGGAATATTGCCATTTTAATAAGTCTTCTGATTCATGAACATAAGATGTCTTTCAATTTATTTAGATCTTTAATTTTTTCAACATTTTATAGCTTTCAAAGTACAAGTTTTATACTACTTTGGTAAATTTATCCCTCAGTATTTCATTCTGATAATATTGTAAATAGAAATTATTTTCTTAATTTCACTTTAATTTCTAGTGTATAGAAATAAAATTGATTTTTGCATGTTGAGTTTACCGAGCTACCTTCCTGAACTTGTACATTTAAGTGGATTCCTTAGGATTTCTATATATAAGACCTTTATCATCTACAAATGCAGAGAGTTAAACTTCTTCCTTTATCTGATGTTTTTTATTTCTTTATATTGCCTCTTTGCCCTAGCCAAAACTGCCAATAGACTTCTAAGTACAAATGACAAGAATTAACATTCTTGTCTAGTTCTTATCTTAGGGGAGGAGAAAATATTTAAAAAATATTAAATATGATGTTAGCTGTAGGTTTTGTAGATGCTCTTTATCAAGTTGAAGATGTTCCCTATTTTATTGCTTGTTTGTTGAGTGTTTTTAATCATAAAAAGTACTGAATTTGTCAAATGCTTTTTGTGTGTCTAGTGAGAGGATTGTGTAGATTTTTTCCTTTATTCCATTGACATGATACATTACAGTAACTGATTTTCAGATGTTAAAACAACTGTGTATAAATATTACTTGGTTGTGGTGTATAATCCTTTTTATATATTGCTGAATTCAGTTTGCTAGTATTTTGTTGAGGATTTAAAAATACATATTCATAAAAAATATTAGTCTATAGTTTTCTTTTCTTATGATGGCTTTGTCTGGTTTTAGTGTCAGAGTAATATTGGCCTCATAGAATGAGTTTGCAAATGTTGCTTCCTCTTCTATTTTTTGGAAGTGTTTGTAAAGAACTAGTATTAATTCTTCTTTAAATACTGGTAAAATTTATCCTTGAAGCTATCTAGTCCTGTGCTTTTCTTTTTATATTACTAATTCTATCATTTTCATTATGATACATCTATTCAGATTTCCTTTGTTTCTTGAGTCAGAGTCAGTAGTTTGCATCTTTCTAGGAATTTGTCCATTTCAGTAAAGTTATCTAAACTGTTGGTAAACATTTGTTCACAGTATTAATTCTTTATATTTCTGTAAGGTTCTAGTGATGTCTTAATGTTTTATTCCTGATTTTAGTACACTGAGTTCTCTTTTTTTTCTCTTGGTCAGTCTATCTAAAGGTTTGCTAATTTTGTTGATCTTTTTAAAGAACAAACTTATTTTTGCTGATGTTCTCTACTGTTGTTTCTGTCTCTATTTCATTAATTTCTGTTCTAATGCTTATTATTTCATTTCTTCTGCATGCTTTGGGTTTAGTTTGCTCTTCTTTTTCCAGTGCCTTAAGATGAAAGGTTAAATTATTGATTTGAGGTACTTTTAAAATATAGGCATTTACAGATATAAACTCCCCCTCTAAACACTGCTTTCCCTGCTTCCCATGAGTTTTGTAAGTTGTGTAGTACTTTCTTTTCCTTCAGCTCAGTTTTTCTAATTTCTCTTATGATTCTTCTTTGAAACATTGGTTATTTAGGAGTCTATTTAATTTCCACATATCTGTGAGTTTCCCAAGTTTCTTTCTGTTATTTATTTCAAATTTCATTCCCTTTTGGTCATAGAAGATACTTTTGTGTGATTTGAATACTTTTAAATTTATTGAGGCTTGTTTTATGTCCTACCACAAAGTATATCTTAGAGAATGTTCCAAGTGTACTTGGGAAGAACATATATTCTGTTGTTGGAGGAAGTGTTCTACAGATGTGTGTTAGGTCCAATTGCTTTAAGTTTTCTATTTCCTTGTTGATCTTCTGCCTAGCTGTTCTATGCATTATTGAAAGTGGGGTATTGAAGTCTCCAACTATTGTTAAATTATATTTCTGCCTTTAATTCTGACAGGTTTTCCTTCATGCTTTTTGGAGGCTCTGTTGTTCAACTGCTATACCTTCCTAATGGATTGATCCTTTTACCATTCTAAAATGTCCCTTTTCAACCCTTTTTGTTTTAAAGTCTATTTTTTTTCTGAGGTTAGCTTAGTTACTCCAGCTTTCTTATGGGTGTTTGAGGCATGATAAAACTTTTAAAATACTTTTACATGTTTGTACATGACAAACTTGACAATACATTGTTATAATTATTACTTTACATAATTTTATATCTTTTAAAAATTCTAAGAGGAGAAAAATTATATATCTATACTTTGTTATATTAACATTCTATTTTACTATTTCTGGTTCTCTTTATTTGTTCCTGTGGATTTGAGTTACCATTTGGTATAATTTCTCTAATTAAATGCAGCTTTGCTTCCACCCACCTCCTTAGTTCTGTTATTATCAAATATATTACATTTTTATGTGCTACAGGCCCAACAATACAATTATATTGTTTTATACAACTGATTTTTAGATCAGTTAAGAAAAAGAAATAAAATTATATTTTATTTTATAATTACTTTTAACAGTGGGGATTTATTGTGGGGATTAAAAATACTGTTTGGGGTCACCTGATTGCAGTATTAAGATAGTTGCTAGATGTGAGGAGAGTTGGGGGACTAGGTGTAAAAGGTGAAGGGAATGAGTGTTACAGATTGATAGTTACAAAATGGTCATGGGGATGTAAAATACAGCATAGGGAATACAGTCACTAATATGGTAATATCTATGTATGGTGCCAGGTGGGTACTGGAAATATGAGGGCAACACTTTGTAAAGTTTATGATTATCTAAGCACTATGCTGTACACCTGAAACTAATACAAAATAATATTGAACGTAATTGAAAGAAAAAAAATTTTAAAGTCCAAAAAAAAATCTTTTCGCATTTCTTGTAAAGTAGTTTCACTAGCAACAAATTCTGTTTTTGTCTATCCAAGAATGCTTTTATTTCACTTTATTTTTTAAAGATAGTTTTGCTGGATATAAGATTCTTGGTTGACAGTCCTTTTTTTCAGTCCTTTGAATACATCACTCCACTGCCTGCTGGCCTCCATTTTTTTTCTGAAGAGAAGTCAGCTGACAATCTTATTTGATTTTCCTTGTTCATGACAACTCACTTTTTCTCATATTGCTCTTGAGATGTCCCGTTTCTTTTTGGTTTTTAACATTTTCACTATGAAGGGTGCTTATCTCTGTTTTTCCTACATGGAAATTATCAAGCTTCTCAGATGTATAGATTAAGTTTTTCATCAAATTTGGGACATTTTCAACTATTATTTATTTGAATATATTTTCTGTTCCTTACTCTCCTTGTAGTACTCTCTACACATTAGTTGGTGTTCTAAATGGTGCCCTACCTATCTCTGGGGCTCAGTTACTTTTTCTTTATTATTTTTTCTCTGTTCTTCAGACTGAATAATCTCTGTTGATCTACGTTCAAGTGTGCTAATTCTTTTTTCTGCCAGCTCAAATCTGTTAAGATACTAGAGTGAATTTTTTATTTCAGTTATACTTTTCAACTCTATAATTTCATTTTGGTTCATTTTATCTCTTTATTGATATTCACTATTTAATGAAATACTTTTATCATACACTCTCTACTTCTTTAAGCATGGTATCCTTTAGATTACTGGACATTTTTATAGTAACTGTTTAGAAATCTTTGTCTCCTAAGTTCAACATACTCTTTCTCTCCAAGGTAACAGTTTCTGTTACCTGCTTTTTTTTCTTGTGTTGGCTCAGAGTTTCCTGTTTCTCTGCATGTCTCATAAATTTTTGAAAACTGGATATTGTAGATAATGTTATAGGAACTCTATAGATATTGATACCCTCTCCTTCATGGGGATTTCTTTTCTTTACTTGTTTACTTGTTAGTGACTTGGCTGGACAACTTCAGTGAAATCTGTTTTCTCCACAGTATGCAGCCTCTGATGTTATTCCTCAGAGGAGTATGCAGCCTTGTGAATGCACACTGTCACCCCATGAAGACAGAAGTTTTAGTTTTAGCAACTGTCTCTTTTCCTGATCTGTTAAGTGGCTGCCTCTGCTGGTATACCCAGTTGTTTATCTCCCCTAATTACCAGCTGACTGCTCTACTAAATCTTATAGTGCCCTGAGGCATAAATTGCTCTACAGTCTCATCTAATTAAATTCAGGCGCCATTTCAGGTGATCTTTGAGGCCCAGCTTTGATACTTCTTCTGGCCCTAGGAAAGGCTATTTTTGGCTGATCCTTTCCTTGGTTCTCTGTTACAACTTCTAGATAGTCTATGGGTTAGCTTGTTGCCTTTTAAAAAATTTATTGGTTTTAGAGAGTAAAGGGGGAGGAGGGAAAGACAGAAACAGAGAAATATCAATTAGTTGTTCCACTTGTTTATGCATTCATTGGTTGATTCTTGTATGTGCCTGACAGGGATTGAACCCACAACCTTGGTGTATAGGGACGATGTACTAACCAACTGAGCTACCCGGCCAGGGCCCTCCAGGCTTTGTGGTAGGGCTCCTGCTCTGACCCTGGGGTGCCTGACAGCTAACCCCTTCCAGAAGTACTGCCAGGGCTAGCTTCCTGCTCTTATTGAGCAATCAGCCTCCTCTTAATTTCTTCGAGCCAAAATCTCCTGTTTTTTGTGAGTGCCCTTAGGCTTGAACTTTTCCACACTATGTTCCAAATAATGTCAGTTCTCTTCAGAAGGGCAGCAATGGAGCTTTCTGTTCTTATGGCCTGACTCTCCGCCCAATGCTACTAGCAAGTTGGGCCAGGACTAGTATTTCATGCCTGTTCTACATGGGGTTAAACTTCTACTCTATGAGTGGGACTGGGGGCTAGGAAGGGAGTTTCAGACCACTTAGTTATTCTTGGCTAGATTACAGCTTCTGCAACACAGAGTTGGGGAAAATGCTGGCAACCTACCTCTCTCAGTAAGATCTCATAGCCCTAAAATGGGATCTGGGGGAGATGGATGTTTGTACTCTTGTCCGCATCCACCTTGAGTATTGCTTCTGTCATGGTGTATTTGGGGTGGAGAAGGGCCCAAATACCACACTTTCTCGCTGCTTTTACCAAAATTTAGATGTTCTTGAATAAATGATTTTCTACTTGCTCTATCTATGTCCTTAGGACAATTTCCAGTGAATTTAAATGGTTGTTCTTCTAAAAAAATTTTTTTCACTACTTATGATTATTTTGCTGGTGACAGGTTCTGTGGATCTCTTCATGCTACCATTCTATAAATTGCAGTCAACTCTATCTAAGCGTCTCCTTTAAACAAGGTTGAGATTTTTAAGAATTCAAAAATGCACAGAGAATTGCTAAATTTTCCATGAAGATCTTTCATATTCTACCAATAAATTCTCTCTCACATCTATTCTTTTCATCCTAAATACAACTGCCTTACATAAGTTTTCCATCATTTCTTTCCTAAAGTATTTCACTAACTTCTTAAGCAGTCCTTTATCTTAATTTTCTTCTCCATTCAATCTATCCTCCTTCTACTGGAACTAATTATCTAAAACTTTCTAACTATTTAACTTAAGTGGCTCTCTACTGGCCATAGAATAAAATCTAAACTACTTAGTACAATACATAGGCACTTAAACAGCTAGCCCCAACTTTCTAGCTTCACCTTTTGCCATTTTTCCAGATCTATCTTACACTCCAAATGTAGAAGTGCCTTTCAAACTTCTGTGCTTGTGGTCATGCTATTCCCTTCCCTTTTCCGACTTGTTCATTTCTACCTATTCCTATTTATTTCTTAAAGGTCTGATAAAAAATATCCACCTTATTCCAAGCACCTATCAAAGTTAGCTCATTGCAATGAAAATCAAATGTTAAGTCAGGAACAAACAAATGACAGGTATTGGATGAATGTCTATATCTTTTATAAGCTTCTTTCATAGGTTTTTGCTTCTTTTCTGGGCTCAGAATGAAAAACCACAAGGAATATTTCGACACTTTTTTCTTTGTAAAAAAAAAAAAAAAAATTCCAGAGTTGGCATTAAAAGAACATTAGAAATAGAGTTATAACTGCCATTCTATTTAAGTGATAGAAACTAAAAATATATTTATTTAGGGAGAAACCACCCCTACAAAAGAAGGGAATATATAGGTAGTCATACTATAATTTTAAGAAAAGGTTATTCAGCCTCTGAGCTGTTTGTTCTGGGGGGGGGAGGCTTTATCATCAAATATATATTTATGCAAGAAAGGGAAAAGAAGAGTATTCTGGGGGTAATTCTCATCCTGAATGCTTTTAGCACCAAGGAGCTCTGTAACCAGATAGGAAGATAAATAAAAATGTCAAAAATGTGGCATTATGACAAGTGTATTTACTTATCTCAGGAAAATCTGGCAAAGGTCCTGTTTAATTTACAGACTGAATGTAATCAGATTCATTGTCTTCTCCAATTTAGGAGAAATAAAAGGGAATTATGTTGGTTCTTATGCTTTCCATTTTCAGGTAAAGAATCTAAAAGTAATAACAAAACCATCTGAAAAGGGTATATTATTCAATAATAAAAAGTAAACATTTAAATTCTGATTCCTAAGTTAATTCCCTTAATACAATTTAGATGCCTATAGACAGATACCTTGTTCATAATATATTGATAAAGAGTAGTATAAAGAAGGTAATTCAATTTGTGTTAATACTAACAATAAACTTCTCAGTGCATAGTATGAGAATAAGCAATAAACTCTAATCTTTCTTTCCCATCTCATGGTATCTGAGGATTCATAAAAGATAAAAATACTCGTCTAAAGAAAATCTACCCCAGATTTCATGGTTCTCAGTGAAAAAATATTAATTAGTACGCCCAGATTTGTTTCTCAATGGAAAAGAATACCAACTAAATCTCAAAAAATTGTTTCTCTTTATAAAACTGGCAAAATATTGTTTCCAATGTGCATCTTTTAGCAATGTAAAGAGCTATGTTGTTTTCTGGAGAAACCACATGTGATAGAGCAAGTGTTCCACACTGCTGTGGCTCCCACTACTTCTGTCCTTGTACTAACCTGAGGCAGTCATTTGTGCTAAGAAGAGCAGATACACAGAGGTAGCATCCAACTGCAGGTGTCCCCACTGGTCATCACCCACTACAGTGGCACAGGTTTTGGTGTTGTACTTGGCATGGAGGCTATCCTTGGTACTCTGACTGTATTTGAAGGATTCTACTTTATCCACCTGAAGAAAACAAAAAGAATGAAAGGCGGCTATGAAGAAAAAGCAACCCATATGCCATACTTCTGTAGTGCTCTAACTGAAAATGAAAGGCTTAGTTCCTGAAGCTTAGATTTGATTATGTGTGCACCTGATATACAATAGTAACTATATCTTTAAATATGGTTCATTAAATTAGTGACTTTAAACTTATTTGATAAGGTAGAAAATGCAAATATCTAAAAAAAATTTTTTAAAGTAACAAAGAAGGGAGAAAAAAAAAAGAAATGATGGCTGTGAGATAACCCAATAGAGAGAGCACAAGTAAAAAAAGTTCAAAAGTTCAAAAGTCTAGAGTTGATTTATTTTATTTTAGACTTGTTGAATGCCTGTGAATGGTCATTTTATTAATCTGGGCTTCAATTTCTTCTTCTAATAAAATATAATATTGGTTTCAAGAAAATCGGTTCAGATTCAAGGTGTGAAACTTTTATAAAGATCTCAGATAAAGGGAAAGCACATTTTTAGTAAACATTTTTGAATTAAAAAATATCATAAACAACCTAAAAGATAAATCAAAGACTGATAAAAATTATTTGCAGTATGTAACAAAGGATTAATATCCATAATGTTCAGGAGCTCCTTGAATAGGCAAGAAAGAGATAGCCCAAAGGAAACAGTCAAAAGACCTAACAGACAATTTAATAGAAGATGAAATGCAAAGTTTTAACCTACACATGAAAGAATGTTCAACTTAACTCAAGATCAGGAAAATGCAAATTAATGCAAGGAGATGTAAGTCTTTAGTGCTTTATCTCCAATCATAAAATATGAAACACTTCTAAAGGTTTTTATCCCTAAGTTTTGAACCAAAATTTATTGTGATATGAGGCTATTTGTAGTTTTCATTAATTTTATTAGTGTAAAAATGCTTGCTTCCCTAAAGAGAGATTAATATTTCTCATAATAGAGTGCTGTTCTGGACCTGTTGAGGGCATAACATACTACATGGTATATGCACTGTAGTACTTTCTAAAATCTGAAAAATTTTGAATTCTAAAATTTATCTGGTCCCAAGGGTTTCAGATGATGGCTTATAGGACTGTATCATATTTGCTCAATATACAAAACTGCATGTACAGCAATGACAAAGTATATTAAAAATCATTTGTAGAGGGGTTTAAAAAGGAATATAAGGAAGCATTCCAGTGGTAACTGGGTGGTAAAATCATGGGTGACATTTCCCCTGATTCTACAACTTTTCTAAAATTAGTGTGTACTATTTGTGAAATTGAATATATATATACACATATATATATAATATATATAATACATATATATATATATATATAAAATACATATATATATACTATAAACATTCCCTAAGGGGTAAAGATACTATTACAATGTGCTTTTATTAGAGAGGAAGCTGTTAACAATGGCATACCTGTCTGATCATGCAGTGCAGCAGTCCTCTCATCAGCTTCACTACACTCTGCAGAAATAAATGGAAACAAGGCTATTATAAACATCACTGGATGCAGGAACACTTACTCAGCAACTGCAGTTGGTACATGACCTTTTGAAAACAAGTAACCTTATCCTGGGTTCTTATTTACATGGCATTTACTTTATAAGTACACAGAAGAGCAGATTGCAGGTCAAAGTAGAATCAAAAGCTGCAGCTGGTTACTCCTTCAAGTTAAAAATTCCAGGTTCCAACAGGTTTATATAAAACTAAGCCAACCATCCTATTAGAGGACATGCCACCTAGAGAAAATGGGCAAGTCAGTTCAAAAATCATAAAGCTATAAGGATATTCTAAAATACACCCTATGGCCTAGAAAAGCCAACATTATCACTTTTATTTTTTCTAAACTAGCCAATTCTTATCTTCAAGAGTCCACACCAATATTTTTTTGGACATTTTCCCTAAAGAATAAAATGATCTTCAGTTCAGAATAACTGTAAAGAGGAATTGTTAATACAACTCAACACCTTTTCTATGAAAAAGAAAAAAACCACAAACTTCTTAAATCATTATTTCTCTTACTAGGGCCTTGCAATTTCTAAAGTAGTTTTCTAATCATGGTACTCCAAAATTCTGATTACCAACAATATACTATACTACTTGGTATACTATAATGTAGTAATAATAATTATATTTAATTATAATATAGTATAGTAATACGATACTACACAATATGATACTATACTATACTATACTATACATACTACACTAGTTATACTACAGGAAACTAGAAGGGCCATCAACAGTAGCATGGATAGGCAATATGTTTTGGAAGAACATCACCAAATAGCTTCTCCATTTCTCTAAGCTTTCTTTGTCACAGTCTAGAAGAAATACCACCAGGTTACTCTAGGGAATGCTGGCTCAGAGGTGGCTTCAGGACACCTCTGTAAATAATCTACTTGGGAGACATATCATTCTGTTATTCTTTCAAAACATTCAAGCAATAGGCATGATAAGGATAAGTACTTATTAATTATCCTCCAACTCTTTATGAAGTATTTTATTGAGGAAAAAATAAAAAGTGTTTTCTTGAGAGAGTCTCTTTTAAAAATAATTTCTATCTATAAATGGTCTCCTCCCCTTACAGATGAAGAAATAAGAGACAGAGAAAAACAGAGAAAGAAAAAGGAGAGAGAAAGAAAGAGAAGGGGGACACAGCGCATGATCTTGTCACCTTTTAAAGCATGAGGCATTTATTATAAAGTAATGAAACTGATTGTAACTCCTGTAAAAAAAGCTCTATCATTATTCTAACCCTAATAAAAGATATCATCCTTTAATATACCGTTACAGAAAGCACTTAACACACCCTCCCCACTCTGTGGGGAGACTTCATTCAATTCTGAATTATCTTCTACATGTTATCACATCCTTTCAAATCTCTTTTCTATCCAGCCCTGCTACTCCCACCTACATTTTCTTTAATTTAAACAGAAAACTTAGGGAATCCTGGACCCAGTAGAGGATTCCTGATTGCCATCCATTTTTGTCCTCCTGAAATGGCCACTGTCAGCCATTTCAAGTTCCAACTCTCAAGTCAGGATAGGATAAAATTAATAGGAAGCATGGGGAGGTAAAAATAAGAGGAGGTATCTGTACTTTGCATTCCCCGAAACTGGCCATATTCTCATTCAGGTGCACTAGGTGGCATTGATTATACATGTTTATTAATATACCAGGGCTTCTAACCATACCAAGTGATACCTTCCTTTCACCTACTCTTTTTGAGGCTATATATCTATGTATTTGTGAGTTGATTATATAAGGGTATACAGTGGAACCTCAGTTCTCGAACTCAATCCATCCTAGAAGGCTGTTCAAGAAGCAAATTGTTTGAAAACCAAATAATCTTTTCCTATTAGAAATAATGTAAATTGAATTAATTCATTCCAAACCCCCAAATGATTCTGTTTTAACCTCTCTTTTATACAGTACACATCTAATGTATTATTTAATCTATAAACAAACACTTCTTTTCTTAAATTTATCAAACCATCTTCTACTAGCCTTAAACGAATCACTTTCAGCACTCCTTCCAGGGGTGTCTTTCAGGAGGTCAGCATGTAGCATCTTCGCTTGCTGTCACTGGCTAACTGCTTTTCATTTATCCAAATCAACAGCGGTTTTTCTATCTCTTCAGTTGCCTGTGAGAATTGTTTCTTTCCACCCTTAGCAACATTAGCACTCTTGATGGGCTTTGAAAGAAAAGTATTAGCTCAGACAGAAGGGAACATGCATCAGAAATGGAAGAAACTCATAAAAAGATTTGGTGGCTTCCATGGAGGAAAAAGTTTTAAAAGATTCAATCTGAAGTCATTATACTGAGGTTATATTCATATCACCACTAAATTCCAGCCTGCTTCAATCCCTTCACTTGTAAATTTGGGAAAATAATAACTAATTTACAGGGTGTTGTGAGAATAAATGCTAGCAGTTATGGGGAAGTATGTAGGACATGAAAAGTATTTACATAAATGTCAGGTATTTTTATTAAGAAATTGTTAGAGTAATAAAGGTACCTATCTGGCTGGAACTGCAGGTATAATGCAGGGAACCAGCATGAGATAATACTGGCTAGGACCAAACCCTAGAGAGCCTTGTCTATCAGTCCAAAACATTTAGGTTTTACTTGTTGGGGAATGAGAGCCACAGAAAGATTGTTGTGTATGGAAATAATATAACTTAAGTGTGGTTTTTACAACAGTGTTAAATGATCAAGGTTTAGACTAGAGTTGAGGCAGAAGGGACAAGAAAGGAGGGGATGGGCTCAAGAAAAATTATAAGAATCAACAGACTTTGGTCTGCATGTATCAAAAGGCAAAAGGGACAAGTCAAAGATCACTCTAATAGCAGCACTTTTCAAACACTGTTTTATAGAATACTAGTCTAGGAAATTCTTAAAAGGCTGTAAAATTCACTCCTATCTTAGATTCAAAATGCACTTTACTACACCTTAGTACATTAAAGGCTCTAAGAAATTATGGAGTAAAGAAACCTGCTGTTTAACATAGCCCCAAACTTAACTGACCTAGTGTTCCATGGAACACATTATGGGAAATACTCTAAGTAATGTTGTTCAGGTGACCAGCACACTGAAGACACCAATAAAAGAAAACGCAATGTTTAGTGAATTGCTGTTGTTTGATAGTCCATTTTGTTTGTTTTTAGCGGGGAAGGTGGCATTTCAGTCATAATGAGTTTGAGAAACCACAGGATATGCAGGGACAACTGATCAGAAGACAAATGAAAATCAGGGTTTGACACTGAAGTGAGGTCAGAGTTAAAGATGAAGCTTTGGAAGTCATTCTCATAAAGGTAACAGTTAAAGTCATGGCAAAAGATGAGAGACTACACAGAGAATAAAACTGAGGCAGAAGTAGAACTGAAGTCAGCCAAAGAGCAATCTCTATTTGTCTTACTATTTATTTTTATGGGTGTGAGTGAATATTTATAGCTAAGAAAAAAGGACATTTGGAAAACATGTATGTGCATAATTCTATTCTCAATCTAGGATGAGATAGTCACCTAAACCCTTGAGCCCTTTTCATCCAGAATTCTCTTTAGTTCTGACATTATTTCTCAGAGTGAAACCAAGGTGAGAGTTGGAAGGAAGGGTAGAAATGGTTAACAATCAATGGTTTGGGAAAATCCACACAGTAATGGGTAAATCTGCTTTAAATTGACAGTAGATGGGAATTTAACCCTTGGATTTATTGCGTTTAATCTATGCTCATTTATTGTCCATACATCAGTGGTTATTATCCCTGGCTGTACTTTAGAATAACCTGGGTAGTTTATTTAAAATATTCATGAGTTACAGTTGTGTTCTCCAAGTTCTTGTGTCCCTGCCAGCGCTGCCTGGGTGGCCTCCCAGAATGGCGACCCAGACACCACCAGCCTGGCCACAGCTCATAAAGGAGCCGAACCCAGCAGGGGCACAGCCGGGGCCCCATGTGCAAGAGGTTACAGCAGGAGCTGATGACCCTCATGATGTCTGGTGACAAAGGAACTTCTGCCTTTCCTGAATCAGACAACCTTTTCAAATGGGTGGGGACCATCCATGGAGCAGCTGGAACAGTATAGAAAGACCTGAGGTATAAAGCTCTCCCTAGAGTTTCCCAGTGGCTACCTGCACAATACACACATGGTAAAATTCCTCATACTCTACCACCCCAACACAGATACCCAGAGTAACATCTGCCTGGACTTCTTAAAGGACAAGTGGTGTGCCCTATATGATGTCAGGACCATCCTGCTCTCCATCCAGAGCCTGCTAGGAGAAAATAACATCGATAGCCCATTGAACACACATGCTACAGAGCTCTGGAAAAACCCGACAGCCTTCAAGAAGTACCTACAAGAAACCTACGTAAAGCAGGTCTCCAGCCAAGAGCCCTGACCTGGGCTGTCCAGCCTCTCTCCTTGTGCTGTCTTTTTATTTTTTCCTTAGATAGACTGTCTTTGCTTTGATTTCTGTATAGGACTCTGTACCTTCAGCTGTGGTGTCATATTTGCTTTGTCTCTGGTTGAATATATATTTAAGTCTGGTCTATATATTTAATATATTCATCACTTTTGTGAATATATTAAATAAATACATTTTGGGTTTTGAAAAAAACAATAAATAAATAAATAAATAAAATATTTGCGTCCCTGGGACTCCACTTTAAGAGATTTATTTAAATTATTCTAGGGTGGGCTGCAGTAAGGATATTTCTTAAAAAGCTCCCCACATGATTCCATTGTACATCCAGAGGTTAGAAATACTCATGTAGACTATCGACAAATATAGCTCACTGCCTATTTTTGTAAATAATACCTATTAGAACATAACCATGCTCGTTCATGTATGTATTGCCTCTGGCTGCTTTTGTGCATTAATGGAAGAGCTGAGTAGTTGGGCAGACACATGTGATTCACAGTGCTGAAAATATTTACTATCTAGACCTTTACAGAGATGGTTTTGTAATCCCTGGTCTGAATTAAATCAGGTTTGAGAAAAAAATCAAAATTTTACAATTCCCAGAGAATATGTTTCTTTTTTGAAGATGTTTCCTATTGCCATAATGTTTTTGAGACATTCCAAAGTTATTTTTGAGGTGGTATGCAAAATATTTGGGGGTTATGTAAAAAATTATTTAACAGAGCATTAAAATTTTAGAATGAACAATTTGATGTTTCCCTAAATTGTACCCCTTCCTCTGTTAAATTCTTTCTACCTGGGGCACTTAAGGAAAAATGTCAACTTTGCAGAATGATTGGTCGACAAGGAGACATCAGGTTTCTTCTAATAGTACTGAAAAAAATTGGTCAAATTGTACCAAGTACGGAATCTTGGGTGTTATTCCACTGATATTAATTTCTAGCAAAACAAAATAAACAAAATACTGAGAACAATGTAGCAAAACATTAGAGTAGGATATAGGATTTGGGTGGAGGAAAGGATAGTATTACAGGTAATTTTTTAACAGTCCTCTACATTTCCCAAATTTATACAATGGTCATGTATATGTTATAAAAATATTGATATCTGTACTTTCTGAGCTAGAGCAAAAACTCCAACAATTTTTTCTGGTGGACCTAAGCACTTCTCATTAGTAGCTTGAAAGAATAACAAATGCCCGCTATTGCGGAGGATAACACAATGAAACCTCCCTATTGCCAAGGACTGCAATCCACAACATGTCGGTGCCTTTAAATTAACCACATCTCAATATTCTGACTTATAGATGAATACTAGAGCTCAGATTATCTAAATCTGAGGGGACGGCAGTTGAGAAAATGGCTGGTGTAAAGAGAATCTTACCCACTATGGAAAAGAATTTACATACAACTTACAACTGACAGCAGAGTATCTCAACATTAAGAGTCCCATTAGCCCAGAATATTGTTTTCTTGGTCATTCAAAGGACGAAGCACCCTGTGTTTAAACAGCTTTATAAAGGATGCTTCTTTACTCAGGGGAAGAGCCTGAAAAGTTGGCTTAAAGGCATCTGTTGACTCTGACCTTATTTTTCCAGGGAAGATGGGGTGAAGAATAGTCTCTGAAACAGTGGTCATAAGTATAAAAATCAACAAATAAACAGTCTTTACTTGTGTTCAGTTGAGAAGCTTACCTTCAAACAAACATCACTATCATCTTCAAAAATGAAGTAAAATGGTATGTACCTGCCAGCAAACATTCTTCTTAATGAGAATAAATATGCTGGAGACTACAAAAGACATTTACTTAGAAAGAGGACATACATTTTAGCAAAGATCTCATGATAGTATTTTCCACTGTAAAAGAACAGACTGTACCTTCTGCCCTGAATCAGCAAGTTTCAAGTTTCCACTGTAAAAATATTCAGTACAATACAGGAAAGACTTTTGGAATGTAATTTTAGGAAGGTGAAAAAAAGGGGAAAAAGGAAAAATACAGTTCTCTTAACTCCTGTGGGCTAGGCTACAAGTTTCTTTCAATTTCCCCTCCCATACATACACACCACACAGCTCCAGATCTCTTTGTATTTTTATTTTGAGTACCTGCTCCAGTTCATAGGCCTTTGCCTTATCCTCATCCCGGTCTGCATTCTTCCGATAGGCCAGGCCCAAACCCCACACAGCCAAGATGCTGTACACATTATCCCGGACCCAGGCATCTTTCTGATCGTAGCTGGCTGGAAGCAAGCCAGTCACTGGATTCTGCAACGCCAAGAAAAAGAGGACAGGCAGGTAACCATAGGGTGTTAATATTAGGAAACAATCTATCAAATGGCATACTTAGGGGACTTTGGTCTTATTTCTACTTCCGCACTCCTGAGAGTTACAACCACCTCTTCTGAACAAGTGCAAGAAAACGTTGTCTTGAACAAGGGGGAAGAGCTGTTTGAAAACTTAGAAGTCTGAAATGTGGGTTTTTGAAAAGAAAGGCCCTGTTTTAACTTTCCAGTTAGAATTAGCTACCAACGATAAACCAGCATTAAAGAAGTATTAAAAATATAATTAACAGTCTATACAAGGTACCTCAGATCTTCACAATAGTCTAGTCTTAAGATGGCTAAACGTTCCCTGTTTTCTTTGGCAGGAGGGGAAGGAAATGATGCCCAAACCTGGGGCGGGTTGTCAGTAAACAAACTTCAACGCATCTTTCAAATCTGTCCCCTGGAATCCATTTGTGGCTTGCGGGCACGGGGCTCAGAAACCATGACTCAGGGCCTGTGGCTAAGGGTGCCTGACTCCCAGCTAAGGGGCAGGAGAAACACACACGCGCACCACACAGGTTCACCGAGGGACACGGACACACATACAGCATAGGTTCACCGAGGGTCTCCGTCCAGGCTATCACACCACACACATCCTTGGTAATTACAGGCGACACTTAATTTACCTGATGGCACAGGATGGTCTGATGCACCAGCCTAGCGTAGCCGTCCAGCCGAACCCCCGAGTTACTCCGGCTCCTCATCGCTCCACGTCTCCAATCCCCTCAGAGAAACGGCCGGGGTGCCGCAGGGGCCTTCGATCCTCCCGGGAAGGAGGCTCCCACGCAGCTGCACCCTCGCTGTGGGAAGCCCTAGTGCCAGGCCCCAGCAGAGCGCTCCAAACGCTCAGGCCTGGGTCAGCTGTCTGGGCCACGGCGGCCTCTGGAGCTCACCACACCGCCTCACCCAGCCTCCCGCGGTCTGGGGCCCTAGAGCCGCTTTCACCCACCCTTACACCCGTCAGGCCTCCGCGTGTGGCTCCTGCAGCTTCCGCTCAACTCCGGGAGACCGGCTCAACTCCGGGAGATGGCCGCGGCCCACAGCCCCTCCTCTGGGCCCTCGGGCAGCTGGTCACCCGCTGCAGCGCCTCCTCCACCTTGCCTGAGGAGCTGCGAGCAGTAGGCGGGGCGGGCGCCTGGGATCCTGGCAGCTGCGCACTGTTCCCTCCGTGTTCACCGCCCCCCGCGTCCACCCTCTGCGTTCCAGTCCGCCCAGCTGCGGAGACAGTGTCACCATAGGCGATGTGATTTCAGAGGTTTATTTTCGACGCTTCGAATGAGTATTTCTGTTTTCCCCACTTGCTGTGCTGTCAGGATGTTGATGAGGCTGTTTTTTTTTTGTTGTTTTTTTTTTCTGTTGAACTTTTAGGAACCCACGGTGACTTCAAACCTAAAAAGAAAGGGACACATTTGTGTTGAAGGCCTAAAGAATTGAATTTTCCAGAAAGGTAATTTCCGAGTCTTTATTGTATTTTACACTGTTGACTAAAAGCTCAGATTACATTCCTCACTCGACCAAACACTAAAGAACTCCCTCTGGTACTTACTTCCTTAGAAACTGGCGAATCCGTGGGCCTGGGAAGGGGTGTGCAGTGGTGCTGTTTGAGGAAACCAGTGACTGTGAAAATCTGCTCTGGGGTAGGGTGGGGAGTGGTGCCTCAGGATGGCCTTGGCCGGCGAGGAGCTGAAAGACGTTTTATAACTGATTTGGAAGGCTCCGTCGTGCACACGTCAGTCACAAGGCCCAGGCAACAGGCTCAGCTGAAAATAACGGGGAAAAAGGAAGGGTAGAAAAGAAGCCTGCTGGTAACTCCGCACCGCGCCAGGTGTCAGCTGTAGCTCCCTGGGTTCACTGCCCCCAAACCCCACTTCTTGAGCTCCACTTCCAAAGACCCCGCAGGTCTTGGGAGGCCCTGTTTAAGTAACACCTGCTCTCTGAATCGTTGGATTAAGAGAATTAGACCTTTCAAATTCCAACTCTGATAATCTGTGATCTTAAGCCTTCCCTAGCCACCTCACCCAGGTCACAGTGATTTTGCATTTTTGTTTATACTTTTATTTCTCTAAATTTAGTCTCTTCTAAGCTTACTCCATCCCAAACCCCACCCTCACCCTCTCCCAAATTAACATAAAGGCAGCCACCTCAGAGGTGACCATAAAGATCTGGTGATGTTGGAGAAGGAAGGAATGCTCAGTGATACAGTTAGGCACAGTGATAGAATTCTCAAGCAAATAGTTTCCATTGCAATCATTAGCTATGCAAATACTGTAACTGGTACATAACAAGCTACTTCAAGGCCTGGGTGCACAGGGGGAGAAAAAGTCTTTCAGCAGAAAGCTAGTTCATTTTGGAGGAAAGAACACTTCCCCAGCCCTGCTCTGCACCTAACTCCATGACATCTTCCCCTCAGCTTGTAGCCTCAAAAGCCCTTTATCCTTGTCCACTTCAACCTACTGCCTTCTCTTTACCTTACCATCATTTTTAAATGTTTTTAAAATATTAAAGTATATATATGGTCACTAAGGAAAACTTGGAAAGTCTAGAAAATTAAAGCAAATCACTCATAATTCCTTCACACACACGACCACCAGTTAATATTTTAGTTTATTTTTTCTAATAATTTTATTCCTCTGTACAGACCACCCCCCCAAGTTATTTAGAAATATGAATAGATAGGAATGCCAGAGGTAGGGTGTCACAAAGAAAGGTAACTTGATGACTATCAAGAGGCCTTGCTGGATGGCATTACATTGGTGTTTTCAACCTCAGTCCAGGCTGGGCCTTCAGTAGTGCGATCTCAGAAACTTGATCTCCTTAGGGCCCCAGAACTGGTCAGATTCAGGAGGCTGACTCATGCAGATTACCACACAAGAGACTATCTGAAATCCAGCATACTGGTTGATAATAAGAAATAGAACTGTGAAAATTTATATTAGCCTGATCACCACATTCCTCACTTTAATAATATATAAACCTCACTCTTTACCAAGTGCTGTTTTATACAATAACCCTATGAAGTAAATACTGTCATTAACTCCATTTTAGAGATGTGTTAATGTATGAAACATTCAAACCTGTGAAGAATTTTTGTGAGTTTATTTGAGCCAAACTGTCAACACCTTGCTAGTTTTGCACTTTGTTTTATGCATTACAATCAAAGAGGGAGACATAAGTGGGTTATATGAAATCCATTGGTGATAGATTAGGGAGGTGGGAGAAAGCAAAGGGGGGGACCTCTGGGGATTGGATAAAAAGTAAAATGATAGACACTTCTTTTACTTGGGTGGGTGCAGGATAGTTAACAGTCAGCAATTAATTCAATAACAATAAGGGGATTTGTGGCCTCCACAGAGTGGTGCCTGTGCTTTGAGGGGTCCAGGGAGGAAAAGGAAAATTACTTTGATATTCCAATGATATGTTATCGTAGATGCAAAAAGACAATAGGTAGGCTCAGTTAAGGTAAAGATTGACCTTTGTCAGGGAAGATACCTTTGTCATGGCCTAGGACATGACTACCCACCATAAACTGCTTTTAGTTAAAAAGTTTTAATTTCAGACCATCCATTGTGGTTACTTTAAGTCTCTGAGTTTGCAAGGCTGCCACACAGTCTTCCCTGAGCTAGTCAGGTAGCATGTGGCCCCTTTTTTGTCCACAGATGGAGAAACTAAGGTACTTGAGGATTAAATAACTAACAAGTCTGCTTTGTACATGTTGGCTTCAATGACTCTCCCTTTTCTATGGCTCACTGACACATTCTTTCTTTAGATATGTCAAAATTACCAATCAAGCCATATTCAAGTCTTACCAGTCTAGAAGCCATTGTTTCTTGAGGGTGATTTTTCCATTTGATTCATTGTATATTAATTTTATAGTTTAACAAATAAAATTTTAATTCAAAGTTCCTAGGAATGTTTTATTATTGCTCCCTTATATTACTTGGAAGTTTTAATTACTAATTTTCAAATATCCAAAAATTTTTAAACTTTACATTTTGCAAGTATTTTCCATGGTTTTACATCTTATGCTAATGTCTGAATTAATCTTTTTTTTCTAGTAGATATCCCATAGTTTGCCTAACTATTCTCTTATTATTAATACAGTAGTCCCCAATTATCCACAGGGGATATATTCTAAGACACACCCCCAGTGGATAGGTGAAACCACAGGTAGTACTGAACAGTAATATGCTATGTTTTTTTTCCTATACATACATACCTTTGATAAAATTTAATTTATAAATCAGGCACAGTAAGAGGTTAACAGCAATAATTACTAATAAAATAGAACAAATATAACAATATACTGGAACAAAAGTTATATGAATGGTTTAGGGGCCATTATTTCTTTTTTCTTTTTTATTTTTTTTAAATAACTGATTTTATTTACTAATATATCTTTATTGATTTCAGAGAGAGGAAAGGAGAGGGAGAGAGAGAGCTAGAAACATCAATGATGAGAGAGTCATTGATCGGCTGTAGCCCACAACCCGGGCATGTGCCCTGACCGGGAATTGAACCCTGATCGCCTGGATCCTAGGTCGATGCTTAACCGCTGAGCCACACCCGGCAGGGCTGGGGGCCATTATTAAGTAAAATAAGGGTTACTTAAATACAAGCACTATGATACTGTGACAGTTGATCTGATACCAGAGACAGCTATTAAGTGACTAATGGGTAAGTAGCATAAACAGCATGGATGCACCACACGAACGGATAATTCAAGACTTGGAAAGGACAGAGTAGGACTGCCTGAGATTTCATCACCCTACTCAGAATGGCACATGATTTAAACATATGAATTGTTTATTTCTGGAATTTTCCATTTAATATTTTTGGAATCACGGTTGACCATGGGAAATTGAAACCCCAGAAAGGGAAATTGTGGATAAGGCGATGGGGAGGTTTACTGTAATAAATCTTTTATCATTAATTTTCTTGAAAATAGTTCATACGCTAGCTCCTTTTCATTATTTTCCATTCATGCTCATATATTTTTAAAAATTATATAAGTAATATATGAACATATTCTTCATAAAAAAGTTAAAATGTTACCAATAAGGTTAAAGTTCCCTTTGTCTACCACCCACAATCACAGTCTCCTTTGTCTTCTTTCCCAAAGGCAACTACTGTTATGGGATTGGTTTGTATCCTTCCAGATGCTTTTAAAATAGTTGTCCATGTATTATTTAAATATAAACAATATTATACTGTACCTACTATTGTGCAGATTGCCCTATTCACCCAAAATTATGTCATGGAGATCCAGTCATGTTATTAAATAGACATCTACCTCACACACCATGGTTTATGTAGGCATTCCTCTATTGATGAGCATTTAGTTTCTTTCCAGGTTAGAAAACAGTACTTTAGTGAACATACATGTATGTCTTGTGAATGCATGCAGGTATTTTGGAAATAGGCATTTAAAACTTTAATACAGCCCAGCCAGTATGGCTCAGAGGTTGAGCATCCACCTATGATCCAGGAGATCGAGGTTTGATTCCCGGTCAGGGCACATGCCTGGGTTGTGGGCTCGGTCCCCAGTGGGGAGTGTGCAGGAGGCAGCCAATCAATGACTCTCTCTCATCATTGATGTTTCTATCTCTCTCTCCCTCTCCCTTCCTCTCTCTGAAATCAATAAAGATATATATATATTTAAAAACTGTAAAACAAGCATTTAAATGATAAAGCCATTCAAATTATCTGTGCCAACCAGTACTGTGTGGAAGTCATTTCACCCATCCTTACAAATACTTGGTGTTATTGAACTTTAATTTTGAGCTCTTCATTGAGCATATTTTTATATTTATTTTTATTTTATTATATTATTTTAAAAATTTTATTTCTTCTGGTTAATGAGTGTTTATATACTTAGTTATTTCTCTATTGGGCTTTTTTCTTATTGATTTATAGAAATTTTTAAAATTATGTATTCTGGATTTTAACTTTTAAAAAAAGAAATCTAAAAGGGATATTGCACATTTACCCATAATCAGGATACATCATCTGTATATTGCATCATGTGCCCACCACTTAAAGTAAAATCTTCTTCCATCAGCATATATTTGACCCCCTTTACCCTTTATTACCCCCACCCCTTTTCCCTCTGATAACCACTATATTGTTGTCTGTGTCTATGAGTTTTTGTTTGTTTGTTTTTCTTTGTGCATTTGTTGCTTTCAGTTTTATATTCCACATATGATTGAAATCATATGGTTCTTAGCTTTTTCTGTCTGAATTATTTCACTTAGCATGATATTCTCAAGGTCCATACATGTTGTTGTAAATGGCAATATATCATCTTTTCTTGTGGCTGAGTAGTATTCCATTGTATACATGTACCATAGCTTCTTTATCCAATCATCTACCCGGAAATGCTTCAGTTGTTTCTATGTCTTGGCCACTGTGATTAATGCTGCAATGAACATAGGAGTGCATATATCTTTGTGAATAAATGAATAAATGTTTTCAAATTTTGGGGGAAGATACCCAGAAAGGAATTGCTGGGTCACAAAGTAACTATATTCTTAATTTTTGAAGGAACCTTCATACTGTTTTCCCTAGTCACTGTACCAGTTTACATTCCCACCAGCAGTGAATGAGGGTACCTTTTCTTCTATAATATCTCTAACACTTGTTATTACTGGTCTTGTTGATAATAGTCATTCTAACAGGTGGCATCTCATTGTAGTTTTGATTTGCATTTCCCTAATAGCCAGTGAAGCTGAGCATCTTTTCATACATCCATTGGCCATTTGTATGTCTTATTGGGAAAAGTGTTCAGGTCTCCGGCCCATTTTTAATTGGATTTTTTTTTTTTAATATTTAGTTGTATGAGTTCTTTATATATTTTGGATAATAAGCTCTTGTTGGAGTTATTTGCTAATCTCTTCTCCTATCCAGTTGATGGCCTTTGTGTTTTGTTGGTGGTTTCTTTTGTTGTGCAGAAGCTTTTTAGTTTGATATAGTCCCATTCACTTATTTTTGCCTTTACTTTCTTTGCCTTTGGGGTCAAATTCATAAAATACCCTCTAGGACCAAGGTCCAAAAGTTTAGTACTTATGTTTTCTTCTTTGTAATTTATTGTTTCAGGTCTTATATTTAGATCTTTGATTCATTCTGATTTAATTTTTGTATATGGGAACAAACAGCAGTCTACTTTCATTCTTTTACATTTGGCTTTCCAATTTTCCCAGTGCCATTTATTGAAGAGACTTTCTTTTCTTCATTGTATATTTTTAGCTCCTTTGTTGAAACTTATTTGCGCATATGCATCTGGGCTTTCAATTCTGGGCTCTCAGTTCTGTTCCATTGGTCTGTGTGTCTGTTTTTCTGCCAATATTCTGCTGTTGTTTTTTTAATCCTCACCCAAGGATACTTTTTCCATTGCTTTTCAGAGAGTGGAAGGGAGAGGGAGGGAAAGAGAGGGAGAGAGAGAGAGAGAGACATTGATGTGAGAGTGACACATCAACTGGTTGCCTCCTGCACAAGCCCTGACCAGAGCCAGGGATCAAGCCTGCAATCAAGGTATGTGCCCTTGGCCAGAATCGAACCCAGAACCCTTCAGTCCATGGGCTGACGCTCTAACCACTGGGCCAAACCAGCCAAGGCAATACTATGCTGTTTTGATTTTTGTCACTTTACTGTATAATTTGAAGTCAGGAACTCTGATACCTCTGGCTCAGATCAGGATTGATTTGGCTATTTGGGACATTTTGTGGTTACATACAACTCTAATGATTTTTTGGTCGATGCCATGGGATTTTGATGGGGATTGCAATAAATTTTTATATTGGCTGGGGTAATATGGCCATTTTAACTATGTTGATTCTTCTAATACATGACCATGGAATATCTTTCCATTTCTTTGTGACTTCTTCAATCTTTTTTAATAACGTCTTATACTTTTCAGTGTATAAATGCTTCACATACTTTGTTAAGTTTATTCCTAGGTATTTACCCTTTTTGTGGCAACAGCAAAAGGAATTATTTTTCCATTCATTTTTCTGGAATTTCATTGTTAGTATATAGGGATGTAGTGGATTTTTTACATTTATTTTGTATCCCGCAACTTCATTTGTTTATTGTGTCTAATAGTTTTTTTGGTAGAGTTTTTAGTCCTTTCTATATAAAGAATTATGTCATGAGATTAAAGATGGCGGTGGACTGAGTGGAAATCACACTGACCCTCTCCTGGGACCAAACTGGAATTACAACTAAAATATAGAAAAACCATCCTGAATAATTTACTGCAACTGAAGATGAGCTGGAGAGCACCCTCATAACCAAGGAAGAAAAGTGGAGACTGCATAGAGACTGGTAGAAGGTGTGCAGGTGTGAGAAGGCTGGCTAGGTTCTCACAGGCAGCAACTAAAGGTCCCAAAGGATATCTCAGCTGTGCAGGGTTCCCACTGAGGACTCTGGGGCCTAAAGCCAAGGCTGAGCTTCCGAGCCAAGAGTACCAGAAAGGTGCCCACATAACATCTGGCTGTGAAAAGCAGCAGGGTTTCTGTCTGCCAGGGAGAGAGAGCTGGAAAAGGAGGCACTCTCTTAAAGAGTCAACACACACAGTTTCATGTGCAGCCACTCACCTTGGGCTCCAGCAGAGGGAAGAGAGAGTGGACTGGAGCTGTGTGAGGAGAACCTAGAGTTGTGGGCTCTGGAGATAGAGCTCAGACGGCATCCCCCTGGATTCCTGTGCCAAGTCATTTCCTCATACTGCAGAGACATTTACCTTCCTAGCAGTTTTTGCCTGAGGGGGAAGCAATTACCCCACCCTGATGGAAAACCTCTCACCCTACCCATGGAGTTTCTACAGCCTGAGGCACATAAAGAGATTGATAACAATCAGCTGCCCCACCCTATGGAGTTTCTATAGCCTGAGGATCATTAAGAGAATCAGATTAATCAGCCAGGAGGCGGAGGCTGACATCAGATTGCTTTGAGTCTTTGCCTGATCTGTTTCTGGACTCGAGCCTTGGAAAAGTAGACTTTGGTGTGCATCTTGGTCCTGTCCAAATGCACCCAGCCTCAACAGAGGGGATCTCAAGCCATGGGTTGTTGATAGCTCCAAACAGGGAACTCAAGGCCAGTCACAAACAGCGTCTGAGGTTGGCCTGCACCAGAAACCTTCCAAAAACACTGAGAGTTATAACAGGCCTAATGAATACATAGAAGCAAACCCAAAAGGGCAGCCAAAATGGGGAGACAAAAAAACCCCAAATGAAAGAACAAGAGAGTCTCCAGAAGAAGAGCTAAATGTAATGGAGATAAGCAATCTATCAGATATAGTGTTCAGAATACTGATTGTAAGGATGCTTAACAGCATGAAAAAAGATATGGAAACTATGAAAAAATGACCAGTCAGAAATGAATGACGTAGCAGAAATAAGAATGCACTGGAAGGAATAAACAGCACATTAGAGGAAGCTGAAGATCAGATCAACGAATTAGAAGACGAGGTAGAAAAAAATCACTCAGTCAGAGATGCAAGAAGAAAAAATAATTAAAAAACAGGAGGACAGTCTAAGGGAGCTGGGGGACAACATGAAACTCAACAATATTTACATCATAGGAGTTCCAGAAGGGAAAGAATGTGACCAAGGCATAGAGAACCTGTTTGAAGAAATAATAGCAGAAAACTTTCCTAATCTGGTCAAGGAAATAGTCACACAAGTTCAGGAGCCAAAGAGTTTCAAGCAAGAAGAATCCAAAGAGACCCTTTCCCAGACACGTCATAATTAAAATGTGAGAAATTCAAGACAAAGAGAGAACCTTAAAGGCAGCAAGAGAAAAAGCAATATGTTGCCTACAAAGGAGCTTCCATAAGGTTGTCAGCCGACTTCATATCAGAAACTCTGCAGGCCAGGCCCAGCCGGGCGTGGCTCTGCGGTTGAGAGTTGACCTAGGATCCAGGCGATCGGGGTTTGATTCCCGGTGAGGGCACATGCCCGGGTTGCAGGCTCGATCAATGACTTTCTCATCATTGATGTTTCTATCTCTCTCTCTCTCCCTCTCTTTTCCTCTCTCTGAAATCAATACAGATATATTAAAGAAAAGAAAAGAAAGAAAGAAAAGAAAAGAAAAGAAAAGAAAAGAAAAGAAAAGAAAAGAAAAGAAAAGAAAAAAAAGAAAAGAAAAGAAAAGAGAGAGAAGAAGAGGAGAGGAGAGGAGAGGAGAGGAGAGGAGAGGAGAGGAGAGGAGAGGAGAGGAGAGGAGAGGAGAGGAGAGGAGAGGAGAGGAGAGGAGAGGAGAGGAGAGGAGGAGAAGAAGAGAAAGAGAAGAGAAGAGAAGAGAAGAGAAGAGAAGAGAAGAGAAGAGAAGAGAAGAGAAGAGAAGAGAAGAGAAGAGAAGAGAAGAGAAGAGAAGAGAAGAGGAGAGAGAGAAGAGAAGAAAAAACGAAACTCTACAGGCCAGAAGGGAATGGCATGAGTATTCAAGATAATGCAAAACAAGGATCTGAAACCAAGACTGCTCTATCCAGCAAGGCTATCATTCAAAATAGATGCTGAAATAAAGAGCTTCCCAGACCAAAAAAGGCTAAAGGAGTTTACCACCACCAAACCAGCATTGCAGGAAATGTTAAAGGGGCTGCTGTGTAGTAAGAAGAAATAGAGAGAATGAGAAACATAAGCCCAAAGAATTAAAATGGCAATAAATAAGGACTTATCAATAATAACCTTAAGGACTTTAAGGGAGAGATCAAGAGCAATACAGTCATAGTCATGGACTTTAACACTCCACTGACTTCACTAGATAGATCTTCCAGACAAAAAGTCAACACAGAAACAGTGACTCTAAATGGCACACTAGATCAGATGGATTTAATTAATATTTACAGAACATTTCACCCCAGCTGCAGAATATACATTTCTCTCAAGTGCACATGGGTCATGCTCAAAGACCACATGTTAGAACACAAAACAAGTCTCTACAAGTTCAAGAAGATTGAAATCATATCAAGCATCTCAGATCACAAGGGCATAAAATTAGAAATCAACTACAGTAAAAACATTCAAAAACACTCAAACACATGGAGGCTAAATAGCATGTTATTAAACAATGAATGGCTTACCAATAAGATCAAGAAAGAAATCAAAAACTTCCTGGAAACTAATGAAAATGAACACATAACAACCCCAAATCTATGGGACACAGCAAAAGCAGTCCTAAGAGGGAAGTTCAGAGCACTACAAGCCTAGCTCAAAAAGCAAGAAAAATTTTTTAGTAAACTATCTAACCCTGCAACTTAAAGAATTAGAAATCTTCCCTGTGAAGCTGTCCAGACCAGGGCTCTTGTTTTCTGGGAGTTTTTTTAAAATACTGCTTCAATTCCATCAGTTGTTATTGACCTATTCAGGTTTTCTGATTCTTCCCGATTCAGTTTTACATGATCTCACTCATATGTGGAATCTAATAAACAAAAGAGTCTGAGAAACAAAATAAATTCAGAGACAGAAGCATGGAACAGACTGATGAATCTCAGTGGGAAGGTGGGGTTAGGGGAGTGGGTGGGGAGAGATTAATTAAAGAACTTATATGCACATATATGTAACCCATCAACACAGACAATAGTGTGGTGAAGGTCTGGTGTGGGGCGAGCGGGTGCAGGGTGGAGGGGATCAGTGGGGATAAAAAAGGGGGATCCCTGTAATACTTTCAACAATAAAGATAAATTTTATTTTTATTTATTTATTTATTTATTTTTTGCGCGGTGAGGGCAGCCTGGGAGGCCCCGCCGCCCCCCCCCCCCCCGCCATCCCCTCCCCGCCCCGCCCTGCGGAGTGCTCACCGTGTTCTCTTGGCCCAGGCTGAGCCCTTCAGGGGCGAGAGCTGCAGCTGCTGCTGGGGCTGCTGCGGGTCCGGAAGACTGGCGAGCGGGTGGCAGGGCAATTGCATGGCAGCAGCGGGGGCGGCGCCGGGGTGCAGGGAGCCAATAAAGATAAATTTTAAAAAGTGGAATTACGTTCCCCAGCCGGCATGGCTAAGTGCTTGAGTATTGACCTATGATCCAGGAGATTGAGGTTTGATTCCCACTCAGGGCACATGCCTGGGTTTTGGACTCAACCCTCATTAGGGGATGTACAGGATACTTCCAACCAGTGACTCTCTCATCATTGATGTTTCTATCTCTCTCTAACTTCCTCTCCCTTCCTCTTTCTGAAATCATTAAAGACATATTTTTTTTAAAAAATGTCATCTGCAAAAAGTGACAGTTTTACTTCTTCATTCCCAATTTGAAAAACTTTTATCTTTCTCTTGCCTGTATCATATCCTAAATTTCAATATTTTTTTCTTTCTCCTTATGATTGGTATGTATATTTATGTGCCAGTACCCTTTACTTAAATTTCTAAAGTTTTAAAATGTTTGAATACCTGGTAGAACTATCCACCACTATTCTTTTCAGAATTCCCTGGTTATTTTTGTTTACTTATTTTTACATATAATCAGCATGTATAATTTAAGAAGTAGACTCTAGCCTGGCCAGTGTTAGTCAGCGGTTGAGCATCAACTTATGATCCAGGAGATCTCGGTTCAATTCCCAGTCAGGGCACATGCTTGGGTTGTGGGCTTGATCCTTGTAGGGGGCATGCAGAAGGCAGCCAATCAATGATTCTCACCATTGATGTTTCTCTCTCTCCCTCTCCCTTCCCCTCTCTGACATCAATAAAAATATATTTTAAAAAAATTGAAAGTAGACCCTGTTGATATTTTTATTGGGGTGGTGTTAGATTTACAAATTATTACTTTGTACAGGCTAACAATAGAATTTAGAAACAAGCAACTTCACATAATAATTACATTATAATGCATGATATTTTAGTGTTTTTTATTTATGCTAATGCATAGTTCAATGCACTGTGCAAAATTGCTATGAACACAGTGCATTAGTGCAGCATATCCAACAATCCTTGTACAATTCATCTTTGATACATTGCCTTGGATGTTTTGTGTCCCTGATTTTCACTGAATAAACTTGTACCTTTAGCATATCACAGAAAAGTTAATCAAGGGGATTCAGTCGTTTAAATACACATGCAATATTCTATAAACATTACATGTAATATTTTCAAAAGTCTATGTTTTCAGAAAAACTAGGAAAGATTGAGAAACTGTCACAGATCAGAGGACAAGTGCAAGGACAAATAAATGCAATGAGGAACACTAGATTGGATCCCAGAACAACAACAACAAAAAGGACATTAATGGAAAAATTGGTGAAATACAAATAAAGCCTGGGGTTTAGTTAATAGTAATATACTAGTGCTGGTTTCTTAGTTCTGACAAATGTGCTGTCATGATGTAAGATGATATCAGGGGAAACTAAAACTGGGTGATGAGTAAACAAGAGTTCTCTATACTTACCATTCCAACTCTCCTGTGAACCTGAATTATTCTAAAAATAAAGTTTTAAAAATTTGTTTCTAGAATTTACAGTTATTCTATATTATAATTATATGTTTATCTCCCTCACTAGACTATGAGAAATGTTAGAGCATGGACCATTCAGCACTATTCCCATGCTCACCAACCATTATTGAGGACAGCCCCTGGATAATTAAGACAAGCCAAGAAAACGGAGAGATTTTGGCAAAAGTAGCAAGTTGTTTCCCTAACCTGTTTGGCTCAGAGGTTAGACTGTTGGCCTATGGACTGAAGGGTCCCAGGTTCAATTCTTGTCAAGGTCAGGTACCTTGGTTGCAATTTCAGCCCTCAGCCCCAGGTCAAGGCATATGCAGGAGGCAACCAATCAATGTGTCTCCCTCACATTGATGTCTCTCTCTCACTCTTTCCCTTTCTCTCTCTCTCAAAAGCAATGAAAAAAGTATCCTCAGGGGAGGATTTTAAAAAATGTACCAAGTTGTTGTCTTCCCTACCTTACATAATGTATCATTCAATTAGGTAAACTAAATGTGTTGCTAATAAAAATTTTTAACATCTCTATCTTTCATCCAGGCAGATTTAAAGAGAAAGATATTTCAGACACGACTTAAAAATCCAGAGTCTCCATTTTTCTTTACATACTGGCCTTAACTTTTTTTTTTTTTTTTTTTAAATTTTATTTTTGTTTAAAATACTACAGATGTCCCTTTTTCTCCCCAATGACCCATTCCACTCTGTCCCACCCCCCTCCCCAGTCCCTCTTCCTACCATTGTCCAGTGTCCTTGGGTTGTGCATATATGCACTCTTTGGTTACTCTCTCCCCCTCCACCAACCTGCCCTCCATCCCTCTGACATTTGTCAGCCTGTTCTATGCTTCCAAGTCATTGAATCTATTCTGTTCATTAGTTTTTAAATGTTCATTAGATTCTACATATAAGTGACATCATGTGATGTTTGTCTTTCTCTGCCTGGCTTAATTCACTTAGCATAATTTTCTCCACGTCCATTGATGATGTCCTAAAGGGTAAGAGATCCTTCTTTACAACTGCATAGTATTCCATGGTGTATATGTCCCACAGCTTTTTATCCACTCATCTACTGATGGGCACTTGAGCTGTTTCCAGATCTTAGCTATTGTAAAATGCACTGCTATGAACATAGGGGTACATATATTATTTCTGATTAGTGTTTCAGGATTCTCAGTATATATTCCTAGAGGTGAAATCACTGGGTCAAAAGGCAGCTCCATTTTTAATATTTTGAGGAACCTCCACAGAGTTGTCCATAGTGGTTGCACCAGTCTGCATTCCCACCAACAGTGTACTAGGGTTCCCCTTTCTCCACATCCTCACCAGCGGGAGTCGGTTGTTGATTTGTTGATGGTAGCCATTCTTACAGGTGTGAAATGATACATCATTGTGGTTTTAATTTGGATCTCTCTGATGATTAGTGACATAGAGCATTTATTTTTTTTTAAATTTTACTTTTGTTTAAAATATTACAGATGTCCCTTTTTCTCCGCAATGACCCGTTCCGCCCAGTCCCTTCCCCCTCCCCAGTCCCTCTCCCCACCATTTTCTGTGTCCTTGGGCAGTGCATATATCCATATAAATACTTTGGTTACTCTTTCCCCCTCCACCCACCCGCCCCTCCTCCATCCCTCTAACCTTCGTCAGTCTCATCTATCCTTCCATGTCATTGAATCTATTCTGCTCATCCATTAGATTCCATGTATAAGCAAGATCATGTGATGTTTATCATTTGCTTCCTGGTTTATTTCACTTGGAATAATATTCTCCAGGTCCATCCATACTGTCCCAAAGGGTACGAGATTCTTCTTTCCAGCTGCATAGTATTCAATGGTGTAAATGCCAGTCTGCATTCCCACCAGCAGTGTACTAGGGTTCCCCTTTCTCCACACCCTCGCCAGCACATGTCCTTCATTGATTTGTTGATGGCAGCCATTCGGACAGGTGTGAAGTGATACCTCATTGTGGTTTTAATTTGCATCTCTCTGATGATTAGCGATCTTGAGCATTGTCTCTTGGCATCCATATCTCCTCTTTGGAGAAGTGTCTATTCAAGTCCTTTGCCCATTTCTTAATTGGGTTGTTTGTCTTCCTCTTGCTGAGTGTATGAGTTCTTTGTACACTTTGGAAATTAGCCCCTTATCAGATACATCCTTGGCAAATATGTTTTCCCAGAACATGGGGTTCCTTTGTATTTTGAAGCTGTTTTCTTCTGCTGTGCAGAAGCTTTTTAGTTTGATGTAGTCCCATATGTTTATTTTTTCTTTTGTTTCTCTTGCCCTAGGAGTTGTATCAGTGAAAAGTCCACTACGGGGGATGTCTGTGACTATACTGCCTATGTTTTCTTCTAGGATTTTTATGGTTTCGTGACTTATATTTAAGCCTTTTATTCATTTTGAGTTTATTTTTGTGTATGGTGAAAGTTGGTGGTCTAGTTTTATTTTTTTTGCATGTAGCTGTCCAATTTTTCCAGCACCACTTATTGAAGAGACTGTGTTTATTCCACTGTATGTTCTTGCCTCCTTTGTCAAATATTAACTGACCATACTACTGTGGGTCTATTTCTGGTGGCTCATTCTGTTCCATTGATCTATATCCCTGTTGTTGGACCAATACCAGGTAGTTTCGATTACAATGGCTTTGTAATACAGTTTGAAGTCCGGTAATGTGGTCCCTCCAGCTCTGTTCTTTTTTCTCAAGATGGCTGCAGCTATTTGAGGTCTTTTTTGGTTCCATATAAATTTTTGAAATGTTTGTTCTAGATCTGTGAAATATACTGTTGGTATTTTAATAGGAATTGTATTGAATTTATAAATTTTTGGGGGTAGTATGGACATTTTAATGATAGTAATTCTTCCAATCCATGAGCATGGTATGTTCTTCCACTTGTTTAAATCTTCCTCTATTTCCTTTTTCAGTGTCACATAGTTTTCGTAGTATAGGTCTTTTACATCCTTGGTTAAGTTTATTCCTAGGTATCTTATTTTTTTAGTTGCAATGGTATTTTTTTTTTAGTTTCTCTCTCTGAAAGGAAAGTTCATTGGTGTATAAGAATGCCACTGATTTCTGGATATTGATTTTGTAACCAGCTACCGTGCCAAATTTGTTTATCAAATCTAGTATTACTTTGATGGAGTCTGTAGGGTTTTCTATGTACAATATCATGTCATCTGCACATAATGACAGTTTTACTTCTTCCTTTCCAATTTGGATACCTTTTATGTTTTCTTCCTGTCTGAAGGCTCTGGCTAGGACTTCCAGTACTATGTTGAATAAGAGTGGTGAAAGTGGACATCCCTGTCTTGTTCCTGTTTTTAATGGAAATGGTTTTACTTTTTGCCCATTGAGTATGATGTTGGCTGTAGGTCTGTCGTATATGGCCTTTATTATGTTGAGGTATGATCCCTCTATTCCCACTTTACTGAGATTTTTTTATGAGAAATCGGTGCTGGATTTTGTCAAGTGCTTTTTCTGCATCTATTGATATGATCATAAGATTTTTGTCCTTCATTTTGTTTATGTGATGTATCACACTTACTGATTTGTGGATGTTGTACCAGCCTTGCAACCTCGGAATAAATTCCAGTTGGTCGTGGTGTATGATCTTTTTAATGTATTGCTGAATCCAGTTTGCTAGTATTTTAGTGAGGATTTTAGCATCTATGTTCATCAGGGATATTGGTGTGTAATTTTCTTTCTTTGTTGTGTCTTTATCTGATTTTGGGATTAGGATGATGCTGGCCTCATGAAAAGAGTTTGGGAGTTTTCTCTCCTCTTGAATTTTCTGGAATATTTTGAATGCAGTAGGTGTTAATTCTTCTTTGAATGTTTGGTGAAACTTGCCTGTAAATCCTTCTGGTCCGGGACTTTTGTTTGCTGGGAGATTTTTGATTACTGCTTCAATTTCATTAGTTATTATCAGCTTACTTAGGTTTTCTGCCTTTTCTTGATTCAGGTTTGGAAGGTTGTATGCTTCTAGGAATTTATCCATTTCCCCCATGTTGTCCAATTTGTTGGCATATAGTTGCCATAGTATTTTCTTACAATCCTTTTTGTATTTCTGTTGGGTCAGTTGTCATATCACCTCTTTCATTTCTGATTTTATTTATTTGGGTCCTCTCTCTTTATTTCTTGGTGAGTCTGATTAAAGGTGCATTAATCTTATTTATCTTTTCAAAGAACCAGCTCTTGGTTTCACTGATTCTTTGTATTGCTTTTCCAGTCTCTTTGTCATTAATTTCTGCCCTGATCTTTATTGTTTCATTCCTTTCACTTTCTCGGGGCTTTTCTTGCTGTTCTCATTCTAGTTCTTTTAGTTGTTGTGTTAGATGATTCATTAGAGCTTTTTCTTCTTTCTTGAGATAAGCCTGTAGTGCTATGAATTTTCCTCTCAGGACTGCTTTCACCATGTCCCATAGATTTGGGGTTATTGTCCATTTTTGTTTTTTTCCATGAAGTGTTTGATTTCTTCCTTGATCTCATTGGCAACCCATACATTGTTTAATAACATGCTACTTAGCCTCCATGTGTTGGACTATTTTTGAGTTTTTTTTATAGTGGTTGATTTCTAGTTTCATGGCATTGTGATCGGAGAAGATGCTTGATATGATTTCAGCCTTCTTGTATTTGTAGAGACTTGCCATGTGCCCTAACAAGTGGTATATTTTTGAGAATGTTCCTTGTGTACTTGAGAAGAATGTGTAATCTGCTGCTTTGAGATGAAATGTTCTGTAAATGTCAATTAAATCTATTAGTTCTAATGAGTCATTTATGGTCTGTTTCCCTGTTGATTTTTTGTCTTGATGATCTGTGCAATGCTGACAGTGGGGTGTTAAAGTCCCCCACTATGATTGTGTTGCTGTCATTCCCCCCCTTAAAGTCCACAAATAAATTTTTTATATATTTAGGTGCTCCTATATTGTGTGCATAAATGCCTATAAGGGTCATTTCCTCCTATTGGATTGATCCCTTTAGTATTATGTCGTGGCCATCCTTGTCTCTTGTCATGGTTTTATTTTGAAGTCTATTTTTTCAGAAATAAGTATTGTTACTCCAGCTTTCTTTACCTTTTCATTTTCATGGAATACTTTGTTGTATCCCTTCAATTTTAGCCCTTGTGAGTCTTTTGGTCTCAGGTGGGTCTCTTGTAGACAGCATATATTTTTCTCCTGTTTTCTTATTCATTCAGCTACTCTATGTCTTTTGATTGGACCTTTTATTCCATTTATATTTAATCTTACTATTGATATAAACTTATTTAATGACATTTTTTCTGTTTATGCTAATGTACCTTTCTCTTGCTATTCCTTGTTTTTCTTAGAGCAGTCCTTTTAACATTTCTTTTTTTTTTAATTTTTTAATTTTTAATTTTTATTTTTTTTCATTGCTTCCTTCCTTCCTTCGTTCTTTCCCTTTTAACATTTCTTGCAATGCTGGTTTGGTGGTACTGAACTCCTTTAGCCTTTTTTTTTTGTCTGGGAAGCTCTTTATTTCACCTTCAATTCTAAATGATAGCCTTGCTGGATAAAGCAATCTTGGTTGCATGTTCTTGCTTTTCATTACTTGCAGAACTTCATGCCACTCCCTTCTGGCCTAAAGAGTTTCTATTGAGAAATCAGCTGTCAGCCTTATGGGGGTTCCCTTGTAGGTCACTGCTTGTCTCTCTTGCAGCCCTTAATATTTTCTCTTTGTCCTTGACATGTGCCATTTTAATTATGATGTGTCTTGGAGTGGGTCTCTTTGGGTCTCTCTTGTTTGCAGCCCTTTGTACTTCCTGAACTTGTGTGGCTTTCTCCCTAGCCAGCCAAGGGAAGCTTTCTCTCATTATTTCCTCTACCAATTTTTCTATCCCTTGCTCTCTTTCCTCCTCCTCTGGTATTTTTATAATGTGAATGTTATTTCACTTTATGTTGTCCCAAAGCTCCCTTAGACTTTCCTCATGGTTTTTAAGTGTTTTTTCTTTTTGCTGCTCTGACTGCGTGATTTTTTTCTTCCTTGTCTTCTAAGTCACTTATTCTATCCTCTGCCTCTTGAGCCCACTTTTAATTCCTTCCAGTGTTTTCTTGATATCACATGTTGCATTCTTTATTTCTGTCTGATTTTTGTTTATGTATATCTTTTTTCATGTTTTCCCTAAAGGCCTCGGTCTTATCTTCTATTTTGTTGTTTTTCTCATTAAGCTCCTTGAACATCTTCATAATCGATACTCTGTACTCTGTTTCTGAGAGCTTGCTTATCTCCATCTCATCAAAGACTTTTAATGGCAATTTTCCCTTCTCTTTAATTTGGGGGTTGTTTCTTTGTCTCCCCATTTTGGTAGGTCTTAGTAATTTTATCTATATATTAAATTCGTTTGCTGTCTCAAAGTTTTTTGCGGTGGAATTTTGTCTTGTGAGTCCAGTGTAGCCCATAGGTGGGTTTTCCTTTTATTTCTGATCTCTGTGCTCTAGATGTGTCCCTTTTGTGGTTTCTTCATATTCTCCTGTTGTGGCTGTGTCTAGATTGTCATTGACCAGTCCTTGTGAGGACTCTCCTCTCAGGTTGGCTAACTGTGTGTCTTAGCCACAACCTCATCTTGTAAGCTGTTTTATGCGTGCTGGCAAGGCAGGAAGATACACAACTACACTTCCAGGAAACAAGGGGTATCTTACAAAGTATCTTGACAGTTACAATGAAAACAATACAAGTGAAAATAAAACAGGGAAAGTGAAGGAGAACACACACAAAAAAAATTTTAAAAAGCTTAAAAGAAAGAAAGAAAAGTAATGCTTAGAGAGAGAGGACTATATTGTTGTTAATAATGATGAAAATTTAGAAAATAATAATAATGAACTAAAATGTAAAAAATAGAGCAGCTACTGGGAAATAATAGAGGCAGAGAAAAGATTCTGAAAGAAGGGCCAGCAAAAAATTACAGGAGAAAATAGGAACAGAATAGTAGTTGAAAATAAAAAAATAAAAATACAATAAAAAGAATAAGAGAAACTAACAATAGAACAAAAATATAGGAAGACAGAATGGGGGATAACAAAAGAATGAAAAAGGGAATAAAAAGGAAAAAAAAAGTTATGCCAATGGATCGAGAGGAGAGAGAGAGAGATAAAACCCGGACAGGTAGGGAGTCTGATAAGAGATTTGGGGGAAAGTATAGAGGAAAGCAATAAACTTGGTTATAATGATAAAGTCCCAGTCACTAAGCAGGGATATCAAGAAATTCTTGATAGTATAAGCAAGGATAAAACAAAACAAAGCAAATAAACAAAACTAAACAGAAAAACAACTAAAACAAGCTAAGCAAACAAAATTTTTTATAAAAAAAAGAAAAAAAATAGTTAAAAAATATTTTTAAAACTTAAAAAAAAATTACTATAAACTTTAAAAACAGGAAAAAATAAGTAAATTTTTCCCCCTTTCTCTTCTTCCTAAGGGAAAAAATAGAATAAACAAACAAAAAAACAAACATACAAAGGAAAAAAAACACCAAGACCAAAACCAAAACCAAACAAAACAAATCAGAAAAAAAAAAAAAAAAAGACAGTCCATCAGGTGAGTTTCTTCTGGGCAGCTTATGTGGTCTGTGGCTCTTTGTTTTGTATGCTGAATTCTGTTCTCCTGGGAGGTACTTGTGTATCAGCCAATGTGAGGAGCTGTCTTGGTTTGGCTCTGGTGTCCTTAGGTAGATGGTTGATCTAAGGCTCTCCGTGGACCACCTCCTCTTGTCAGCTATTTTGCAACTTTGTAGTTGCCTGGTCTTACTCTAGAGTCTCTGTAGAGTCTTTAGGTTGCAGGATGGCTAGTGTAGCTCAGGGTATCACTCCCCTTACTTAGAGGTTTTGTTGTCAAGCACTCACTGTGAGGAAGTTATTCTCTGCTCCACAACCAGCTTCTTAGTCTCCACCCTGTCCTCTGATTTCATTTCCCCATGCACTGGCCTGCTGCAATTTCAGATTGACTTCAGTATGTTGCCTTTTCTGTATGGGTGGTTTCAGCAGCCTGGGCTCAGTGAGTTCTATTAAAAAAACATTCCACTGAGTCCTTTGCCTGCCTAGACCCCAGCAGGAGTTTTTAGCTTTTCCTCCAGTTACCCAACAATAGTCCGTGAGAGTCTTATTTCTGTAATGTCCTCCTGTGAGCTGTTTTCCCTTCCCCCTTGGGACTGTGCCCTGTGGGGGTATCTGGGGCCTCAGTGAGCTGGACAAGCCCCTTTCCTTTTGGGGGTGGTGCTCCCAGGCTACAGGAGAGGCAAGTGATCTCCGCCTCTCCCTTCCCAGGTCTGGTTGGCTGGTCTCAGAAGGCCTGCCCCTCAAAGAGTTTACTGTGCAGACAACAATCCCAGCCTCCCCTGGTGTGTCAGCCCAGTGCACTCCAGGAAGGTGGGAGCCAGTTCAGAGATCAAAAACTCAAACATGCACAAAGCAACACACAGGCAGAGAATCTGCCCTGCAAGTTCCTGCCAACTGCATGCCAAAGTACCCAGCAGAAGGGGACCCAAAGTCAGCTCCATGCAGTTCTCCTGCCCCGCAGACCTCAGTAAAACTGGGATGGCTTCACACGCCACCACGACATCCCTCAGAGGTGGTCACATATCCCAGGCTCTCCACACCAGGAGGTCAGGGTGGGAGGGCTATCCTCCCCTTCCCCACACCGCCCAGGTTCAATGTTTTCTGAGGCTCAACACACTGCCTTACATGGAGGCAGGGGTCCCTGTGTGGGGTTGCTCAGTGCAGACCTTTGGTCCCTTACTAAGGTGACACAGGCTTTGGGACAGCCTTTCCTATGGTCAGCACACTGAGCATAAGATGCAGGTGGCAGCTGCCATTAGAAGCTTTGTTTCCTAGGAAGATACCATCCCCTCCTTGTGGACTAACCACCTCCCTGGGTCCCTCTGCCCTCTACACGGGGCGCTCCTTCTTTTCTTCTCTGCTCCTGGTGTGAGATCCCCGCTTTTGGATGCTGGTCCACACTCCTGAGGGGAGGGAGCTTTGCAGCCTCCAAGACTCGGGGTTTGGAGCCTAGCACAGGCTTCAGGGGGGATACCCCTTTCTCCACCCACCCTCTTTTACCGGACTCTGTGATGTTTCTTCAATGCTCCCTACTCACACTACATCCACTCAGGTATGTTTCTCTGGTTTTTCCAAGCTAGCTATGCAGTATTTTAGGAGTAAATAGAGGCTGAGGCTGGGAGCAGGGGTGCTCTGCTGCGTCTCACAGTGCCACCATCTTCCCTCCACTTTCACTCATTTTTAAAGTGTTCTTCCTGCTTACCTGAAAGTCTTTGGCCCAGAAGCTTTGAAGAAGTGGGATGAATAGTGAGATTGGGCTCTAGTCTAGGTTCTCATTTCCTGGTATGTAACTTTGGGTAAATTTCTTCATTTCTATGAGCCTATTTTTCATATCCCTACCTAACAGGATTAAATAAGAAATTAGATGTGATGTACTGTATAAGCCATATGAGGCATGCTGCTGCTTGTTTGAGAGCTTTTTGGAAAGTCCTAAGCCTAAAGCTTGAGAGGCCACTTGCACAGAAAAACCACTGGAAATGTCTTGGATGAGCTTGCAAGTAGGGAGGGGCAGGGCCTCCCGGAATCTCCAGTGTGGGGCCAAAGTTGTGAGTCAGATGCTGGAGATTCAAATATGGTGCCTGCCTGCTGGCTCTGAGCGGGGAGGTCTCACCAAAGGGGCAATGGCCTCTGCCTTTTCTTCTGTCTGAAAGCTGCCCCTCTACCTCTTGCCCCAATTTCAGGCAAGTTAGGTTCTTCCCAAATGTCCCAGGTTCCTTTCAAGCTGTTTCCCAGTGCTGGAGCTCAGAGGGAGCCCATCTGAGTGAGTCCGTGTGCCGGCCCTTTAAGAGAAGCTTCCCGGGACTCTAGCCTCCGTGACCTCAGCTACAGTCCAGCTGGTTTTTACAGCCAGAAGTTGTGGGGACTTTTCTTCCCAGCCTTGGAGCCCTGAGCAGGGGCCCAATGTGGGCCTGGAACCCCTCACTCCTCTGGGAAACCTCCACCACCAAGATATCCCTCCTGGATTTAAACCGCAGCACTGGGTGTTGGCCCAAGGCTTAGTCTCTGGGATTCATCCCCAATCCACCTGAGTCTCCACCCCTCTTACTGGTCTTGATGCTTCTTCAGTTCACTTTTTAGGGCTTCTGTTCAGCTAGATTTCAGGAGGTTCTGAGTGATGGTTGTTCTGTATTTTAGTTGTAATTTTGATGTGGTTGTGGGAGGCGGTGGGTACAGCTGGTTTCCTTTCTCCCAGGGCTCACTTTTTGAATCACCCTTTTTATTATTGTTGTTTTTTGTTGTTGTTTTCTTTACTTTTTATTTTTTAATTTTTAAAATATTTTATTTTATTTTTTCCACCACTTTTAATGCTCTCTATGCAATCTATCGCCTCCACCCATACCCCTCCTCTCCCCATCACCACACTGTTGTCCCTGTCCTTGAGTTCTCTCCTTTTTTTTTTTTTTTTTGCTCAATCCCTCCAACCCTCAACTCCTACCCCCCAGAGCTACCTGCTGCCCTCTATCTATGATTCTGTCTCTATTTTATTTGGTAGTTCAGTTTGTTCATTAAATTCCACATGTGTGTGAAATCATATGGTACTTGTCTTTCTCTTACTGGCTAATTTCACTTAGCATAATGTCTTCAAGTCCATCCATGCTGTCCCAACGGGTAAAATTTGCTTCCTTTTTACAGCAGGTTAGTATTCTATTATGTTAATATACCACAAGGTTTTTTTTGTGTGTTTTTAATCCACTCACATACTGATGGATGCTTGGACTGTTTCCAGATCTTGGCTATTGTAAATAACTCTGCAATGAGCAGAGGGGTGCATATGTTCTTTTAAATTAGTGCTTTGGGTTTCCTTGGATAAAGTCATAGAAGAAGAATCACTGAGTAATAAATCAGTTCAATTTAAATTTTTTTAAATATCTTTATTGATTTCAGAGAGAGGAAAGGAGAGGGAGAGAGAGAGAGAAACATCAATGATGAGAGAGTCATTGATTGAGCCCACAACCTGGGCATGTGCCCTGACCAGGAATCGAACCCCAATTGCCTGGATCCTAGGTCAAAGCTCAACAGCTGAGCCACGCCCGGCAGGACAATTTTTAAATTTTTGAGGTAACTCCATACTGCTTTCCACAGTGGCTGCACCAATCTGCATTCCTACAAACAGTGCACAAGGTTTCGATTTTTTCCACATCTTTGCCAACATTTGTTGTTTGTTGATTTATTGATGGTAGCCATTCTGACAGGTATAAAGTGATATGTCATTGTGGTTCTAATTTGCATTTTTCTGATGACTAGTGACATTGAGCATCCTTTAATATGCCTATTAGCCATCTGTATGTCCTCTTTTGGAGAAATGTCTATTCAGGTCTTTTGTCCATTTTTCAATTGGATTGTGTGTGGTTTTGGTATTGAGTTTTGTAAGTTCCTTATAAATTTTGGATATTAACCCATTATCACTTAGTGGTTTGTCTTTTCATTTTGTTGATGGTCTTCTTTGCTGTGCAAAAACTTTCATTTGATGTAGTCCCATTTGTTTATTTTTTCTGTTTTCTTGCCTGAGGAGATATATCAGAAAAAAATATTGCTATGAGAAATGTCTGAAATTTTACTGCCTATATTTTCTTTTAGGATTTTTATGGTTTTGAGTCTAACATTTAAGTCTTTAATCCATTTGGAGTTTATTCTTGTGTGCAGTGTAAGAAGGTGGTCTACTTTCACTTTTTTGAACATATCTGTCCAATTTTCCCAACATCACTTATTGAATAGACTATCTTTAGCCCATTGCATGATTTTGCCTCCTTTGTCAAATATTAATTGACTATAAAGGCATGGATTTATTTCTGGGCTCTGTATTCTGTTTCATTGATCTATGTGTCTGTTTTTATGCCACTACCATGCTGTTTTGATTACTATGGCCTTGTAGTATAGTTTGAGATCAGGTAAGGTGATTTTTCCAACTTTGTTCTTCTTTCTCAAGATCACTGCTGCTATTTGGGGTCTTTTGTTGTTCCATACAAATTTTTGAAACATTTTTTCTAGTCCTGTGAAATACTCCATTGGTATCTTGATAGGAATTGGATTGAATCTGTGGATTGCTTTAGGTAGTATGGACATATTAATGACATTAATTCTTCCTACCCACAAACATGGTATATGTTTCCACTGATTTGTATCTTCCTCAATATCTTTCTTCAGTGTCTTATAATTTTCTGAATACAGGCCTTTTACATCCTTGGTGAAATTTATTCCTAGGTATTTTATTCTTTTTGAAGCAACTGTGAGTGGGATTGTTTTTTAGTTTCCCTTTCTGATGGTCATATTGATGTATAAAAATGCAACTGATTTCTGGATATTTATTTCCTGTCCTGCTACTTTACTAAACTCAGTGATCACTTCTAGTAGGTTTTTGATGGAATCTTTAGGGTTCTTTATATACAGTATTATGTCATCTGCAAATAATGATAGTTTTACATCTTGCTTTCCAATTTGGGTGCCTTTTATGTTTTGTTCTTGTCTGATTGCTCTGAAGATATCAATAAAATACATTTGATCTAGTGTATTTAAGACCACTGCCTGCTTGTTGATATTGTATCTGGAAGATCCATCCATTGATATCAATGGGGTGTTAAAATCCCATATTATAACTGTTACTGTCAACCTCTTCCTTTATGTCCATCAAGATTTCCTTTACATATTTAGGTGCTCCTATGTTGGGTGCTAAATGTTTTCAAGGATTATGTCTTCTCATTGGATTGCACCCTTTATCATTAATCATTTTGTAATTGTCCTGTGTCTCTTACTGTAGCTTTCATTTTAAAGTCTATTTTTTCAGTTATAAATATTGCTAACCTAGCTTTTTTCAGTTCTATTTGCATGAAATATCTTTTCCATCCCTTTACTTTATAGTCTATGTGTGTATGCTTTGTTCTGAGGTGGGTCTCTTAAAGACAGCATATACACAGGTTATGTTTTCTTATCCATTCAGCTACCTTATTTGTTTTGATTAGAGAACTTAAGCCATTTACATTTAAAGTGATTATTGAGAGGTACATATTTATTGCCGTTTTATTTTTTTAACTATGTTCCTCTGTTTCTTCTTCTCCCTTCTTGCTCTTCTTTCTCCTCATTCTTCTCCTTCTAGCAGGCCCTTTAACATTTCCTGTAATAATGGTTTGGTGTTAACAAACACCTTTAGCTTTTTCTCATCTGGGAAGCTCTTTATTTCTTTTTCAATTTTAAATGGTAGCCTTGCTGGTTAAAGTAGCCTTGGTCATAGACCCTTGCTTTTCATCACTTTGAATATTTCATGCCAATCCCTTCTGTCCTGAAATGTTTCTGTTGAGAAATCAGCTCACAGTCTTATGGGAGCTCCCTTGTGGATAACTGACTGCCTTTCTCTTGCAGCTTTTAAGATTCTCACCTTGCATTTAACTTTTGCCATTTTAATTATAATGTGTCTTCGTGTGGGCCTCTTTGGGTTCATCTTGTTTGGAATTCTCTGCACTTTCTGGACTTCCATGTCTTTTTGATTTAACAGATTAGGAAAGTTTTCAGCAATTATTTTTTCAAATAGGTTCTCGATCCCTTGCTCTCTATATTCTCCTTCAGGCACCCCAGTGATGCAGATGTTGTTATGCTACATGTTGTCTCAAAAGTCCCTTAAATTATCCTCATTTTTTAAATCTTTTTTCTTTTTGCTACTCCAATTGCGTGTTTTTTTCTACCTTCTCTTCAAAATTGCCGATTCAATCCTCTGCTTTATTGAGCCTACTGTTTATACCTTCCAGTGTATTCTTTATTTCAGATATGGCATTCTTCATTTCTGACTGACCCTTTTTTATGGTTTCTCTGTCCTTTATCATGTTGTTGAGCATCCTTATAATTATTACCTGAACTCTATATCTGATAAATTGCTAGCCTCCATGTCATTTAACACTTCTGAAAAATTCTCTTTTTCCTTCATTTGGGGCCTGTTTCTTTGTCTCCCCATTTTGGCTGCCTTTATGTGTTTGTTTCTATGTATTAGGTAGATCTGTTCTGACTTCATGTGGGCAACTTTCCTGGTTCTGGTGCTCTGGTCTGCAGAGACTGGCTTGGGGTTTGGACAGCAGACTTTTCAGGGAGAACCCCCTGCAGCTGTGATATTCCTCCATAACTTCAGCTGTCACCTGTGGGAGCCCAGCCAGCCCTCTCAAACCTCTGCACTTCCTACCTCAGTCTCGATGTGTCCCCCTCTGTAAGATCTTGGTTATAAGGCTTCTCTTCAGCTACTCTTCAATTGGTTAATCAGGATGATTTTTCTATACTTTAGTTGTAACTCCAATTTGATCCTGGGAGGAGTTGAGTGTAGCTTCTATCTAGTCCACCACCATCTTGGATCTGTCCCATGACTTGAGTTTAAAAGCACCATTTTTTTCTCTTTACATTGTGGTGGGCAGTTGCCCTTGTTGTTCCACAGCTTACACAGGGTTTTGGGGTGGTATTAATTTCATCATTGTTCCCAGGACTGTAGTAGCTCCCAGGCCTCCAAGAGTTGAATGTAGAATGTTTAAAGAATTATTTAACAATTAGACAAACAGGAAGGAACAAGTAACTATATAGCAGTATGATTTCTATGCAAATTTCTCTAAGTAATAATATCCCAAATCCAGAACACAACTATTAAAACACTGCACAAGATGTAGGCAACAAGAAAAGCAAACAATACCCCAATGTGTTTATATGCCAAAACTAAAAGAGCACTCCAACCAAATTCCATACCAGGGAACTAGGATTTTTCTTAGTCACTGAGCCATGCCTAATGCCAAGCAGTGCCTATTGATTCCTACAGAATCCCAAAAGGTTCAAAGAACCCAAGTGGCAGTGCAGGGGTTCCTGGTTGTGTACACTGGAGACATACCTAGTTGGGGCTCAGCAGCCCACCAATAACCTATTCCTTCCCCCAGCATAGCAGACGACCAGCACCAAGAGACAGAGAAGGATAGTCCCTGAGTAAAATCACTCAGAAGCTGTTAGGAACCCCCAAGTTCTCTCACAGGGTAGGTCACCACAGGCAGCCTGGGGAATTCCCTCCAAAGTCCAGGAACTTACCAGAGGCATTCCACTTGCTCCTGGCTGGCTCACCAAAATTGTAACTGAAACCAAGCTGCCTGCCCTAGCAAAACCCAAACTTGTAATATAAGATACTGGTGAAAAAGGAAAGTGGTTTGTTCAAGTGTCAGCCACCTGGAAGATGGGGAACTTTTGTCCCAAAGGCTATGTCCACATCTCAGTGCAGGCAAAGGTTTTAATAAGGTGGGAGAGGGAAAGCAGAACAAGGAGATCAAGAGGTGGGAGTTGAAAAGTTCTCTACATGCATGTCAAAACAGCCCATTCTGATAAGGATATTGAAACTGGTGAAGCGATGGTCCTGGTCTTCATCATCCTGGTTTTATGTCTTCCTGGTTCTAGGGTTGAAGGTCAGCAAATTTCCTGGAACTGGGATGACTGAATTTCAGATTATCTTCTGAAGTTATGTCCTAGGATTCTTCTATAAATATGCTGTTTATCTATGAGCTACATATTAGTCAGAGTCAGCATTTACAGAAACATTGTCATAAGAATGGTGGGATGGGTTACATTTCCCCACTGTTGCACTCTGAACCACATTTCTTACCACCTATGCTCAAAACTTCCAGCACCCATTTTCCCTGAACTTATCTGCAAGCCTCCTACAAGACAAATGCATTCCCAACTGTGGGCCTTGGCACCTGGACCCTCAAAGGGATGACCTCTGGGTTCATCTCAGTCACCACAAAAATGCCTTCCTTAGAGCATGGGCTCTTAACAGCTTGCTGCCTTCACACCACCACCCCAGCCTATTTCAACCAGTCCTCTTCCCTCTGATACCACATCTCAATGGCTGACCCAAATCCATCAGGACACAGGCACAACAAAAAGTGAAACTTTGTATGGCACAGGGTCCTGACCACTATCTCTAGCACCTGGCAGGCCCAGAAAATATGTAAATGCTGTAAAAAGCTCACTGGAGAAGGAGCATCAGACTGGAAAGAGGAATCTGGAATTACATCTTCACGGCTTGCATCCCAGCAGCCACCTCTGTGACTCTGACATGACACTTAACTTCTCAGTTGACTCTTACAAGGGTGAACCTACCTAGCTGCACTAGAACCTTCTAAGAAGTTCATTGTAGCCCTGCACTGTCCTGGAACACAATGAAGTGTTGACACCTACCCCTGGGACATCTCCTGGGATCCTCACATACCTTGCAGTTATGTTGGGAGGCTCTGGCACCTTAATCAGGCCAGCTGGTCACACATGGCGCCCGTGACCTCTCCCCCAAACATGCAGGCCCCTCCTCTAAATGTTGCAGGACCCACTTGTTGTGTCTGCAGTCATTTGCCAGCTTTGGGGAGCCCTCACCTCAGCACCCTCTTGGAACCCTCAGCACTGTAATGGTGATGACTACACCAATTGTAGTGCCAATGATCATGGCCAGGGAAGTTCACTTTAGATCTGGACAGTCTGAAGAAAAACCGTGGAGTAGAAGGAGGATGAGACATTTCCTTTATTTGGCTGTGGCAGGCCAAATGTACAGGACAGACAAACTCACACTCTTATTCCTGGTGGCGGGCCAGCCAGGCATAAGTGGGGGACACACCTCACCCCAGGGGAACACTCCGCCAAGGAGAGTCAAAACCTGCACCCCAGTGGACAAAACCCACACAGGGGAAACAAACCACACCTCTGAACATTCTGAACCAGTCTTTTAAGGGCCAGGACAATAGTGGCTCTCAGCCAAGCAAGGGTCAGACATTAGTCAGCTAACAGGACATCTGTTATGACTATGCTATATATCATGTTTACATAACTGGGGCCTTCTGCCGTGAGAAGGTGGTGAGAAAGCCTAAGTGTTTTAACTTTCCCCACAGCACCCTCAGGCATCCAGTGTTGGCCCTTAGCTCTGCACTAGCACCTGAGGCTCAGGGCTGGCTGGGCGTGCTGCACCACAGTTGGTGATCACCGCCTGCACCCCTGCCTGGCCCACCTGCTTGGTATGGCCAGGCCTTACATGGTGAACTGCTCACTATGGTGCCAGTAACTGGGGAGTAGGGAGGGCTTCGGGCTGCAGGGCATGTCTGGGCAGTGGCAGCCAAAAAGTCTGCTCTTGTGCCATAGACAGACTGCTCGCCCTGCCCCATCCTGCCCCAGGTCACCCGGAGCCAGCCAGACAAGGCCATCAACCCGCTGGGTAAGCCTGCTCAGACACAAGCTACGCAAGCTACACAAGCAGCCTAGGACTGCGGGAGATGTGAGGCTGCTGCAGGTGGGCCAACACTGTGGGACTGACTGAGCCAAAGAAAAGGTTGCCTCCAGGACTAGAGGTGCCTAGGGCCTTCCAAGGTTTATTGAAGATGCCTTCACAGGTTGGGGAGGGGCACTGGTGGGAGATTCAGAAGCAGGCCACTGGGCACTGGCAGGATGCAAGTGGCTTGGCCCTCGCTTTGGTCTTGTCCTGAGTGGGTCGGTCTCTGATTGGTCTGCTGGTGGTGGCATTTTCTGCACTGGAGAGAATAGGAACTGGGAAAGGGTGGCAGCAGGGCAGCACTGGGCCATGGTGAAAAGCCTGTTTTCATACATCATAAGTCTGTGAAAACTTGTGAGCCATGAGGGCTGCTGGTGTTGCTTCATGGGGTTTTGCCGCCCAGTGTGTCCTTGGGCGCTAACCCCCACTTGTACCCCACCCAGCAAAGCCCTGGCCAGTGAAGAGAAGGCCCCACGTGGAAAGAAAACCAGACATTCAAGATGTATAAAACTGGACTCCACCTTTCATGTTTTTTTAATTTTTTATTTATTGATTTTAGAGAGAGAGAGGAAGGGAGAGAGGAAGAAAAGAGAAACATTCATATGTTGTTCCACTAATTTATGCATTCATTGACTGTTTCTTGTATGTGCCCTGACCGGGGGTCAAACCAGCAACCTTGGCATATAGGGACTGTCAACCTAAGAAATGTCCAAACCTGTAAGAATTGTTATGAATTTATTTGACCCAAACTGACAACAACTACCAGGAAGCAAAACCTCGATGGACTGAGAAAATGCTCCAGAGAAAGGCAGTTACAGTGGTACATCAGTTTTCAAACTTTTCAGAACTCGAACAGTCTTCCAGAACGGATTACACTCGAAAATCGAGGTACCAATGTATACACCTTATTTTATACATTACAATCAAAAGAGAGGATGTAAATGGGTTGCATGAAATCCATTGGTGATAGATTAGGTGGGGTGGGAGAAAGCAAAGTGTTGGGGGAGGACCTCTGGGATTGGGTAAAAAGTAAAATGATAGACACATACTTCTTTTATATAGGTGGATTCAATATAGTTAACAGTCAACAATGAACACAATAACAACAACAGGGGATTTGTGGTCTCTGCTCTGGTGTGCTTCGGTCAGGAAAAATGGAAATTACACTGTTATTCCAAAGGCATGTTATAAGGTATGTTATCTTAGACACAAAAAGTCAACAAGACAGGCTCAGTTAAGGTCAAGATTGACCTTTGTTAGGGAAAAATACTGCCCTAGGACATAACTACTTGCCATGAACTGCTTTTAGTTCAAAAGTTTTAATTTTGGACCATCCTATGTGGTTACTTAGGTCTCTGAGTTTGTAAGGCTGCTGGGAAAGCCTCCCCTGAGCTTTTCAGGGTTAATATGTGGCCCCTTATTCGTCCACAGGATGCTCTGGCCAACTGAGCTACCCAGCCAGGGCCTTGTGTTTTTCATTGTCTTATATTGTTATAGAATAGTAAGAAGCTAGGAAAATTCCAAGACAAGCAGAAAAGGGAAACTAAGGCTGATAAACAGCAGTTTGCAGCCACCTAGTAAATTCTATCTTCCCTAAACCAAGGACACTTAAGAGTAAATGGTTTGCACTTCTCCTCCCCAACCAGAGGGTAAATAGCTTAAGCCACCCTACTCAGGTAGACTGATAACAGAAATCCAATTAGTGCCATTTTCCAACCACACCCAAGGACAGACAAATTAAGAGAATAAATCTCATTTTGGTACATCAGCATAAAGCTGAGGAATATTCTATTGATTCTCCTCTAAGGCCTCCCCTAAATGCTCAGCCTTTAAAACCCCTGAAAATGAAGGCCCCAGGGCACTCTCCCTTCAGGGAGCACACCCATGCTGTTAGCTGAAAGGGGATCTGGACCTTGGTGAGTCTGCCTAGGGCCAGCCTGTAGTGTGTGGGTTCTTGACTTCCTGCAGGAAAAATTTCACACGTTCAGGTGACTATGAAGGAACATTTATTAAAGCTGGGGACAGTAAAACAAGAAAGGGCATAGCATAAAAGAAGCAACAGGAGAGTCTAGGCTGGGCTGCCCTGGCTCTCTGGGAAGTCAGAGAAAATGGGGCCTTGTGGTCAGGTTCAGGGGACTAGCCTGTGACAAGCTGCCTCTGCCCATTGCTCCCCACATTGCAAGTCTCATGGGGTCCCTTAGAGTTTAGGAGATGTGTGCCTGTGAAGAAAAAGTGGGGGGAGAAGAGGGTAAAGGGAACAGTGGAGGCTGCTCCCCAGGCACTGGGTCCTTTGTCTTGAGGCTTTATCTCCTTCTAGCAGGCACAGGCTGGGGAATCTTAGGGGTGGTCTCAGGGGAGGGTTTTAGCAGAATATTCATCAGTTTTCTAGGTGTGCTCCTCTAGGGCCGTGGTTTCCACAGATTGGTCAGTGTCAGGGCAGGGGGTTGTTAGTCATTGCAGCTGATCCTGGTGTCACTGGATCTGGAGCTAAAATACAACTGAGGCCTAGATGTTATTTCTAGGGAGGTGACCTGTATCTGCTGTAAATTGTTCTGTCAGTTTATTCAGCTATCTGTCTCAGTTTCCCTATTCCACTTGTCCTGGCTTACTGGTCTATCTCAGTGCCATTTCCTTCTTCCTCTCCTTCCTCCACAGACACATATCACCTAACCTCTAAGGGACCCCATGAAACTTGCAACCAAGGGAGCAAGGGAGCAATGGGCAGTGGCAGCTCCTCCTGTTGTAGGCAGCGGGAATGGCACTGGGTGTTGGTCCTATGGAATCACACCAGACCTGGGTTCAGCAACCTCAGTACTTGGCTTCTGGCAAAATCACACAGGTGGGAGAAGTAATTCCTAGAAGAAATGGGTTTAGGAAACAAGTTATAGGGGCAAAGGAAGGGCCTTAGGGTCTTGAGAGTGAAGAAGCTAATGCAAAGGCTCAGGCTGCTCCCAGGAGGGAGAGCAGCTGGGTTCTCCATCCTAATGGTTTTAAGGGGGGAGATCTTAAGGGAGGTCTTAGGGAAAGACCTCATAAAATTCAGCAGCTTTCCAGGTGTGTCCTTTCAGGATTGTGGTCTCCACCGATTGATTGGTCGACACCAGGGTGGGGGCTATCATTCAGTGCAGCAGATCCTGAGGTCAGCTGTGGCTGGTTTGTTGCTTTTCTGGGCCTGGAGCTAAAATACAGCTGAGGCCTAGGTGTTATCTCTGGGAAGGAAAGGTCATGGGGTCCAAGCCACATGACTAGCAATATGCTAGGGGAGGAAAGGTCACCTGGTGGTGAGGTCCCACCCTACAATTTTCCTTTGCCAGGCATGCAGGGCTTTCCACCCTGATGACCTTCTGTACCTGGCCCATCATCCTTGCTCTGTTCATGTCTGTCTAACTGCCTATCACAGTCCCAGGCTAACCCTCTGAACCTCTCTCCAAGGCCCCCTTCTCTGTAACTTCCCAGTGAGTGAAAGTAGCCCAGCCTAGACTCTCTTATTGCTCCTATGCCCTTTCTAGTTTCACTGTCCTAAGTGTGGTTTTGCTGTGGTTAATAAATTCTTGCTTGCTTTTCTACACTTTGCCTCTTGATTGAAATCTTTCCTTCAAGAAGACAAGAACTGCCTGGCTGGGCATGGCTCAGTGGTTGAGCGTTGACCTAGAATCCAGGAGATAGCCGTTCGATTTCCAGTTGGGGCACATGCCCAGGTTGCGGGCTCGATCCCTCAGTCGGGGGTGTGCAAGAGGCAGCCGATCAATGGCAACTCTCTCATCATTGATGTTTCTACCTCTCTCTCTCTCTCTCCCTTCCTCTCTCTGAAATCAATAAAGATTTTTTTTTTTTTTTTTTTTTTTTTAAAGAAGCTGGGTATCAGCTTTAAAAAAAAAGAAAAAAAGAAAAGAAGACAAGAACTGAGGTCTCATCAGCTTGCTAGTAACAATATGTACCATTTTCCTAAAAACATTTTGGATCCAGCAGCAATTTGGAAGATCAGCAAGGGTGTTGGGGAGCTTACCCTGAGAGCCTGGGTAGCGAGCCCTGGCTGCCCTCCTGGGCCACCCAGGCTACCCTGCAGGGCATAGGCAAAAGCAGAAGAATGGAGACCTGGTTCAGCAGGGCCTGCACCCTTGGGCCATCGGTGTTGCATGTGAGCCTGAGCCTGGAGGTCCTACATGCTGACCTCAGCCCCCGGGGCACCCTGGCCATGGCCCCTTTAACCAGAACACCAGGCCCAGGACCACTCAGCCCTCTCTCTGTCAAGGTAAGAGATATTCAAATCTGTGGATAATTTTTGTGAGTTTGTTCTGGGGTGACCCACGGCAGATGACCACCAGAGTTTGTGTTTAAATTTTGGAGCCTTTATTAGCTGGCCAGCGGCTACAGTTGTGGCGTCTCACCCATGTAAGAGCCGAACTGAAGCACTGACCCTCAGTTCTTCTCTTACTTTATGCTCAGTAACCACAAAGGCACTGCAGTAAAGGGGTTTCCAATAATTTGTCAGGCTGTCAGCTTTTGGTACAGGAAACAAGGGGGAACCTTTAGCAACACAAAAGGAACAATTTAAACACAATGTCTTACAATGAGTAATGGGGTTATGCTTGGCCAGAGTGACTGGTTTGTTCTTTCTATGGGAACTCGGGGTGGGGGGGGGGGTGCGGCGATTACTGGGCTAGCTTGTCAGGCCTTGTCCTGTACAGTAGGGCTCTTGCTCTATCTTTGCTGTTAGTTCCTTAGGTATATTCTTCTGGCCATTGTGGCCAGAACAAGTTTATTTGAGCCAAACTGCTGACTATTGCCACATCTCAAGGGATTGAGAAAATGCTCAGAAGAATGGCAGTTTTGCACCTTATTTTATACATTACAATAAAAAGAGAAGATATAAGAGGGTTACATGAAATCCATTGGTAATAGATTAGGGAGGCAGGAGAAAGTAAAGCGGGGAAACCTCTGAGATTGGATAAAAGTAAAATGATAGATACACACTTCTTTTATATGAGTGGGTACAAGATAGTTAATAGTCAACAATTTACTCAATAACAATGAGGGGATTTGTGGTCTCCAGAGAGTGGTGCCTCTCCTTTGGGGGGTCTGGAAAAAAGAAATTACTTTGACATTCCAAAGGCATGTTATTGTAGATGCAAAAAGACAACAGGCTCAATTAAGGTGAAAATTGACCTTTGTCAGGGAAGATTCTAGCCTAGGATATGGCTACCTGCCGTAAACTGCTTTTAGTTAAAAAGTTTTAATTTCAGTCTATTTTTTGCGGTTATTTTAGTTCTCTGAGTTTGTAAGGCTGCCATGCAAGTCTTCCCGGAGCTCGTCAGGTTTTAGTATGTGACCCCTTTTAGTTCATACATCTCCCTTTTGGTCATAAATCAATCCAAAGGATGTATTGATGACCAACCTTTTGGTTGGATAACAAGATTCCATTGTTGCGGAACCAGAGATGTTCACCTTACTGAAAGACCAAGTGGTGCTCAGAGGCTCGGGGTTCAGGAGGTTTATTTTATGCTGGCAGGCCCAGAGGAGTACAACTCCAAAGTCTGAGCCCAGAGCACAACCGGGCAAGGAGTTATATACAGTACATGCTTCTGCCTATGTAGTAGCTATACCTTGCTTGGGGGGAGGGGAGCCCTTTCTGGTCAGGATGGCAATAGGGAAGCCGGAGGGAGGAGGTGTTGGTCATTTTAGATGGAGTTTTCCCTTATCACCATGGTGCTAAGAAAACTAATTCCTAGGAATTCTCAGAGTCAGTGTTTATTTTGCTGAACAGGGTGGACCACTGGGGGATGGGGCAAGACCATAATCTTAGATGGCATTCAAGTATGAATTAATATTATTATTCAAAAGAAAAAAAGGTGAATGAGAGGCAGTCAGATCCTATATGTCCTTGTGAAAGTATTCTGCATCATTTCTAATTTTTGAATTATTATGATCCAAGTTTTGTTGCCTGTCCTATCGTTCTATATTTTGTATCTAGTATAACATTCACTTATAGTTTGAAGTCATACCATAGACCTTTTCAGGTTTTATAGTCTTACCATGAGATGGGTGTTCTGGGGTGACCTGTGACAGACGACCACCAGAGTTTGTGTTTGAATTTTTGGAGCCTTTATTAGTTGGCCAGCGGCTACAGTTGCAGCATCTCACCCATGTAAGAGCCGAACTGCAGCCCTGACCCTTAGTTCTTTTCTCATTTTATACTTAGTAAGCACAAAGGCAATGCAGTAAAGGGGTTTCCAATAATTTGTTAGGTTGTCAGCTTTTGTTACAGGAAACAAGGGGGGACCTTTAGCAACACAAAAAGGATGATTTAAACACAATGTTTTACAATGAGTAATGTGGTTATGCTTGGCCAGAGCGTGACTGGTTTGTTCTTTCTATAGGAACTCAGGGGGAGCGGTAATTATTGGGCTAGCTTGTCGGGCTTTTTCCTGTACAATAGGGATCTTGTTGTACCTTTACTGTTAGTTCCTTAGGTATCTTCTTCTGGCCATGGTGGCCAGAACATTGGGTTCCTATTTATATGGCCCATCTGTTTCTCATTGGAAACACTCAGGTGCAGTTATTAACTTGATTCCCTCTTGTTGTGCAATTGGAAGCTATAACCTTAAGTTTTAATTGGGGCCAAGGTTGTAAGAACATAATGCTGTAAATTACAATTACTATCTAAAATTTCAGAGGCCAGGAGGACAGTGAGAGTTTCATAAGTAAATTCCCAGTGCCTTAGCAGCAGTTATAGCCATTTTTTTATAGCCATTTCAGCTTCTATCTGAATTAATATAGTTAGTAGTCTTTGTTGGGTTAGGGGTTAAGCATATTTCCATAACTGGGTTATGGCATCTATATATAAAATTCCTTTGTTGCCTGGCTGCAGTGGCTCAGTTGTTTGAGCGTCATCCTGTCCACCGAAAGGTTGCTGGTTCAATTCCCAGTCAGGGTACATGCCTGGGTTATGGGTTCAATCCCTGGTTGGGGCACATACAGAAGGCAACCAGTCAATGTTTCTATCTCACATCAATGTTTCTCTCTCTTTCCCTCTCTCTCCTCTCTCTAAGCATGTCTTCAGGTGAAGATTAAAAATAAATAAATAAAAATAAAATAGAAATAAAATTCTTTTCTTAATATTTCTTTTCTATTAACTTTTTGCAATAGCATATCTTCTAAATTTCAAAAAAGAAACCATAAAAAGAATATTATTGATAATACAAAAGTTATACACCTTTAGCAATGATTAACAGTTGGGCTATATACACAAGGTTTGAGAAAAGCCTGAAGTACAAGTATAATTATTATTGCCCTGGCCGGTGTGTTTCAGTTGGTTGGAGAGTCATCCCATGCACCAAAAGGTGGTGGGTTCAATTCCTGGTCAGGGCACATATCCAGGTTGCTGGTTAGATCCCTGATCAGGACGTGTGAGGGAGGTAATTGATCTATGCTTCTCTCACACATCGATGTTTTTCTCTCCCTTTTCCTTTCTCTAAAATTAATAAAAAACAAGTATAATTATTATTATTAATATTAGCAGGCAAGTAAAGATAATCAAATAAATAAAGTTCAACATTAATTTGTAGGTATGCAGGCCTTGTTGGTGTTTTGAGATAGCTGTCTATTTCTCATGTCTGAGCTTCTCATCCTTGAAAAGTCTTTGATCTATACTATAGACAGAGGTGAGTGTCAAAGATGGGCAGATGTCCATTTGCTGTTAGGCACCTGATAAGGTCCCTTCCAACAGTATTTGAGAGAGTTTTTAATTAATGTATTTTCCAATGGACAAAAACCTCCTGGTTGTAAGTCATGGTCTTTGAAGTCTTTGACTCAGAGTATACTGTAAAATGAATGCTACTAATGTATCAGTCCCTATAAGCTGGTTAATAAGCCCTTGATAATAATGTAGAATGTCCCCTTTTAGTTTTTCTTATATTTGGAAAATATAAGATTTAGAAATCAGCAATATTTTAAAGTCATAAGAATAATAATTTTTCTAAGTTCACCCAGTTTCATAACCGTTTTTTATCCTGATTATTTGCCAGTATTTCCATGAATTCAGTTATTCCTTAGAGTTCTATAATCTACATCTAGTTTAAAGATATGACTTGCTTAGAAACTTGTAATTTAGACTCAGAATCCTTTTCATGGATCTTTCTGAAGGTATAATATATTTGCAAATGCATTAGAGTAAAATAATGACTGTCTATAAATGACAAAACTTAAAATGGCATGGTTATATATTTGACTATAATAAAATTGATTTTTAAAATCTTTGCTTTTCTGTAAGATATATAACATTCCAAGACAATAATTTCTTGGTAAATAATAATTACTTTAAAATGACACAGATAGCAATATGAAGTCCACTTTTTTTTTTTTTTATTGAGTACACAATTTCAATATGTAGAGAACAAATAATATGCAAGACTTTCAAATATTGTACACAGTTTATCAGAAGTGTGCATTGAGCATTGGAAACAATTCATAAACTCCCAATGTGTGGACCACAAACACCCAGAGTACCACTGCCAGACGTCCCTACAGGGAACCATCACTCTTGGCTTGTCCAGTGTCACTGACAAGATAGCTGTTACCACTGAAAGCTCCCTGTTTGAACTTGGCTCTGAATCTTTGCAAGTTCTTCCCTAGGGCAGGCTGAACCTTTAGAATATCCATTTTAATAAAAGTACATGTATATGAATAGAATATAGTTATTATTGTTATTATTATTATTATTTGGCAAAGCTTTCATGTAATTAAAAGCATATTTAAAAGGCCTAGTTAGTTTAAAAACTTTTATAAAGAGAGAGAATAAATTCTCGAGGTATTCCAGGCCCATTGGAATAACCCAACGTCATCTTTTGGTTAAAAAGTCTCTTAAAATTTAAACTTTGAGAAGGTGGTCAAATACACTTAGCCAAAAGACCATAACATAAACCTGTTTGTAAACCCAGGTAAAACACACATATTTTATGGTAATAACTTTAAAATTTATCAATCAAACTTAAAACAATTTTAATAGTAAATATTTTATCCAGACTATAGGATCCTGCTCAATTTATATAAGTATTTAATCTTTTATTAAAAAATATATCTTTATTGATTTCAGAAAGAGGAAGGGAGTGGGGAGAGAGAGAAACATCAATGATGAGAGTCAATGATCAGCTGCCTCCTGCACACCCCACACTGGGAAGCAAGGGTGCAACCCGGGAATGTGCCCTGACCAGGAATTGAACCATGATCTACTATATCATAGGTCGATGCTCAGCCATTGAACCACACCAGCTGAGCTATAAGTATTTAATCTTTTTAGGCCAATAAAAGATTACACCCTAGTAATGCCATCCAGATGCAGAACATGCACCTACATAGTACACAGACGAACACATATTATATAAAGACCATGCACATATTTTGAGAATAATTCACTTTCTTCCTTTTTCCTTAAAAATGCATCTCCATACTTTAATATCCTCTATTATCAAAAACTTTATAATTTCTTTCCAACTTAATTTGAATTTTTAACTTTTAGAAACCTCAATTTCCAATGATAACCAAAAAGTAAGCAGCCAGTATTTCCTAGATTGACTTTTATGAACACATTTCATGACCTTTGGTAACATAGGTTCCTCTGTTGGCAAACACACTCACTTTCAAGAATCACACCTTTAACAAAGACATTTATTAATCAGACATTTATTAAAGCCACCCCACAGCCTCTCTGCAACAAAAGCCAAAAACAGGCAAACCCAAGATTTGTCTAGCAACTAATGTTTCAGTATGTCATGTTATTTAAAAATATCTAGATATTCAATACCTTTAATTAAAATTCACTAATTTAGAAAGGAATAGCTGAAATAAGTTAAATTGACTTGCTCAGAAATGGCTAAGATGTTGTCTTTTTTTAACCTCAATAATTGGATTGTCACTCAGATGTTGGTGATGGACTGACAAATCCATTCACCCATTTTTGGAATGTTTCTTTCCATTTGGGTACATTTTTCTAGTTTACAGATAACACATAGCTTAAGGTCACCGCCTCTGAGACCATAAAATCTTGGATATTTGGAACCTCTGTCAATTTCCCTTGGGGATGGTAAAACAAGTCTAGCCACAGCATTAGCTAAATAATTTACTTTTGCTTCCATTGTGGCAGCTTTAGGATATCATGGAATTTTTATAATTGCCAATTGTTTTAATTTCTGTATGTCATCTAATAATTCTGCAACCTATTTTCCATTCTTTATGGGCTGCCTTAGAAAATTAAGAAGTCTCGCTGCTTCTACAACATTCTAAAGTTATGAGCTACACCAAAGACATAGCAACTATCAGTGTAAATATTGGCTATTTGATCTTTGGCCAATTGACATGCCTGAGTTAGAACAATTAAGCTTCTTGGGCAGATTTTATTCAGGTAAACAACCTTTAGTTATGTCCACCATGGAAGTTATTGTATATTCAGCTAAATAACATTCCTGCTTATCCTTTAAAGATCCACCTGTAAACCAAATTAAGTCAGCATTATTAAGACGTTTTCTATAAACCATTCATAGAAATAAGAAGGTGCTCAGTAAGTGGAATGCAGTCATAGATGTCTGTATCCTGCAAAGAAAGTAGCAAGGTTGTTGGGTTAAGACTGTTACATAGAGTTTAAGTGAAATTAGGTACAGAAAGCAAGAGCTAGTCGGCTGACAGAAGTGTTGAATGTGATGAGAATTCAGTGGAGGTTTAATAGAATGAGGAAGGTAAACAGAGAGTCCCATACCTATTTTTTTCTTTGCTTGCATAATATATCTATAGCATAAATGGCTGTCATGCAGGGAGGGACCCCTTGGGCTACTAAGTCTAGTTGCTGATTATAATAGCCTATGATGACCTATATTTTTGAGTTAAAATTTCTATAATTAAGGTGTTCCAGAGTGGAAACTTTAGATAATTCTTTATAGATTTTATATCTTGTTTTCCTTCTGGGTTTCATTGAATTGGATTTTAATAAGATATAGAGGCAGGGCCATTAATGAAAAATTTGGAACTCAATTGTGAGACTATTCAGTCAAACCCAAGAATCCTCTAAGCTGCTATCTTGTTTCTAGAAGAGGAAAAGATAGGATTTCTCTGAGTCTTTCAGGGTTAATTAATAGCCCATCTTTAGACATTAGATAACGGAAGTATTTTACCTAGGGGTAAACAGAATCAGAGCTTGTCCTTTGATATCCATGTCCCTTCATAGCTAGCTGTTGAAATAGGTAAAACTAAATCATCCACATATTGGATTACAGTGGAATATCTAGCAAATTTAACATCATTTAAATTAGGTTTTAGTATCTAAGACAATAGATGGGACACTCCACACATCCCTGGGACATTACTGTCCAAGTAAACTTGTAATTTTCCCAGTTGAAAGCAGAGGTATTGGCTGTATTTTTCTACTGGAATGCTGAAAAGCACTGCATAAATTTATTACTGAAAAATATTGGGAGTCCACAGGAATGGCTGATAATAAGGCATGTAGATTTGGAACCACAGAATATCTGGGAATAAATATTTTTTCTATAGCCCTGAGATCTTGGACAAATCTCCATCTTTTTCCATTTGGTTTCTTTACCAGAAGGATAGGATAGTTACATGGGCTTGTACATGGAATTATAAGACCCTTTTTAAAAGTAATCTTGTAGCCCTAGGCAGTTTCTCAGTGGTTAGAGTGTCAGCCCGCAGACCGAAGAGTCCTGGGTTTGATTCTGGCCAAGGGCACATACTTCAGTTGTAGGCTCAATCCCTGGCCCTGGAGGCGACCAATCAATGTGTCTCTCTCACATAGATGTTTCCCTCTCTCTCTCTCTCTCCTCCCCTTCCACTCTCTCTGGAAAAAAAAAAAAGCAATGAAAAAAATATCCTTGGGTGAGGATTATAAAAAGAAACAAATAAACAAAACCCTACAAAATAAAAATAAGAGTAATCTTGTATATTGGGCTTATTTGCAGCTTGTGCATAAAGAATATTGGTGACTGGAAAAGGCCGGAAGTCCTGAAGTGGCATTAGAACATCATTAGAATGTCCTGTAATGAATGTTCAGTTCTTCTTGTGGAGAGAGGTTTCTTTAAAATAATTAATTTCCCAATTGGTATAATTAGATATCCCTGCCATTTGTGCAGAAGCTTTACTCCAGCTTACTTAGGTGTGGTTAAGAACAAATAAAGTAGCCCCAATATTTCAAAGGCCTTAGTAATTTCTCCCCCTTTTAATGGTAATTTTAATTTCTCCTAAACTATTAATAAGGAGATGGGGAAACACCTTCTCATAGTCTGAGGTTCAGCCTTATGCTTGCTTCTGTGTTTTCCCCCTCCAAATCCCATTTCAGTTTCTTATTATCATTAAGATGAATAGACTTCTCTATGGGAGTTTTCCCTGAAAACCTTATTTAGTAATTCTGTTGCTTTTGCTTCCAGAAATAAGTTAGAATAGCCAGGATTACATGTTCTAACAGTTAAATTTCTTTGCGAACCCATCAGAAATCAAACTTGAACCTGACAGCAGCCACCAGTGTTGTGCTGTCACCTCCCCAGGTAGAGGACTGCCAGAAAGGGCCCCCTGCCCTGTTTTAGCTAGTTGCTCAGGCCAAAAACCTAAGAGTCACCCCTAACTTATCTTTCCTGCTTCTTTAGAAAGTGTGGTGGCCCGCTCGCTGGCCAAGCCAGGGCTGAGGCCTGCTCCTGCTGCTGCCGTAGCAGCCCACTGCCCACTCCCCTCTGGCCTGCCTCCAGGCCCTCCAAGACATCTTGTCCCACCCACTTCCCACCCACACCTTTCTTTCCAGGCTTCCCTTGCTCCCCCTGCCCCAGTCACCTTGGCCTTGCCCTTTCAGCACAACCCCCAGGGCCCCCACCAGCAGCAGGTACCTGTGGTGGCCCCCCCACCCCCCGGCGGGTCAATGTCCAGTGCTCTGGTGGATCCTAAATTGAAATGTCATGTTGGTGACCATCACAAGGACTGTAGGAAGGAAGAGTGGGCTGCTCTAGATCCTCCTGGGCCTGACTAGAGGCCCCTGATGTGTTTCTGAGACTCTAGGCCCAGCTTTAGAAGCTCCTCAACTCCCCACCCTGCCTAGTAATCCTGCCTCTAGCTGCTTGCTTCTTTCTCCAGCTCCTCTGGGCCTCAGCCCTGTTGCTGCCCTCTCTGGTCCCAGTTTCCAGCCCTGTGCCTTTCTGTTCTCTGCTGACTTGGCCTCCTCCAGCTGAAGCCTGGGGCGAGGGGGGAGGACTGGGCTTTCTCCTCCGCCTCCAATTTTCTCCCAGGCCAGCCCTTACCTCTCTCCTAACTTTTACCCACAGAGTTTGAGAACCCAGTTCTTCCTCCTCACTGAAAGCCTTTCTAGCTCTTGGTCATGGGAGGTGGTGGCTTCTCAGTCATGTCTGCAGAATGCAAACACACAGGATTTTAAGTCCTAGCATGAGCAGCAAACTCAAGGCTTGTTTTGCTCTGGGTGGCCCATTGTATTAGAAAATTCTCATCAAGTCTGGACCTCAAAGGAGAAGTGTCGGTGCTTTTGATGTGCTGTACTTTGTGACATCTCTCAAGGACTGGGCAGGACAATTGTGTTTTGCTGTCTGTCACCTCGGTTGGGTTCCTCCTCTCCAAGGGTCATATGACCTGGACTAGGATAAGCTGTATGACCCACACTTCAACCCGTTCAGAGGAAGTGGAGGGTCTTGTCCCCCAGAATGTTCCCAGAGCAGGCTGGCAGGAACTCACCTCTGTGCCAGTGAGGGTGGCAGTGTTGGTGTCAGGGTGGCTGCTCCGTGGTGTCTGCAAGAGGATCCGGGACCATAAATGCCACTCACGTGCTCTTGAGAAGGGGCCTCAGGGAAGGGGCTATTGTGAAATTGAGGGAAAAGGGCAGGGCCACACCATGTTAGATGCATGGAAAGATACCTAGAGAAGAAAACTTCCTGTAGTTTTCAAGGCACTGAAGGCTGTCAGCATCTGTGCATGTGGTTCCTCAGGCTTGAGTCCCAGTGTGCCTGCCTCCTCATGCAGCTCAGTCCTCTGGGGACAGCTGCTTAGTGGCCGCCAAGTGTTGAATCATAAGAAAAGCTTTAGACAGTGCCCAGTACTCACACTTGCATGCAGAGCCCCTAACTATCCCCAGCTGCCCCCCTCCCAATTCCTGGCACTGCCTGGTGAGGCTGCCCTCCAGCCCAGTCGGCTTCTTGACTGGTTTTCCGGTAAAAAGGATGAATGAATCTCATGGTTGTTGCCATTGAGTTGGAAAACCCTCAGGGCTCCGCCTGCTTCCAAGTCCTCCTTTGAGGCTTGGATTCTCTCACAGGTGAGGGTGGATGAGCTTTGCCTGTCACCAATCTTAGCCTTGGTTCCTGGCTTTCTAGATGAGGGAGCATAGGGCAGGTGGCAGCTCACTGCCCAGGGGGATGTGAGGGTGCAGGCCCTGTTGACCCCATCTCTTTAGACAGGTGTCTCCAGCCTCAGCAGATGGTGAACCTGTGATGCAGACCACAGTGAGGGCCTTGGGAATGGTGGGCGAAGTATGGAGTGTGCGTGTCTGAGCGTGAGCACATCTTCGCACTTTCGCCACCATTTGCACATCATAATAAAGCAGAGGGAGGCCAGTGGTGACTGGGTGGAACACACCACTGCTTCCTACCCCTTATCCCCATGCCCCTCATCTTGATGAGACTGGGTGAGGCAGAGGCCCCACCCAGAAACCTCGACTTTGCAAGATGCTCAAACTGAGCCACTCAGGTGACTGTTATCTCCCTTGCACGAGGGAACCGTAACTTCTCCAGAGCCAGTGGCTCCCCCCAGCAGTCTGGGCAGTGAGCCCACAGCCTTGCCTACTGACCCAAGGCCCCCCCGCTCTGCAGGGGCCAGAACCTGCCTCGGACCTGAGTGAAGAGCACTTCTAAGACTCAGCTGAGGGTATGTTGTCCCTGGGTCGTCACTTGTCTGTCCCTGCTGTCTGTTCACCTGAAACATGTCCCGTGAGTACATGTGTTGAGTGGCATTTGCAGGTGATCTTTCTATAGGCAGCTCAGTTCCCTGACTTCAAGTGAGGCACTCATGCAGAAACTGGTTTATCAAAGATGGGCATTTCCAGGAGATTCCTTTGATGTGAAGGACTCTGGAAATGGAAATTGTAGCCTCACTTAGAACAATATGCAAAGGTATGAATGAGGCTGTGACAGTTACAAGTACATGGACACCGGGACCTCAGTGGTCATCAGAGAGACATTGGTGGAACATAGACCCCACAGGGAGGAGGTGAAGAGCTCAAACCTTCCACATGGCACACATATGGTTAAGTGGGCACGTCCATACAAGTAGGTGGGGTGCTCCCTGACTGCAGGTGAGTTCAGTGAGAACACCTGACTGAGCTGCTGTAAAAGACATAAGACTGCTGGACAGGGTCTCCATTTGGGTTTCTTGAAAACCTGCAGGCATAGAGATGGGAAATGGGGGATGGGGTTCATCTGACAGGACAAGCACATGTCCTCATACAGGTATGCCAGGAGCCATGGAGAGACTCCTCTAGGGCAGGCTTCCCACCCTCAGGGGACCCTGAGTCACGTGTTGTGGGTCTGAGTCTGGCTTCTCTCGCTGAGCATGTTGTCAGGTTGGCCCATGTTGTGGCACGAATGACCCGCATGTGAACAGAGCAGCTTCTTATTCACTCCCCAATGGGTGGGCTTCTTTGTGGTTCCACTTCCAGCTGCGTGAACATGTGTGCACACGTGGGGGTGTGGACATCTGTTTTCTGTCTTTTGGGTGTAAGTACTTGCTCCCATGTAACTCTGTCTAACTTCCTAAGGGACTGCGGAGTTTCCCAAGGGGTCTGCATCATCTCATCCCCAGGGGAAGGGAGGGTCCTGCTTCTCCATGTCCTTGCCAACACTTGCTCTGACTTCTTGGTTCTTGCCATCCCAGTGGGCGTGCAGCATGATCTTGTGTGCTTTGACTTGGTTTCCCTGGTAATGGTGCAGTTGAGCACCTTTCACGTACTTGCTGGCCTTGCATATATATTCTGTGGAAAAATGTCTGCTCAAATCCTTTGCCATGCTTATTTCTCTTTCTTATATTAGGTTTCTTATGCATTCTAGAGATGAATCCCTGATCAGATACATGATTTAAAAAAATTTTCTCATTCTCTGGGTTGTCTTTCCACCTTTTGATGGTGTCCTTGGAAGCACAAACATTAACTTTGAAGTCCATTTATATGTTTTCTTTTGTTGTTTATGATTTTGGTGTCCAATCTAAGAAATCATTGCCAAAGCCAAAGTCGTGAAAATTTACCCTTATGTTTTCTTCTAGGAATTTTATAGTTTTAGCTCTTATATTTAGTTCTTTGACCCACTTTGAGTTAATTTTTACATATGGCATGAGGCACCTTTAGATTTTTTAAGCAAAGGTTATGTTATCAGAAACTAAAGTATTTATCTGGGGTAATTTTAAATAGTGGTTCTCGACGAAGATGATTTAACCCCCAGGAGACACTTTTGGTTGTCACCCCTGGGGTTTGCTTCTCAACACCCAGCTGTGCATAGCACAGCCCCACAAAATGATCTGGTCCCAGGTTCAGGATAGATGGTGAGTGGGGTGGTCGCAGCTTACTGTTGGCACAGTCTGAGTGTTGCGGGCTCCGGGTACACCCCCATGGGGTGAGGAAGGTGCTGGGCTGGCCTTTGTTTCAATGAGGAAGCACAGCCCACTGCATGTGGGGCACTGGTGGCAGCAGTGCTGATGTGTTCCCTTCAGTTCTAAGCACGGGGAATGACGTGTACTACCTGGAGCAGTTCGGAACTTCCCTGGTGAGTACCCACACCTGTTGCAGCCTTTCCTGAGGGTGTCTCAAAGGCAATGATCTCCCTGGGCCCCTTGGTGGCCTCACATTCTGAGCTGTTGCCTGTCAGAGACAACAGGGACCCTGCTGACATGCCCAAACCCTTCAGTTTAAGGAGTCAGACCCGAGGAAGCAGTCCTTATACCTCAAGCTCAACCAGCTCCTGAAGGACAGTCCTCAGAGACAGTGCACCTGCAGCCCCCGAGACTAGCGGGTATGCCTGCCCTCTGTGGTGGCGCTCCAGACTAAGGGGGGCAATCATGACTTGGCTTCTGAACAGTAGGCTCTGAGAATGCTCCTGGAAAGGGGACCTGGTCCTGAGCAGGTCTGCCTAGGGCCAGCTGGTAGTGTGAGGGTTCTTGACTTTGTGCAGGAAAAATTTCACAGTACAAGTCCAGGTGAATTTTAGAGGACGTTTATTAAAGCTGAGTACAGTAAAACAAGAAAGGACTGGGAAATGAGCCTAGGCTGGTCTGCTTTGGCTCACTAAGAAGTTAGAGAAAAGGGGCCTTGGGGACAGGTTCAGGGGGTTTGCCCAGGATGAACTACCACTGCCCATTGCTGTCCTGGTTGCAAGCCTTGTAGGGTCCCTTAGAGTTTAGGAGGTGCATGCTTGTGGGGAAAGAAGAGGGGGAGAGAAAGGCATAGGCATGCTCCTGGGGTGGGGAGTGCTCTGGGTTCTCCATCCTAAAAGTTTTTAAGGGTGAAGATCTTAGAGGTCTCAGGAGAGGGTCTCAATAGAATATTCATCAGCTTTCTAGGAGAGTTCTTTCAGGATTTTGGTCTCCACTGATTGGTCAGTGCCAGGGCAGGATTCATTAATCAATGCAGCTGGTCCTGAGGTTGGCCCTGGCATTTCCTGGAGCTGAAACATAACTGGGGCCTAGATGTTATCTCTAGGAGGTGAATTTGTGTGTTTGACTATAAATTGCTTGGCCAGTTTGTTCAGCTATCTGTCTCAGTTTCCCCATTCCACTTGCCAAGGAATTTTCCTAACTTCTTACTAACCTGCCTCAAGCTGACACCCCATGTGTGACTTTGAAAAGGAAAAGTCAGGAGCTCTGAACCAGAATGGTCACAGTTATGACAGCTGGGGAGTGAGACCTGTGGCACGGATCAGCTGGCCCACTCTTCACTCTATATAAGCTCTGTGGGCACAGTGACAGCTTTCTGCACAGGTCCGCCTGGCTATTTTGCTCTAGAACAGCAGGGTCACCAGATGTGACAGGCCGTATGGCCCACAACTCCTAATATGTTGAGTCTGGCTCTGTGGGGGAAGCCTAGGTAGACTCTGCTTTGGAGGGAAATGGGGCACATATACTTGTATTCTGGTTTCAGTGCACAGGACACCAACACACCTTCCTTGGGAGGCCCACCTGAGGCCAAGCTGGTGGACCTGGACTTCCTGTGAGACCTACAGGGCTGGATGGGCTAGGGTGGGGGGTGGGGAGTGGGGGTGGCCTGCTGTGATGGTCTGCCACAGCGCACTCATCCACAGTGCTCACACACATCTGCTCCTCCCACAAGAAGTTCATGGGCAGGTACGAGAGCTTCATGTACTAGGCAATGGGGTAAGTGGGGGCCTGTGGGGCTCTTCTTCCTAACAGCAGCTCTGGCCTTGGCAGCCACAGACCCTAGCAGTAGAGCAACCAAGATCGGTATGGAAGCACCTAGTGTCAGGATGTGTAGCTGACGCTTGTCAGCCTCCAAATTGGCCAGAACCTGGGCTAGCAGCTGGGTCCATGGTGGGGAACAGACAGGGTTCCTCACATGGCTGTGTGTCCAGCTTCAGCCTCTGTGGGTACTGGGCCCTGGATGTGTCCAGGCTGGGGCTGGAGGGTGGGAACACCTTGCCTCTACCTAGGCAAGGGGCTCAGGATCCAGAAGCCCCCGAATGTTGAGGAAAGGTGTCACTGTGGGCTCTGCTTTTGGGCCCTGGGTTCATGTCTGCCCCCTCAGGTTCTGGTGGACCTGTTATTGAGAAAATGGTTGTGTCCTGGGAAATAGTGCCCCCAGGTCCTTCTCTGGGAGAGCAGGATGGGGAGGGGCCATGCCACCTTCTTCTAACAAGACCTCAGCTTGCAGCAGCTGACACTACCCACCTCTCCTCCATCCTGCTGTTTTCTGCCTCCTGTTCTCAGTCACCTGTGGCACCAGCATGGAGGCTGCCCCCTAACCCCATGTGCTTTTCTCTTTTCAAGAGGAGGCTCAGAAACAACAGGACCTTGCCAAAGTCAAGATATTAGAAGGTTCTGAAAGAAAAACAAGCTGACCATGGATTGGAGCTCCATGGAAAAGTTATTCTCTGATCTCCTCAATAGGTTTGAGAAGCAGGAGGTGATCGAAGGCTACTGTAAGGTAGGTGGGACACTGCCCATCTTCCTGCAGTGGGTCCTAGTGGGAAGCAGTCAGTGACCAAGCTGGGCTGCCTTGTGTAATCACCTTGTCATGGTTTAGCCCAAGCCCACTGGGCTGGAAGCTGCCCTTCCAAGTGTGCCCCGGTCCCTTAAACTTGGCACCTGGCTGAGCTTGCCCTGTGCCAAGGCTGTGAGGCCAGTCTCACTGATGGGCTCAACATGGGAGTGGGGGCACTGTCTGCCTGGGGAGGCCTGGGCACATGAGCAGAGGAACTGTAGAGCACAGCCTGGAGGCAGGACCATATGGGTCAGGGGTTACCCTGGTGATAGTGACCGAGGAGCCAGCAGCTGCCCTCTGGAGGAAGGCCTGGGCCCGGTTCAACCTCAGGGGCCACCCTGGGGGGGGGGGTGCAGGAGTCCTGGCTACATGCAGGGCTGCCAGGCAAGGGATAGCTCTGGTGTCAGGCAGGCTGAGGGTATGGGCAAGGGGCCTATGGGAGGTGACAGCAGCTGGAGGGGTCAGGGGTCAGACCTGGTGTTCAGGGATGGGGAGGCCTGGGCTGTGTGTGGAGGGGCCTTCTCCAAAAGACAAACACAAAGTGCTACTTCCCTGTCGCCTTCCTCGTCTGAGCTGCTGCTTCATGAACATCCCAGAGAGCCTCGACAGGGACCTGTCCACACTTGGCCCTGGAGCCGGTCTCCCAGAGTAATGAATTGTCAGCAGGAATGCCCTCTCACTCCTGAAAAAATAAAAAGAATCCCTGAAGAAGTGTGCTGAGAATTACATCACCAGAATCCAGAAGGAAGGCTAGAAGTACCAGACACTGAAGGCCCACACAGAGGAGAAACTGCAGCTATGAGTATGGGGATGCTGTGGGCCACTGGGGAAGGTGAGGTTGAGCCTGCCCTCTGCATGTCCAGGGCCTATAAGGAGATCTCTCAAGTCCCAAATAAGGAGGCCCAGGAGGAAGCTGTGACCTTCCAGGGTGGGCATGAGGAAGGAGCCTGTAGGAGTAAACAGTGGTGGGAGGTGTTGGGGTCAAACTCTCTTAACAGAGCAAGAAGCTGAAATAACTGAAGCAGCTCAAAGATTTGGGGCTGATGCCCACCTAACTCAGCCCCAAATATACCCTGTAGGAGATACTGCAGTGCCAAATGTGGACCCCCATTGGGACTATAACAACTAACAATTAGAGATCACTTTTTACATTGCTTAATAGAAGGAATGAAAAGAATTAAAAGAAAACCCATAGCCCTAGCCACTTTGGCTCAGTGGTCAGAGTATTGGCCCATGGACTGAAGGGTCTCGGGATTGATTATGATCAAGGGCACATACCTAGGTTGAAGGCTCGATCCCTGTGGGGCGTGTGCAGGAGGCAACCAATTGATGTTTCTCTCTCCCTTCCACTCTTTCTAAAAAGCAATGGAAAAAAATATCCTCGGGTGAGGATAAAAAAAAATAAAGAAAGAAAAAAGAAAACCCACAAATTAAAATCAACTATCAACCATTGATCAAGTGCCCCAAGAAAACCCTCCTTCCTTTTTAGAAAGATTGAAAGAGGCTCTCCTTAAACATACTAACCTACATCCCAACTCATGTGATGGACATCTAATTTTAAAGGATCACTTCCTTACTCAGGCAGCCACAAACATCTGGTGCAAATTACAAATGCTAGCCTTAGGTCCAAGAACACGGATGACTGAGATCCTAAAGGCAGCACCCTCAGTTTACTATAATAGAGAATTAGAGGAGGAAAGGAACAAGGAGAAAGAAAAGCCCAAAGACAAAAGGCAGGCTCAGCTCCTTGCTGCATTTCAGGCCCAGCCTTCTCAGAATGGGGGAAATCCAAAGGTGCCTATTGGAAATTGCTATTGCTGTGGAAAGCTTGGCCATTGGAAGTGGGACTATAAGGTGAAGCCAAAAACACATTGTTCCAAATGTAAGGAGCCTAGTCATTGGGTCTGTGACTGTCCTGGGTCCTGAAAGGCACATGGGCCGGAACCACTCATGACCCTTCACTGAGGAGGCCTCCGCTCCGGCCAGCTTCCAACAGGACCATCCATTTGAACTGGACAGAGCCAAGGGTCACCCTAGATGTGGAAGGTAGAAACAGGAGCCGCCTACTCTATGCTAAATAATTTCTCTGGACCTCTAACTTCTGACTCTTGCCAAGTAGGGGTTAGTGGAAAACCCACTACCAGGAGATTTACTCCTCCCCTATGCTCCCTTTGGGACCAAACAGTCTTTTCCCATCGGTTCCTGGTGATGTCAGAATGCCCTATCCTGCCTTTAGGAAGGGACATCCCCGGTAAACTAGGGGCACAAATATCAATACCAAGTGAAGCCAATATTTTTTTCTCTAAATGGGTCCCTGAAACTGAGGAAATTATAGATCACTTCATAAATTTGCTCATTAACCCGGAGGTCTGGGCTGACAGAGTACCAGGAAGGGCTAGGACAGCAATACCAATAAAAACAAAGGACCCGCAAACTTCCCCCATAGGAAACAATATCCTATTAAGCCAGAAGCAAGAAAAGGACTCTAAATAATAATTAATAAATTCCTGAAACATGGATTATTAATTCCTGTTAATTCACCCTGCAATACCCCTATCCTGCCTGTTAAAAAATCAAATGGAGAATATAAATTAGTGCAAGATCTATGAATTATAAATGAGGCTGTTATCCCAATCTACCATATAATTCCCAACCCTTATACTATCTTAAGAGAAATACCTTCTCAGATCCAATGGTTTTCAGTCTTAGACCTGAAGGATACTTTCTTTTGAATTTCTCTGAGCCCCAGCTCTCAATGCTATTTGCTTTTGAATGGATCAAGGAGGACAGTACAAGACAACAACCAACCTGGAATGTATTGCCCCAGGGCTTTAGAAGTGGCCCTCACTTATTTGGGCAGGCACTAGCCAAAGATCTCAGAGACCTAACTCTTGAGGGGGGCAAGATAATTCAGCCTTTAGATAATCCAGAGGAAAACTAGTTCATAGACTGAAGTAGCTTTGCACTAAATGGAACCCATCATACAGGGTATGCTATAGTTTCTTTACATGAGGGGACAGGAAGCTCCTACAATAAGTAGATGATTTACTCATTTGCTCCCTCTCCAAGGAAAAAGGAATACAGCACACCATTAACACTTTAAATTTTCTGGCAGACGGGATACAAAATATCTAGGACCAAAACCCAATTACTTAAAAAAAAGGTAAATTACCTAGAACTCATTTTGACACCTGGAAAACATTCTTTCCTCGGAGAGAATTAAAAAAATTGCCCAAATGACTACCCCCAAAACCCAGAAACAACTAATGGCCTTTCTAGGATTGACTGGATACTGTAGACTATGAATTAGGATATGGAGATTTTGCAAAGCCCCAGTGCTTGTCCTTAAGAGGAGGGACAGATACAGACCCCCTGCCCTGGGGCAAAGAGGAAAGACAGGCTTTTGGCAACTAAAATAGGCTCTAACTCAGGCCCCAACCCTTGGACTCCCAATACTAGATAAGCCACTCCCACTGTATGTAACAGAAAAAGAAGTGGCCTTGAGAGTACTGATACAGGTCCTTGGCTCAACGGAAAGACCAGTAGGCTACCTATCCAAAGGCTTTGATTCAGTAGAACAGGGATGGCTGCATTGTCTTAGGATTGTTGTAGCTGCTGCATTACTAGTAGAAGCCTTTAAAATTCCTTTTTTTAAAAAAATTTTAAAATTTTATTTTTGTTTAAAATATTACAGATGTCCCTTTTTCTCCCCAATGACTCATTCCATCCAGTCACATCCCCCTCTCCAGTCCCTCTCCTCACCATTGTCCATGTCCTTGGGTTGTGCATCTATGCATATAAATTCTTTGGTTACACCCTCCCCCTCCACCCACCAGCTCTCCTCCATCCCTCTGACATTCGTCAGTCTGATGAATGCTTCCATGTGATTGAATCTATTCTGTTCATCAGTTTATTAAGTTCTTTAGATTCTACGTATAAGCGAGATCATGTCATGTTTGCCTTTCTCTGCCTGGCTTATTTCACTTAGCATAATTTTCTCCAGGTCCATCCATACTGTCCCAAAGGGTACAAGATTCTTCTTCTTTACAGCTGCGTACTATTCCATGGTGTATGTGTCCCACAGCTTTTTTATCCACTCATCTACTGATGGGCACTTGGGCTGTTTCCAAATCTTAGCTATTGTAAACTGTGCTGCTATGAACATAGGGGTACATATATTTTTTCAGATTAGTGTTTCAAGATTCTTAGGATACATTCCTAGGAATGGAATCACTGGGTCAAAAGGAAGCCCCATTATTAATTTTTTGAGGAACCTCCATACTGTTTTCCATACTGGTTGCACCAGTCTGCATTCTCACCAGCAGTGTACTACGGTTCTCCTTTCTCCACACCCTCGCCAGCACATGTCATTTGTTGATTTGTTGATGGTAGCCATTCTGACAGGTGTGAAGTGATACCTCATTGTGGTTTTAATTTGCATCTCTCTGATGATTAGTGACTTTGAGCATTTTTTCGTATGTCTCTTGGCCATCTGTATGTCTTCTTTAGAAAAGTGTCTATTCAGGCCCTTTGCCCATTTCTTAATTGGGTTGTTTGTCTTCCTCCTGCTGAGTAGTATGAGTTCTTTCTACACTTAGGAAATTAGCCCCTTATCAGATACATCCTTGGCAAATATGTTTTCCCAGAACATGGGGTTCCTTTGTATTTTGAGGCTGTTTTCTTTTGCTGTGCAGAAGCCTTTTAGTTTGATGTAGTCCCATATGTTTATTTTTTCTTTTGTTTCTCTTGCCCTAGGAGATGTATCAGTGAAAAGTCCACTACATGGGATGTCTGTGACTTTACTGCCTATGTTTTCGTCCAGAATTTTTATGGTTTCATGACTTACATTTAAGTCTTTTATCCATTTTGAGTTTATTTTTGTGTATGGTGAAAGTTAGTGGTCTAGTTTCATTTTTTTCCATGTATCTGTCCAATTTTCCCAGCACCACTTATTGAAGAAACTGTCTTCACTCCATTGTTTGCTTTTGCTTCCTTTGTCAAGTATTAACTGACCATAATGGCATGGGTCTATTTCTGGGGTCTCTATTCTGTTCCATTGATCTATATGCCTGTTGTTATCCCAATACCAGGCCTTTTGATTACAATGGCTTTGAAGTACAGTTTGAATTCCGGTAATGTGATCCCTCCCACTCTGTTCTTCTTTCTCAAGATGGCTGCAGCTATTCTGGGTCTGTTTTGGTTCCATATAAATTTTCAAAACGTTTGTTCTAGGTCTGTGAAATATGCTGTTGGTATTTTAATAGGAATTGCATTGAATGTATAAATTACTTTGGGTAGTATGGACATTTTAATGATATTAATTCTTCCAATCCATGAGCATGGTATATTCTTCCACTTGTTTAAATCTTCCCTTATTTCTTTTTTCAGTGTCACGTACTTTTCCAAGTACAGGTCTTTTACACCCTTGGTTAAGTTTATTCCTAGGTATCTTATTTTCTTAGTTGCAATGGTAAATGGTATTGTTTTTTTAGTTTCTCTCTCTGAAAGTTCATTGTTGGTGTATAAGAATGCCGTGGATTTCCCGATGTTGATTTTGTAACCAGCTACCTTACCAAATTTGTTTATCAAATCTAGTAGTACTTTGATGGAGTCTGTAGGGTTTTCTACATACAATATCATGTCATCTGCACATAATGACAGTTTTACTTCCTCCTTTCCAATTTAGATACCTTGTATGTTTTCTTCCTGTCTAGTGGCTGTGGCTAGGACTTCCAATACTATGTTGAATAAAAGTGGTGAAAGTGGACATTCCTGTCTTGTTCCTGTTTTTAATGGAAATGGTTTTAGTTTTTGCCCATTGAGTATGATATTGGCTGTAGGTCTGTCATATATGGCCTTTATTATGTTGAGGTATGATCCCTCTTTTTCCATTTGGCTGAGAGTTTTTATCAGAAATGGGTGCTGGATTTTGTCAAATGCTTTTTCTGAGTCTACTCATATGATCATATGATTTTTGTCCTTCATTTTTTTTATGTGATGTATCACATTTATTGATTTGTGGATGTTGTACCAACCTTGCATCCCCAGAATAAATTCCACAGTTCCCCTCAGGGCTGGTCACAGATCCCAGCCTCTTGCACCAGGAACTCAGGGTGGGAGGGCTCCTCCCCTCCCCCACACCATGCAGATTCAGTGCTTTCTGGGGCTCAACACAATGCCCCACAGGGACGCAGAGGGTCCCCGTGTGTGGCCACTCAGCGCAGTCCTCTCTTCCTTTACCACTTGGGTGCCACACACTTTGGGACAACCCTTCCTATGGTTGGCACCCTGAGCATTAGACACCAGTCGCCACCACCACTAGAAGCTTTGTGTTGCTAGGAAGGCACCATCAGCCGTTAGAGGCTTTGTTTCCTAGGAAGAAGCTGTTCCCTCTTCGTGGGCTCACTGCTCCCCTGGGTCCCTCTTTCCTCCATGCGGGGCACTTCTTCCCCTCTCCTCCACTCTGGGTATGAGATCCCCACTTTTAGAGGCCGGCCTGCACTCCTGAGGGGAGGGAGCTTTGCAGCTTCCAAGCCCCTGGGCTTGGAGCCCAGTGCAGGCTTCAGGGGGGTCTCCGCCTTCCTATGCACCCTTTCTCTTACAAGACTCTGTGATGTTTCTTCAGTGCTCCGCACTTGCACTCCGTCCACTCAGGTGTGTTTCACTGGTTTTTCCATGCTGGCTACGTAGGATTTTAGGAGTAAACCACGTCTGTGGCTGGAGGCTGGGGGTGCGCTCTGCTGCTTCTCACAGTGCTGCCATCTTCCCCTCTCTAAAATTTCTTTAGGCCAACAACTTGTCCTTTACACCTCTCATCAATTATGTCACTTGTTAGGCCTAAAAGGACCTTACTAGCTCACAGATAGTTGAATACTCAGATACAAGGTACTGTTACTAGAAAATCCCCAGGTTAAAATAGACAAATTTAACACCCTAAATCCTGCCATTTTAATGCCACTCCCTGATAAGGATCAACCTATAAATTCCTTTGTGAAACTCTTAAGGAGCTTTGTACTAAATGGAATCCATCATACGGGGTATGCTATAGTTTCTTTACATCAAATTATAGAGGCCAAATCTCTTCCTTCAGGAACTTCTGCACAACTAGCTCACTTAATAGCACTCACCAAGGCCCTGGAATTGGGACAAGATAAAAGATTGAATATATGTACAGACTCTAAGTATGCTTTCCTAGTACTTCATGCTTATGCAGCTATCTGGGAGGAAAGGGGATACTTAACAGCAAAGGATACCCCTATGAAATATAGGCCTCAAATTTTAAAATTATTACAGGTGATTCATTTACCTAAAGAAATAGCAGTTATACACTGCAAAGGACATCAAAAAGGCCAAAATAAAGTAGCACAAGGAAACAAATGTGCTGATAAAGTTGCAAAGGCAGCCACCACCTCTGAGGATATATTCTTAGGAGCACTCATTCCATCCTTACCTACAGAACTACCAACCCTTAAATGTACCCAAGAAGAAATACAATGGGCATCCCAACCTGGGTACACCGAGGAACCGACAGGATGGTTCCAATCAAGGGGACTCCTTTATGTTTCCTTAGTCTTACAATAGAGAATCATAAGAGCCCTCCATGACTCTTGTCACTTAGGGAGAGATAATATGATTCTAATATGCAAAAAACTTCACCTGTAAGGGCTTAAAAAGACTATTTGACAGTTCTACCAGGCTTGTGCACTGTGCACACAAAATAGCCTTCAAGGATCTAAATCTCCACCAGCACTAATCCAACCTGTACAAAGAAAGGGCACCTATCCAGGAGAAGATTGGCAAATAAATTTTAACAGATCCTGAATCCACCAAACTCCTGTCATATGTCACCTCCCTATATAAATTCCAACAAGCAATACAAGACTTTGGATATAAAAGAAATCCAGGGACAGAATAGACTACCTCCCCATCTCTGTATCTGCCAGGATTGCAAATATACATTAAAACCTAGGAAGAAGGAACTCCAGGATCCCAAATAACACCCCTATGGAAAGGGCTGTTTACTGTCCTGTTCTCTACTCCCACAGTAGTCAAGGTTGCTGGTGTTTCTAGCTGGATACATCACACACAAGTAAAACCTTTCTGTAACTCTACCAATCCATCTGAACCTAAGGAATCAAGCAACAAGTGGGATTGCAAGCCAATAGAATACCTAAAGTTTCTCTTCAAGAAAGGACAACACCCAAATAAGTTTAGGTCTCAATTTCTGTTATTAGTTATACATTTTTAAATATCTTTTTGGATTGGCTTACTATTCTTCTGCTGCCTTAAAATTCCTCCCTCTTCCCTGTGGAAACCTTTCTCAGAATTACTCTTTATTGGATAAGTGGTCCTTTATATAACTCTTCTTGCTTGCTTATTTACCTGTGCTACACCTGGCACTCCACTTGAGGTTTACTAAAACCTTTTCTACAATCATATACAATGAATAATATATCCTTTTATTCTTACTCCTGGATTCACAAATTCCTTCAAGATTAGGCATGACAGACACCATTCTTAACCCAGAACCACAACCATGGAGCTGAAAATCAATAATTAAGATTACCAAGGCTGTAGCGCTGGGGAATGTCACTAATTGTTGGGTCTGTCATAAACACCCACAAGCTACAGGCCCCTCACAATATTTGGCTAGGCCAGAAATAGATTCAATAATGAAACCTGGCACTCAGAGCTAACATACATCTCTAAACCCAGCACATATGCTACCCTTTTCACTCTAGTTAATATAACTACCTCTCTATCTGTCAGCTTATACACCACTACATCTAAATATAAGCCTGCTCACTAGGGAAAGGAGATTCCTGTTTGTGACAAAACTATGACCTCCCTATGTAAACTTAGAACTTTTTATTATTCTATATGGTGGCCAGCAAATATTTCCTCATGTAATTCCATTATTCCTATGATTTTGACTAGCACATCCAACACAACCTGTGCTCCCGAGGGAATGGTTTACATATGTGAATGCTCCATGAATAAAACAACAGGTCCCATACACACCACCCCCACTGGATACATGGCTACCTCATGCCTAAATCCCTATCTTGTTTATGGAATGTGTATCTTAGGATATTTAACTCTAGCCTGTCCATCTACAGCTACACTTCAACACTTTCCTGGCATAAAAGAAGACTCTTAGATAACATCTTAACTTGGGGAAGAAAAGCCTTTAGTTTCCTCCTCCCTTGGGCAGGGTACATAGAACATGAATACATCCTTTCTAATCTCACAAATGAACTAGAAAAGCTCTCAAATGAAACAGGGGGAGTCCTCCATGAACTACAACAATTCATTAGCCAATATAATTTTAGACAATTGTATGGCCCTCGACTCTCAGCTGCAGGAGGAGTTGTTTGCACTATTCAAAATACTGCATGCTGCGCTTATATCAATTAACTCTGCTAAAGTAGAAGCAAGAGTACATGAAATTTTCAAATCAAGCAACCTGGTTAAAAGGCCTCAGAGAAATCCAACTTTTGCTTGGTATGGCGACCTCACTTACTTGGAACTGGAAACATTCGTTATGGTCTCTCCTTGGACCCCTTATAATCCCTCTCTTCATCATATTAGGGATACTACTATTTGGTCCTTGTTGTTTAAACTACTTGTAAAATTTATCTTTGCCAATGATTCCAACAAACCTACCCTCTGCCCTGACAGATAGCAAGAAACCTTTCTTAAATAAACAAGGGGAAGGAAGAACAGAAAACTAAAACAGCCATCAGTTAGACAAAAAGAGGGACAAAGAAATGCAGTAAAAATGACTCCCAGCACCAAAAGGACAAAATCTTATAAGACACCTGAAGACCCACAAAATTCTAAGAATTCTACCAGTTAAGTAGACCTACAAAAATCTAGGGAGCCCACCAGCTAAAGGACAAATGGTTCAGGGAGATTAGGACAAAGCATTAGAAGGGGCAAGAATAAGACAAAAGCCAGGACCTAGACCCATTCGGGGCACTTGAACACTGGAGTTGCCCATCTGAGAGTCCCTTGGATGTACTTTCACTTGAATAAAGCTTTGCCGCTTGCTGTAATTCCTGGCTCTTGTGTTGAAATCTTTCTCCGGGAGACAAGAACCTGGTCTTACTGATCCCCAGCGCCACTTAAAGGTGGTTAGAGTGTTGCTCTGGGTCAGGGCACATACAAGAATCAACCAATAAATGCATAAATAAGTGGAACAGCAAGTCAATGTTTCTCTCTCTCACTCTAAAGAGCACATCAGTAGATGAGTGGATAAAAAAAAGCTGTGGTATGTTTACACCATGGAATACTATGCAGCTATAAAAAAGAAAGATCTCTTACCCTTTGAGACAGCATGAAGCGACCTGGAGAGTATTATGCTAAGTGAAATAAGCCAGTCAGAGACAAATATCACATGATCTCATTTATATGTGGAATATAAGGAACAAAATAAATTTACAAACAAGATAGATCCAGAGACATAGAAGCATGGAACAGACTGATGAATCTCAGAAGGAAGGCGGGGGTGGGTGGGGAGAGATTAACCAAAGAACTTATATGCATATATGTATAACCCATGGACACAGACAATAATGTGGTGAAGGCCTGGGGGGAGGAACAGGGTAGAAAGGGGCAATGGGGGTGGGGGCATCTGTAATACTTTCAACAATAAAGATAAATTAAAAAAATAAATAAATAGCCTGGCTGGCATGGTTCAGTGGTTGAGCATCCACCTGTGATCCAGGAGACCCCTGTTCAATTCCCAATCAGGGCACATGCCCAGGTTTCAGGCTCAATCCCCAGTGGGGGGCATGCAGGAGGCAGCTGAACAATGACTCTCTCATCCAGTAGGGCAGGACTCTGTGCTCAGGTGGCCTGGAGAGAACCTTGGGACAGGCATCAGGGAGGCCAAGGCTGCACCCTGAAGGTGACCAGGGTGCTCACAACCAAACAGAACATGGAGGCTCAGGCCTAGCCTAGCTGCCTGATAAAAACCAGCCAGCAAAGATAGCCCTAAATCCAAAGCCCACAGACCCGGTGCCACCTGCTCGCCCACAAAGGATGCAGGGAGGATAGGAGGATTGCAGCCAAGACACAGAGCTATACCCAGCATCATACTCAATGGACAAAAAACTAAAAGTGTTTCCCTTAAGAAAAGGAACAAGACAGGGGTATCCACTTACACCATCCTTATTCAACATAGTACTGGAAGTCCTTGACACAGTGATCAGACAGGAAAAAAACATAAAAGGTATCCAAATTGGAAAGGAGGAAGTAAAACTGTCAATATTCGCAGAGGACATGATATTGTACATAGAAAAGCCGAAATACTTCACCAAACTACTACTAGACCTAATAAATGAATTCAGCAAAGTAGCAGGATACAAAACTAACATCCAGAAATCAATGGCATTTTTATACACCAGTAATAAACTCCCAGAAAGAGAAATTAAAAAATTATCCCTTTTACCTTTGCAACAACAAAAAAATTAAGATACCTACACATAAACTTAACCAAGTAGGTAAAAGACCTGTACTAGGAAAACTATAGGACATTGAAAAAATAGAGGAAGGTACAAACAAGTGGAAGCATATACAGTGTTCATGGATTGGAAAAAATAGTATCATTAAAATGCACATACTACACAAAGGAATCTATAGGTTCAATGCAATTCTTATTAAAATACCGTTGGCATATGTCACAGATCTAGAACAAATATTCCAAAAATTTGTATGGAACCACAGAGGACCCAGAATACCCACAGCAATCTTAAGATAGAAGAACAAAGTTGGAGGGATGAAATACTGGATATTAAACTATACTACAAAGCCATTATAATCAAATGCCCTGCAGGGCATGGCTCAGTGTTTGAGCATCAACCTAGGATCCAGGAGATCACGGTTTGATCCCCAGCCAGGGCACATGCCCGGGTTGCCGGCTCGATCCCCAGTCGGGGGTGTGCAGGAGACAGCAGATCAACGACCCTCTCATCATTGATGTTTCTGTCTCTCTCCCTCTCCCTTCCTCTCTCTGAAATCAATAAAGATATATATGTATATATACATTTCAGTGGATACACAGGTGATTTTATTTTATTTAATTTATTTTTTTTAATTTTATTTTTGTTTAAAATATTACAGATGTCCCTTTTTCTCCCCAATGACCTGTTCCACCCCATCCCTTCCCCCTCCCCAGTCCTTCTCCCCACCATTGTCCAAAAACAGTCTGGTACTGGTAGAAGAACAGGCATATAGATCGGTGGAACAGAACAGACCCCAGCAGTTGACCCACACCATTACAGTCAATTAATTTTGACAAAGGAGGCAAAGGCATACAATGAAGTAAAGTCAGTCTCTTCAATAAATGGTGCTGGGAAAATTGGACAGATACGTGCAAAAAAACAAAGAAACAAACAAACAGAAAAAGGAAACATGACCACCAACTTACACCATACAAAAGAAAAAACTCAAAATGGAAAAAAGACTTAAATGTAAGTCATGAAGCCTAAAAGTCCCAGAAGAAATCATAGGCAGTAAAATCTCAGACATCTTAGGTAGCAGAATTTTCATAGATACATTTCCTAGGGCAAGATAACATAAAAAAGTGGGAATTCCCTGATGGAAGTTTCATTCAAAATTTTTCTGGACATAATACTATTATTAATACATTGACAGTAAATTCTGATGGAGTGTTCATATCTGGAGCTGACAATGGAACCATGCATCTTTGGGACTGGAGAACTGGCTACAATTTCCAGAGAGTTCATGCAGCTGTGCAGCCTGGGTCTTTGGACAATGAATCAGGGATATTTGCTTGTGCTTTTGATCAGTCTGAAAGTCGGTTACTAATGGCTGAAACTGATAAAACCATTAAACTGTACAGAGAGGATGATACAGCAACAGAAGAAACTCATCCAGTCAGCTGGAAGCCAGAAATTATCAAGAGAAAGAGATTTTAATGTGGCATTTTCTTCATGTTTTTTTTTTGGTGTGTTTTTTTTTTTTTTAGCTTGCTGTTTGTGAGGATATCTAGTCATTTTGTGCTCTGGCTAGCATTATAAAGCAGAAACTCACATGGTTGAATCATTGCTACTTCATATTTTGCAATAAAATGTGCTGTCAGTCCCTCCCCATGTTTTTATTTCCAAAATAAACAATTTGAGACCCTATGAAGATGCAAAAAAAAAAAAAAAGAAAAGAAAAGAAAAGCAAGGAAATGGTAATGGCGAGGTGAAGGATGTAGCTAATGCTACAGTAGTAATCATTTCTCAGTACATATGTATCAAGTCAATACAATGCACACCTTAAACTTAATGTTGTGTCTCAATTGTCTCAATTATAAAATTAAAAGTTAAAAACATATACAATATTGGCTAACATGGCACCCAAGCTTGAATGTGTATCTATGAATACACAAATTTTGACATGTAGGTATAACATAAGTAACCGCTAATAGATTTTTTTATTACTCTGTCTCTCTTTTTATTTGTAATTCAGTGTCCATTATGTCAGATATGGAAACAAATAAATCTAGAAAAACAGCTAAAATAAAATGTATGGGCAGAGACCTGAGTAGATATTTCTCCAAAGACAATATTTCCATGGCCAATAAGTACATGAAAAGATGCTTAGTCATTAAGGAAATACAAATCAAAACTACAATGGGATGGCATTTCACATCCCAGATGGCTGTAATAAAAAGATAGACAATGCCCAGTTGGTTGGAGCATTGTCCCATGCATCAAAAGTTTGGAGGTTTGATTCCCTGTTAGGGTGCATACCTAGGTTGTGGGTTCAGTCCCTGGTCAGGGCCCCTAGAGGAAGCAACCGATCGATGCTTCTCCCTCACATTGATCTCTCTCTCTCCCTCCCTCTCTCCCTCCCTGCCTCCCTCCTCCCCTCCCTTTCTCCCTCTCCCTCTCTAAAATCAATAAAAACTCATTCCCAGGTGAGGATTAAAAAAACAAAAACGGCATCCTATAACAACAACTGGAGAGAATGTGGAGAAATTAGAACTCTCTTACATTGCTGATGAGAATGTCAAATGGTGCAAACCCTGTGGAAAACAGTATGGTGATTTCTCAAACAGTTAAACATAAATTGTATGATGCAGTAAATGCACTCTTAGGTATATGCCCCGAGGAAATGAAAGCATAGGTCCACATACAATCTTTTATAAGGTCGTTCATTGTAGCAATATTCATAAAAGCCCAAAAGTAGAAAAACCCCAAATGTTTATCACCTGATTAACAGATAAATATTAGTGCTATATCCTTACAATGGAATACTATTCAGCCAAAAAAGAATGATGTACAGAAAGATGCTACATGGGTAAACCTTCTAAACATTATGTTAAGTGAAATAAACCATCACAAAGACCACATTTGTATAAATCCATTTACATGAAATGTCCAGAATAGGCAAATTCATATGACAAACGTAAATGAATGGTTTCCTAAGAGACTGAGGACAATGGAGTATGACTTCTAATGAATGCAAGGTTTCTTCTGGGGATGATGAAACTGTTCCAAAATTGATTGGCAATGGTTTCAGAAGTCTGTGAATAAACACTAAAAACCACACTGAATAGTACATTTTAAAAGGGTGACTTTTATTGTATTTGAATTGTACTTCAATAAGAAAAAGAAGTATGTTTAGGTATTGATACACATTGATAGATGAATCCTCCCCACCCCCCAAAAAACATAGCATGAATTTATACTTCTAGGCATAGCATAGGATGGCATTCACTTTTCTTCACCCTCCACATTTGGCATTATCAACATTTTTAAATTCTTCAAATTTGATCATCGAAATATGGGGCGGTATTGGCAAAAAATTCTCTTATGTAAAAAGGGAAGATCCATATCCATGACTGGTCTTCTCTTGGATCCTTTCACAGGTGAGGCCCAGAGGGTACAAAGCTGAATGTAACTCAGACACTGTTTCAGGTCATGGAGGACAGGGACAAGGAAGAGAACAATTACAACAGAGCACAATGGAAAGAGACTTCGGGGCTCTGAGGGAGCTCAGACTGGATACTCACTGTTAGGTGATGAACTGGGGATCAATAAAGGTTTCCATGGAAGGAAATCCTTAAACGAATAAGTAAAGAAGTTAGCCAAGATAAGTACCCAAAGAAGTCCAACAGAATAAGGTGAATTTGGCAACTGCAGGTAACCAGATCCAGCTTTCTGTTCTGTGCATTAGTGGAAATCAAAGTCAGACACAGGAGGCAAAACAGGATTAGATAACTGTGGCCCAGTGTGACCCAGAGCACATTAACTCAGTTATTAAGAATCCTGAAGTTCATTCAGGGGACAGATTGAATCCTGAGTAACCCTCCCAAGTTCTAGACTTCTAGGGTGTAGCAGGATATAGCCAGGGTGTTATCTAAAGCCTCTGGAATATTTTGATGTGACTTAGGGCAAGGACATCTGCCTTCACCTCCAGGCACCTGGGCTAGAAGATGCGATTTACCCCACAGCTCTGGGCTGCAGAGTTGAGAGCTTTAGGTGAGATGAGAAAACTGAGTGTCAGTCAGTGTCTTAGAGAAAACAGCCAATGAGGAGCCACATAGAAAACAGACCCCAGTGCAACAATGCCCACAGGGTCCCTATATAAAGTCTTTCTGGCTGGCACAACAGGTAGCTGTGAGTGTACCAATCCCCTAAATGGCCATGAGAGCCAAGCTGTTCAAGACTTCATGTTATATAAGGGGAAGCTGAGGCCTGAAAAGAAGAAGGAAGCTTGAACAGAGAGCTGATGGTTCCCCCAGGCTGAGAGAATGAGAATAGTGGTATTTGTGCTCAGATGGTGAGTGAGGACAGTGATTGGTAGTGACAGATGAAACATGTCTTCCCCTGGAGCTGAGAAGGTCTGAAAACAAAGGGCCTGGGCAAAGAGGGAGATGGATGGTTTCAAATGGGTCATCATGGCAAGGAGGGCCTGAGGTAGATTGGGATAGCCAGGATCCAAATCAACAGCAGTAGTATTCCTGTAAGGGTATAATGTGGTGCTGTGTGTGTGTGTGTGTGTGTGTGTGTGTGTGTAAGTCAGCCTCTGGTGAGTAGTGAATGGGGGAGGGGAGTTGTGGGCTTGGGCTGTGTGCATGTGTGTGGGGGTGGATGGTGAGGAATAAAAGTGAAATCTTCTCATGGCCAAGTCCAGCTCAATTAAATCTCACCATTACCACTTAAGTTTCTAGTGTTGTTTGCCAAGTTATGCCCCCTGTTTTCTCACCAGACCAGTTGGAGAACGGCACCATCACAGCCAAAGGTCTCCCTCCAAGCACTGTCCTGAAGTGAAAGTGGGACCGAGAAGGTCACAGAACCGTGACCCTTGGGCCTGAGATCTGTCAGCAGTGGTGGCAGCTACTTCCATCTCTATTGCATGCAGTCTCAAGCCCCTGACCCTACCTACATTTGGCCAGATTAGAAATGCAGAAAAAACCTTTGGCACCTTCAGGAAGACTGCTCTCAACCCGGACTTCGGAAACATCCAGCTCCTGTTGGGTGGGAGGCTCTGGATTCCATGCTGAGGAAATTAAAAAACAACAACAACACAATGCTGTTCACCATTGTCCCAGATCAGAGCAAATACGCACGATAAATTCTTAATGAAAACATGTTCATTGATTCATTTTTTCCCAATAAATATTTATTGGGTCTGTGCTGTCTGTAAAAGCCCTGTGTCAAGTATTGGTTGCCCAAGACCAACAAGGCACAGCTTCTGCCCTGGAGATGAGAGTCTGGGTGAAATGGTGATGCAAATTAACCCACCAGAGGTGACAGTTCAGTGTGTGAAATGCTTTGATGGGAAAAGTATCCCATATGTTTGTGTGCACAGCAGAGAGGACAGGTGACCAAGGACTCGGGTGAGCTGGCAACAAAGAAGGGTTCCTTATGGGGCTAGGAACATCAGAGACCAGGAGGACAAGTGAGAGGCCAAATAGGGAAATACTGGTGTCAGAGGAGAGCTGTAAGTGCAAAGGCCCTGAGATAGAGCACAATTGAAAGTTCCTTTTTGGGACTGAAAGCAAATTTTAGACAAGCTGTGGAGAGAGGCGAGGCTGTAGGAGAGGAACAAAGTCCAGATGTTCAGGTGGAAGGTCTGAGGGAAGAGAGACGAGATCTTGGATAGAAAGGGGCTCTCACAGAATCATCTCATTTTGGATCTGTGTGATCCAGAAAAAGCCTCCATTCTTGGTCTGGGATGTGTCCTGGGCTTCTGTCCCTGTGTAGGTTTCTATACCATATGAACTGGGTCTCCTAATAGGGAATAATCAAGAGATCAGGGTCATACCCTCTTGAGCTGTGCTCCAGAAGCCAGTGACCAGGGACTGTCCTCTGTGATCTGGGGGAGTTAGAGGCCAGTGTATAATTAGAGCATTGATATGAGTTTATCTAGACTAAAACAAGGAAGACATAAGGAAGTGTTGGGTATTTAGTAGGCGTGAAATGAGTGAAAAGAGGCAGAAGTGTGGGGATAGTATCTTGGAAACAGGCAACTGAGAGAGAGAGGCAGGGAAGGGGAGAGGGAGAAAGAGAGGGAGATAGAAGGAAGCAACCATGGAGGGAAGGAGTGAGGAAGTAGGGAGGGGAAATATGCTCCTCTGTGTAAGGAATATGGACTCTGAACTGCATCCATCTGGGCCTGCCTCTTTCACACAATAATTTTTTAGAAAAATATCTCCTCTGATATGTCTCCCTTCCTGGAGAACAAATGTTTTGCGCAACAGGATAGGGAAGATATTGTTGCCTGTTTTCTTGTTTCCTTGCTTGCTTTATTTGAGTACTGGAATGCTCCTGGATCACTGGGGAGCTCCTACAAGGTGGATACAGGGTCCCAGATAAAAAAATATATACTAAAACGCATGACTGCCATTTACTGAGGGCCTTGTATGTTTCAGACATTCTGTCATGGGAGTTACAAATAAATTGATGGTTATCGTTTCAATTGTCCTGCATGTTGAGTATCAGTCAAATGTTACAGAAGAGCAAACTGAACCAGAGTGTTCAAGTGATTAGCCCAGGGTGACACAGATGATTAGTGACAAAGCTGGAACTAGACCCCAGGTCAGACCAAGATGGGCACACCCTATGCCACTCTGGCCCCTGAAAAGTCCTCCCAGCCTGAGTCAGGCCTCTGTCTCCTGCCCTCCAGCCTCCAGAGATTCCTAGTGTCTTCATTATTATTGACTGCTGCACAACAAATTACCCCCCAAAGATGGTGGCTTAAACTGATACACAGTTATTATCTCAGGGGGTTGTGGATCAGGGACCTGGGCATGACTTAACTGGACCCTCTACTTCCCACCTCTCACAAGATTGCCGTTAAGATTGTGGTCTCATGTGAAGGCTCAACTGATAAAAGATCCGTTTCCAAGCTCACTCGTGGCTATTGGCAGATTCCTGTTCCTCATGGGTCACTAGACTGAGACCCTCAGATCCTCTCTGGCTGTTGGCCAGAGACTGCCGTCAGCTCCTTACCATATGGCTCTCTCCATCAGAGCAAGAATGCAAGAAGAGCGAGAGAGAGAGAGAGAGAGAGAGAGAGAGAGAGAGAGAGAGAGAGAGAGAGAGAGAGAGAATGAAAGCCAGTAAGATGAAAGTCACAGTCTTGGTATAGCCTAACTTCAGAAATGACTGCCATCACTTTTGCCAAATGCTATCAGTTAGAAGCAAGGCCCACACGCAAAAAGAAGGGATTATACAGGGGCATGACTGCCAGGATGCAGGGATCTTAGAAGCTATTTTGGAAGGCGGTCTACCACACTTGCTCTCTGTGCCCACCTCAGTATAGTGAGCCATTGCGGGTATCAGTTGCCTTGGTGGAGCTAACAGTTAATGGGTCGCCTTGGACAGTGCTGTGTGGTCTGGTGATCCCAGCCAGCTTCCAGTAAACCCATTGGATGGGTCTCACCAAGACTCGGGTCTGCCTGGCCTGCCTTCTTCCCCATCCCCGCCAGCCATACTTGGCCATTGGGCCCATAGGGTGTGACAGCAGCTAGCAAGGGAGCAGCCCCCTGTGTGAATGGAACATTCTTATCACTTGAGCAGGGCTGGGACCCAGGATAGTGTTTCTGGCCTCTCTTGGAAAAACAGATGAAGAGCTCACCTCCAGAGAACAAGTTTATGGAGAGCTGGGTCCTGGGTTATCTGTAAAAGCTGCTGAGGAGTTCTTGCTTTTCCTCCCTGGTTTGGGACTCAGGGTTGTAGAATCCCCCGTGTTCACCAGGAGACATCAGGCGACCATTTCTAAAGTGATGTGGGGTCACCCTTGTAGGAAGGGGAATGGCTCTGAAGCTACACGGAGACCTAGGATTTTTCAGACACCAAGGAGGGGGACCTACTTTAGGGAGGGGGTGAGTGAGTATGGGCTGGGGATGCTTTATATGTCCATGATATTTAATTCAAAAGTCAAGAGAGATCAGAAGCACTTATGGCAAAGTATTATTAAACAGGAGTGGTGGCTGCTGTGTTATTCTCTCTGTTTTCGGGCAGGTTTGAAATATTATACTATCCTAACAGTGGAAACAGAAGAGAAGGAGCAGACTGCTGCGGCCACTGTGGAAAACAGTATGGAGTTTCCTCAAGATATTAAAAATGGAATTGCCTTCTGACCCAGCAATCTCACTTCTGGGATTATATCCTAAGAATCCCCAAACACCAATCAGAAAAGGTATATGCACCCTTATGTTCATAGCTGCGTTATTTACAATAGCCAAGATCTGGAAACAGTCCATCAGTAGATGAGTGGATAAAAAAGCTGTGGCACATTTACACAATGGAATACTATGCAGCTATAAAAAAGATGGAACTTTTACCCTTTGCAGCAGCATGGATGGACCTGGAGATTATTATGCTAAGTGAAATAAGCCAGTCAGAGAAAGGCAAATACCATATGATCTCACTTATATGTGGAATCTAATGAACAAAATAAACTTATGAACAAAATAGAAACAGAGGCACGGATACATGGAACAAACTGACAGCTGTTAGAAGGGAGGGAGTGGTTGGGGGGTTGGATGAAAGAAGGTGAAAGGATTAAGCAAACCTACACACACACTCTCACACACACATATATATAACACATAGACACAGACAACAGTGTGGTGATAGCCAGAGGGAAAGGGGGGGGGGGCTAGGTGGAAGTGGACAGAGAGGGGATAAATGGGGAGGGAAAGAGACTTTGCTTGGGGTGATGCGCACATGATGCAGTGTGCAGATGATGTTTTGTTGAGTTGTACACTTGAAACCTCTCTGATTTTGTGAGCCAATGTCACCCCAATAAATTCAATTAAAAAATAAAAACAAAAGGAGGGACTCTCATAGGCCCTGCACCCCACGTTTCCTTGGTGTGGCTCAGAGGCAAGTTCAGGGGCCTGGTGGGTTGGGGAGTTTCTGAGGAACCAAACGGTCTCATTAAGTCATGAAGGCACAGACTGCAGGGGGCTGGACTTCCCTGGCATAATTTTAGCCAGGATCAGAACAGTCCCAGAAAAGCCCAGGCTTTCCCTCACTTCTGGGAAGCACTCACCAGACTCAGCTCTCCCCCTGCTGCTATTGCAATGCAATACATAGCAAGGGCAGCTTACTAAAGGACATGGTGTCAAAATGTGAGAGAAGTCTGGCCGGGCGTGGCTCAGCGGTTGAGCATCGACCTAGGATCCAGGTGATCAGGGTTCGATTCCCAGTCAGGGCACATGTCCCTGTTGTGGGCCCGATTAATGACTCTCTCATCATTGATGTTTCTGTCTCTTTCTCTCCCTCTCCTTTCCTGTCTCTGAAATCAATAAAGATATATTAAAAAAAAAAAAAGTGAGATAAACAACCTGAGGTGATAGATGAGGCCGGGTGCTGGAGAGACTCTTTCCAAAAGTGGGGTGAGGGTCGTTGTAGTCAGCTTATAACTTAGTGGCTCTAAAGCTTCTAAAAGCCTCAGGTTCTGCAACATCTCTCCCTCTGACCCAATCTCTCCGTGCTTCTACTCACCAATTGGTACCCTCATACCCTGTCCCAAGGGCTGTCACTCAGTCAGTGCCTAACAGCCACATTTTTGAAATGTTTAAAACCAATAGAGCGATCAGTCTCCATCAAACATAGTCTTATTCCGGGAAGAGAAACAAAATGGCAGCGTAGGTAACAGCTATACGCGCTGCCTCCCACAACCACATGAAAATTATAACTAAAATACAGAACAACCATCACTCAGAACCTCCTGAAATCTGGCTGAAGATAAGCCCTACAAGGAGGGAACTGAAGGAGCAAAAAGACCAGTAGGAGGGGCAGAGATGCGGGCAGATCGGGGCTGAATCTCGGAGACGTGGGTGCTGGCCCACACCCAGTGCCTCGGTTTACACCTGGGAGGAATATCTCAGTGGTGGAGGTTTCCCGGAGGAGTGAGGGTTCTCAGCCCCACATCGGGCCCCCAGGCCAGGGCTCCAAGGCTGGGAAGAGAAGTCCCCACAACTTCAGGCTGTGAAAACCAGACAGGACTGTCGAGGACGGGGTGGGGGGGTAGGGGGAAGTGGTGTCCCAGGCAGCTCCTCTTAAAGGACTGGAGCACGGACTCACTCAGGCATGCTCCCTCTGATCCTCAGCACCAGGCAGCAGCTTGAAAGGAATCTGGGACACTTGGGGAGGAACTAACCTGCCTGAAATCGGGGCGAGAGGTGGAGGGGCAGCTTTCTCCCAGACAGAAGAGCTGGCAGAGGCCATGGCTCCTTTGGCGAGCCCTCCCAGCACACAGCTGGCAGGCAGGTGCCAAATTTGAATCTCCAGCACCTGACTCACACCTTTCACCTTGCCCAGGTGACTCCTGGAGACCCCACCCCTCCCTACCTGCAAACTCATCCAAGCCATTTCCAGTGGCTTTTCTATGCAAGTGGCCTCTCGAGCCTCATGCTTAGGACTTTACTAAAATCTCTCAAACAAGCAGCAGCGAGCCCCATACAGTTTGATAAGTGGCCCCAGGCCTGGCACTAGTGGCAGCCTGCATTGGCTCATAGCTTGGCCTCTTCTGGACAACGCTAAGCACAGCACAAGTAGCAGCCAACTCTGGTTTGCTGTGTAGCTCATGCTGGCTGGCCCTGGGCAAGGCACTGGCAGGGGCTGACTTTGCACCTCCTCCGAGGCCCCAGAGACAGTGCACCTGGTGGTGAGACTCGACCACTCTGGATTACAACCCTACCACATCCACGAGTGACACACTCAAGGGGCACACTTGGTGAACACCAAAGCTCCACTGAAGTAAATCCTGCTCCATAGAGGTGTCTCCAGCACAGCAGCTCTTTGGCTGTAGTTGCAGCTGGTCCTCACAACCCATTGGCCTAGGGATCAATTCTTCCCAGTGACTCCAACAGCAACCAAGGCTCAACTACAACAGGTCAGACCACATGGCCCACACAGGGGAGCACCTAGAAGGCCCAGCTAAGGTGACTGGGGAGGCTGAGCCACTGGACCCTACAAGACACCTACTGTACAAATTCCAGGAGACATAACAGCTCTACCTAATACATGGAAAGAAACACCTGGAAGCAGACAAAATGTGGAGGCAAACAAACATGTCACAAAGGAAAGAACAGAAGAAATCTCTAGAAAAGGAGCTAAATGAAATAGACCAAGCAAGCTACTAGATACAGAGTTCAGAATTTTGGTTATAAGGATGCTCAAGCATGTTAGTAAGAGTATTACTAAAACAAGTGAGACCATCGATGACATAATAAAGTACCAATTTAAAATGAAGGCTACATGAACTGAAATGAAGAATAATGTACAAGGAATCAACAGTAGAGCAGAGGACGCTGAGAATTAAATCAGCAATTTGGAACAACACCCAACAAGAAGAGCAAAAAGAAAAAAGAATCCAGAAATATGAAGATAGTATAAGGAGCCTCTGGGGCAGCTTCAAGCGGCTCAACATTCATATTATTGGGGTTAAAGAAGGAGAAGAAAGAGAGTGAGAAATTAAAAACTGCCCTGCCGGGCTTGGCTCAGCAGTTGAGTGTCGACCTAGGATCCAGGCGATCGGGGTTCAATTCCTGGTCAGGGCACATGCTGGGCTTGAGGGCTCAATCCCTGGTTGGGGGCATGCAGGAGGCAGCCGATCAGTGACTCCCTCATCTTTGATGTTTCTCTCTCTCTCTCTCTGCCTCTCCCTTACTCTCTCTGAAATCAATAAAGATATGTTTTAAAAAAAGAAATAAAAAACCTATTTGAAAATATAATTACAGAAAACTTCCCCTACCTGGGGAAAGAAATAGACTTACAAGTCCAGGAAGCACAGAGAGTCCCAAACAAGAGGAACCCAAAGAGGCCCACAACAAGACACATCATAATTAAAAGACAAAGAGAGAATCTTAAAAGCAGCAAGAGAAAAGCAGTTAGTTACCTACAAGGGAGCACCCATACGAGTGTCAGCTGATTTCTCAACAGAAACTTTGCAGGCCAGAAGGGAGAGGCAAGAAATATTCAAAGTGACGGACCTACAGCCAAGATCGCTCTACCCAGCAAAGCTATCATTAAGAACTGAAGGTCAGATAAAGAGCTTCACAGATAAGGTAAAGCTAAAGGAGTTCGTCACTACCAGACCAGTACTACGAGAAATGTTGAAGGGTCTTCTTTAAGAAGAAGCTAATGAACGACAGATCTTATGAAGTCAATAGATCCAGGGACATTGACGCATGCAACAGACAATCATATTTCAGAGGAAAGAGGGAAGAGAGGTGGAGGGTGGGAAGAGATTAAACAAAGAAGTTATATGGATATATTCATAACCCATGGACACAGTCAATAACGGGGTGAAGGCCTGGGGCAGGGGTGGGAAGGAGGTGGAGGGGGTCATCTGTGGCACTGTCATCTCAGCTACCAAGTGTCTGGCATCTTCTCCTACAAAGGCAAAACAGAATGACAACCAGGCCCTTGGGAACCCTGGGGATGTCAGGCCTGGCTTAGAGGCTCTCTGGGCAGAAATGGAAGGCGAGGCTTGTTGGCTTGGCTGTGAGCAGTGAGAGAAGCAGAGGCTGACTCCAAGCTGTCATCTAAAGGACTTGGTGAGAAATGCCAGGGCTCTCAGGAATGGGCTCCTTCAAGACTCTTGGGCACCAGCAGACTCCCTGGGTAAGCCTGTGCCTTTGGATGAGTTCTCCGTGGTGCTGACAAAATACATGAAGGGTACAGTGTCTTCAGCTGAGCCTCTGTTGTCCTGGAAAATGGAGAAAAATCATCCTGGCCAACACTGACATTCATTCCTTCTTTCATCAAGTGTTTAGTGTACATGCGTTTGTACACCAGGCTCAGTTCTAGGCACTGGGGATACAACAGTGAACTCTAGAGACCTAGATCCCAGCCCTCCTGTAGCTAAAGGCCTGTGACTCTGGAGGGAAATCGGATTCACCGGGTTGGGACTCAGCAGCAGCAAGATGCCAGTGAAGTTCATGTATTCTGTTCAAGCCATTATTCCTGTGAGTCCCTGGACTCATCCCCCCAAAAGGGTAACAACATCAGTGCTTCTCAATCCCTCAGGTATGCTGTGGAGCTGAGTGAGGTAAATCCATTAGCACCTGTGAGGTGCGATGTGACTGTCCTGTCTGAAAGGACTTATTGTTAGAGGCCAGCAGAGCTCTTCATTCTGTTGGGTGTAAAGAGACTAAGGGCATGTCCCCTCCTTGAAACTCATCCTTGCCTCCCTGGCCCAGATTTCCACCACCCCATCCTGTAGATGGCGACACTGTTCAAGCAGTTGATACATTTTCCGACCCTCCTTCAAGTACTGAGATGCCTCATTGACTAATACCATTGCTTTCTTTTCCTCTCCCCTACTCTGCCTTAAACCCACTCTAATCAGGCTTCCAACCCAGCAACTCCACTTTAACACAGATGCTTAAATGACTAACTGAAAGTGATGGCTCCCGATTTCACTCTATTTATAAATCTATAAGCCTAAAGGCTTAAGGAAAGACTGATTTGTGCATTGTTTACTTCAAGCTCTAATGAAATTCAAACCCAGATAATCATCCATTGTACTTTCTCCTCACGAGCCCCATCCTCAAATCCAGAAACTCAGTTTGTAGACAGGAAGGCTCTGCCAAATCCCTGAATCTGTCCCTGAATTTGCAGTGAGCAGAGCCCCAGCTTTGCCGGGGATGCATAATCAAACTCCAGGTTTCTATTCCATGTGTTAGTGAAAGCCAAGGCAGGCCAGTCGACAGGAGCACAGATCTAGAAACCTGTGTCTCACAGAGACCCTGAGACCTTTGGCTGTAATTCTTCAGTGCCCAGTCAGGCAAGGCTCAGGCTCAGCCCTGAGCATCGGGGACCCCTCCCAAAGACCTTGAGGATGCCCAAGGGTGTGTCGAGGGCTCAAACTAGGTTTTCTAGAGCAGTGCCATGGATCTTAAGGTCATGATATCTGAACACCATGAGCCCCAGGGACCTGGACTAGGCGGCATCAGTTGTCCCAACGTGCTTCTAGCTCTGGTCTGTGGCAGGAGGACGAAGGAGAATTTGGAGATGCACAGTAGGGTAAATATATCAAAGTTGATTAATCCCTGCTAAATGGCTCTCTGAAGAATCTACACCAATTTGCCCTGACAACAACAGTGTATGATACCCATTTGGTATCATTAATTATGAAAATGTTTGTCAATCTGCAGTTTGAAAAATGTAGCATCATTGTTATTTTATTTCCTTTATGGCTTGTGGTGTTGAGCTCCTATTGTTTTTGTATTGGCCATTTGCATTCCTGTAAACAGCTTGTTCAAATTTTTTTGCTAACTTTTCTATTTTTGTTTATTTGGTGTGTGTCTTTTTGGTCGGTTCATCAAAGTTCTCTGTATATTGTAAATATGATCCTCTGGTCTCTTATAATTGAAGAGCATGTTTGCTCCCAGCCTCTCACTTGCCTTTTCATTTTATTTCTTGTGTCTTCACATAGGGCCGCTTTTCATTTGGGGTGTACATACTGGCTGCTTAATTTAGCCTTCACCACAACCATGCGAGTTTGGGAATACTTACCTCAATTTTCAAATGTGGAAAACAAGACTTTGAGATGATGCAGTGATTTGCTCCCAGATGCTAACCTGAGATCTTGACCAATGTGTCGGCTCTGGGCCTGGTTCAACACCTGCTGCTCCATGGAAGCAGCATTTAATCCTCACAGTCCTTCTGTGAGATAGAAGCTATTGTTCCTGTAAGTCCTTGGACTCATCCCCCGCCCCCACAAAGGGTAACAACATCAATCCCTCAGGTATGTTGTGGAGATGAATGAGGTAAGTTCTACATCACCGGGAGATATTAGAAAGCATAAGTCCCATCTATGCTTCCATAGATGAGACTGACGAATGTCAGAGGGATGGAGGAAGGCGGGTGGGTAGAGGGGTAGAGAGTAACTAAAGAATTTATATGCATATATGCACAACCCAAGGACACGGACAATGGTGGGGAGAGGGACTGGGGAGAGGGATGGGATGGGGTGGAACGGGTCATTGGGGAGAAAAAGGGACATCTGTAATATTTTAAACAAAAATAAAATTTAAAAAAAGAAAGTGTAAGTCCAACCGATTACTCATTCAGTCAGCTGCAGGAAAACCAGAGCTGCTTGTAGTCCACATGAAATAAATGCCAACTGTTATTACTATGCGTTATCAATTGCTCACTGGTGATAATATACCTGGTAGAGTTACAAATGCCACCCAAAATTTCATGGTTCCTGCCCTCTAAAGAAATATGAAGTCACCATTACTGGGGGCCAGGTTTTGCCTGACACTCCTCTACATGCTTTGTACCATTTAGTTCTCATGGCAAGTAGAGAACATAGGATTATGATTTCCAAGTCTAGCTACTGCCTCTGGGAGGAGATCGTTTACATTCTCCTCATCACCTCCAGAGAACATTGATGAGTAAGTAACCCAAGGCCAAAGCTTCCCAAACCATGCTCCATGGCGTGTGCCACGAATGGTTTATGCATGTCCCTGAAAGACAGGTCTTGTTGGCTCTCCAGTGGCCAATCAGGGCCTGAGGCAATCGCCTTTGTTCACATCAATGTCTCATACCCAAAGTGATTAAGAACCACCAGTTTCGAACCCCAACTTCACACTGTACCTCCAGAACATAACACACTTATTATGTGTGTTATCATGCATGTAAAAAAGAAAGAAAAGAAAGAAAGAAAGAAAGAAAGAAAGAAAGAAAGAAAGAAAGAAAGAAAGAAAGAAAGAAAGAAAGAAAGAAAGAAGGAAGGAAAGAAAACAATATGTATCCACTCTCCCAGTGGGGTAGAATTATGTTGATTTCCTTTGGCATTGTGAGCATATTTAGGTAGTTTCTCACCAACCCACCAGCTCTATGAATTTTAGCAGAGTCCAAGTCCAGACCTCACATCTTCAGCATCCCACTGAATCTTGCTTCTCCACCTGCGATCCATATCTTGGTGCATGGTAACCACAGGCCACAGGTCACTCAAGCGGAAATCTGGGTGTCATCTTGGGCCCCCCTTTGTCCCTCCTCCCCAGGCCCACCTCCAACCTAATCCAGTGCCATCCTATCTACCCTATGGAAAACATCTCTCAAATCAAGCCACTTCCCTCCAACCCCTCTTCCACTGTGTTTTAGCACACATTTTAAAACCCACAAGTGAGTAGGTGTTCTGTGGGTGGAGTTCCTCTGCCTAACTGTCTTTTGTCTGTGATTGAGATCAAGAGTGTCTGAAGATGGGCAGTGATGAACAAAATTGACTGGCGGGGTCATGGATACAAACAGAGCCCACACTGTCCTCTTCTGGCGAGATCTCAGTCCATTTCCTCACACTGCAGTCACAGAAAAACCAAGTCCCTCTTCATAATCAGTGCAGGGAGGATGGGTCAGCTTTTTGTGGGAGTGGTCCTCAAGAGCATGCGCTCCTTTGGGAAGGCTGAAAGATTGACCTGCCCGCCCTGAGGAGCTGAGGGCCCCACACTGAGGGTCCCAGTGAGATGCAGCTTTCCCCATACAGTAAGAAAACAGAAGATTAATGTGATTTGACGGGAACCCCTAGGACGTCCACTCACTCATTGTTCTGTGCCTAAAAGGTCCACCATTAGACTCCATCTTTTGCATGAGACCAGTGGTTTTCAGACCGTGCTCAGGAGCACCCCGGAGGTCTGTAGAATTGCCTCAGGGGACCACATGGAGCAACGGGTGAAGGGTACAGCTGATATCGTTGTTTTTCTCCCCATTGGGTTACCACCATTAATTTATTAGTAGAAATAATTCCCCAGTGGTGCGTGGTGTGGGATGAGATTGGACAGTGAGTGGTCACAACTGTCTCCAGGCAATCATGTCACCTAGGAACTCTGACCCCCTTAATGTTTTAGCTTTGTTGGGTGTGAGACTGCACAGGATGAGCTGTGATCAGGACTTCATGGCTCTTCGTTGGGGACAGTGGCACTTAGGCTGAACTGGTGTAATAGAAGGACCCTTGCCTTGAATCGACCAGGGACCAGATCCTGGCTCTGTCCCTTGCTGGTGATGTAACCTCAGAATAGAACTCACACCACTCACTTTGTTTTGGACGACTGGGGACTGAAACAAGTGTAAAGCCCCTGTATAACACTGAAGGCTGTGCAATGTTTGGCAGAGCTGAGGACAAAAGTTGCCATCTTCCTAAGGTTGCCCAGGATTTACTGGGATAGAGCACCAGAGAGAATGAGTGTAGATGGGGCAAAATCAAACAAACAAACAAACAAGCAAACAAACATGCTTGATCTCTTGCTCACGCACACACTCCAATGGTCATCTGTTCACCATAAGAGCAGGGAGATTTGTCTGACCCCATACCCTCTCCCAAGAAACAGTCCACTATCCTAACCTACCTGGGCCATTCCCTTGGGTGCAAGCATTGTGACATGATGTAGTTAAGGGTGCGGGTGAGGGTGGAGGCAAAGGAGGAGAGCTCAGAACTTGGGCTCAGTCATATTTCAGAAACAAAGATGGAAAGCTGATGACCCACTTCTTTCCCTACTGCTGACCTATCTGACCCCTTGGTCGACATAACTGCCCCCTGTGCTCTAACTGTTCACCTGCTTGTTCAAGAGGGTGATGGGGCCCCTCTTGAGATGCACAAGTTTACTCATTCCCAGTCATGGCTGACAGTAAGGGGAGGCATATTGAACACTTTTCAACAGATTCTGAGCCCTCCTTACTGAAAACCCTGGCAATCACTTCTGGAAGTGCCCAGCCCAAAGAGGAGGAAGGACTTGCCCAAGGTCAGCCGGAGAAAACGAGGTTCCCCCAAGCAGCAGGAACAGGGATGTAAATGGGGAGGCATACGAGACTACCCTATGATTCCGGGGATGGCAGAGGAAAGTATCTTCTGCTGCCAGGCCACAGAATCCAAAGGCTTGTACAAAGTGGGAGGCAAGTAAGGCCACATGGTGCATCAAAGCCAAGAGGGGTTTAGGTGGGTGACGGAAGCCCGAAGTCAAATCAACAGCAGAGGTGTTCCTTTCAGGAGATGAAGTGTAGTGTTGGGTCTGGGTGTCAGTCTGCATCTGACAGGTAGTGAGCAGACGGCTCTGGGCCCAGAGGGCTTGGGAAATGTTAGGGTCAGATTTGAGAACCCTGGACAGGGTTGGGTTGTACCAAAAGTGAGGAACAGAGTGGAGGGCTCCTTGTCGCCTAGTCCTGCTACATTAAATCGCATCTCTGCCGCTTGGGTTTCAAGTGCGGCTGCTGAGTTGTGCCCCATATTTAACCATATCATTTATTTTTTTAAAAAATTTATCTTCATTGTTGAAAGTTTTACCGATGTCCCGTCCCCTCCCCATTGACCTCCTCCCCCCCCTTCTCCCACCCCACCCCAGGCTTTCACCATACTATTGTCTGTGTCCATGGGTAATGCATATATCATTTCTTGTAGAAGGAGAGAAATAATAAAGGTCAGAGCAGAAATTAATGACGTAGAGACTAAAAACAATACAAAAGCTCAATGAAACCAAGAGCTGGTTCTTTGAAAAGATAAACAAGATTGATGAACCTTTAGCCAGATTCATCAAGAAACAAAGAGAGAGGACCCAAATAAACAAAATCAGAAACAAAAGAGGTGAAATGACAACTGACCCAACAGAAATACAAAGGATTGTAAGAAAATACTATGGACAACTATATGCCACCAAGCTGGACAACCTGGATGAAATGGATAAATTCCTAGAAAAATACAACCTGCCAAAACTCAATCAGGAAGAGTCAGAAAAGTCTAAATAGGCTGATAGCTGCTGATGAAGTTGAAACAGTAATCAAAGGGCTCCCAGCACACAAAAGCCCTGGACCAGATGGATTTACAGGTGAGTTCTGCCAAACATCCAAAGAAGAACTAACACCTATCCTTCTCAAAATATTTCAAAAAATCCAAGAGGCAGGAACACTTCCAAACTCTTTTTACAGGGCCAACATTAGCCTGATTCCAAAACCAGATAAAGACACTACAAAGAAAGAGAGTTACAGGCCAATATCCCTGATGAACATAGATGCTAAAATCCTCAACAAAATATTAGCAAATTGGATCCAGCAATATATTAAAAAGATCATACACCATGGCCACATGGGATTTATTCCAAGGATGCGAGGCTGGTACAATATTCGCAGATCAATAAACGTGATACATCACACAAAGAAAGTGAAAGACAAAAATCACACGATCATATCAATAGATGCAGAAAAAACATTCGATAAAACCCAACACCCATTTTTGATAAAAACTCTCAGGAAAGTGGGAATAGAGGGATCATACCTCAACATAATGAAGGCCATATATGACAAAGCTACAGCCAACACCATACTCAATGGGCAAAAAATAAAACCATTTCCCCTAAGAACAGGACCAAGAGAGGAGTGTCCACTTTCACCACTCTTATTCAACATAGTACTGGAAGTCTTAGCCACAGAGATCAGACAAGAAGAAAACATAAAAGGCATCCAAATGGGAAAGGAGGAAGTAAAACTGTCATTATTTGCAGGTGACATGATATTGTACGTAGAGAATCCTAAAGACTCCACCAAAAAACTACTAGATTTAATAAGTGAATTCAGCAAGGTAGCAGGATACAAAATTAACACCCAGAAATCGATAGCATTTTTATACACCAATAATGAACTCTCAGAAACAGAAACTAAAAAAATAATCGCATTTACCATTGCAACTAAAAAAATAAGATACCTAGGAATAAACTTAACCAAAGATGTAAATGACCTGTGCTCAGAAAACTACAGGACACTGAAAAACAAATAGAGGAAGATATAAACAAATGGAAAAGTTTACCATGTTCATGGATTGGAAGAATTAGCATCATTAAAATGTCCATACTACCCATAGCAATCTATAAATTCAATGCAATCCCAATTAAAATACCAACAGCATATTTCACAGATCTAGAACAAACGCCTCAAAAATTTATATGGAACCAAAAAAGACACCGAATAGGCATGGCGATCTTGAGAAAGAAGAACAAAGTTGGAGGGATCCCAATACCAGATATCAACTTATACTACAAAGCCACTGTAATCAAAACAGCCTGGTACTGGCACAAGAACAGACATATAGATCAGTGGAACAGAACAGAGAACCCAGAAATTGACCCATGCCATTATGATCAATTAATATTTGACAAAGGAGGCAAGAACATACAATGGAGTAAAGACGGTCTCTTCAATAGATTGTGCTGGGAAAATTGGATAGGTACATGCAAAAAAAATGAAACTAGACCACCAACTTACACCATACACAAAAGTAAATTCGAAATGGATAAAAGACTTAAATGTAAGACATGAAACCATAAAAACCTTAGAGGAAAACATAGGCAGCAAAATCTCAGACATATCTCATAGCAATATGTTTGCTGATACATATCCTAGGGCAAGAGAAACTATGGAAAAAATAAACAAATGGGACTGCATCAAAAGCTTCTGCACAGCAAAAGAAACCATCAACAAAATGAAAAGGGAGTCCACTGTATGGGAGAACATATTTGCCAATGACACATCTGATAAAGGGTTAATATCCAAAGTATATAAGGAACTCATACAACTTAACAAAAGGAAGAAAAACAGTCCAATTAAAAAATGGACAAAGGACCTAAATAGACACTTCTCCAAAGAGGACATACAAATGGCTAAGAGACATGAAAAAATGCTAAACGTCATTAATCATCAGAGAGATGCAAATTAAAACCACAATGAGGTATCACTTCACACCTGTCAGAATGGCTAACATCAACAAATCAACGAACTACAAGTGCTGGCGAGGGTGTGGAGAAAAGGGCACCCTAGTACACTGCTGGTGGGAATGCAGACTGGTGCAGCCACTACGGAAAGCAGTATGGTGTTTTCTTAAAATACTAAAAATTGACCTGCCATTTGACCCAGTGATCCATCCCGCTTCTAGGAATACATCCTAAGGAACTTGAAACACCAACCACAAAGAACTTATGCACCCCTATGTTCATAGCAGCGCAATTTACAATAGCTAAGATCTGGAAACAGCCCAAGTGCCCATCAGTAGATGAATGGATAAAAAAGCTGTGGCACATTTACACCATGGAATATTATGCAGCTGTAAAGAAGAAGGATCTTTATCCTTTGCCACAGCATGGCAGGAACCAGAAAGTATTATGCTAAGTGAAATAAACCAGTCAGAGAAAGACAAGTACCACATGACCACACTTATATGTGGAATATAATAAACAAAATAAAGTGATGGACAAAGTGAATCCAGAGACATAGAAGCATGGCACAGACTGAGGGATCTCAGAGGGAAGGTGGGGAGGGGGGAGTGGGTGGGGAGAGATTAATCAAAGAACTTGTATGTTTATAAGCATAACCCATGGACACAGACGTTGGTATGGGGAAAGCCTGGGGGTGGGATGGATGTGGGGTGGAGGGGATCAATGGGAGTAAAAAGGGTACACCTGTAATATTCTCAACCATAAAGATAAAGAAACTTATAAATAAATAAATAAATAAATAAATAAATAAATAAATAAATAAATAAATAAATAAATAAAATATTAAAAACTTTAAAAAATCTTAACTATATCAGAGTGAAACTACAGAAAAAAATAAAATAAATAAAGCAAACAAGTCACACTAAGATTAACAGTTTCATCTGTTCTGTACCTATGGGTCCCATCTTGGCTGCCCTCTAGAAATGTAGGAAAAGGGCTGTGAAAGGGCTATGGGACTCCCAAGTGTTGTTTCCTCCCTGAACCCTACCTCCTCTGAGGTTCATTAGTGCTTAAAGATGCTGGACCTCTGAACAACTAAAGGGCAATTGATTCACACAGCAGGTCCTGTCCAAGTACTTTTTCCTCTCCTGGCCTTGCATAGAGGATTAGGTGCATTAGGGGAAAAGAATATTTTGGTGTTCCTGTGTGCTAATTAGGATCTTTGATCTGAAAGAGAACATCCTATACCTTTGTCCATTGGCTTAGTGATTCTTGGTGTTGCAATACATAACAGAGCCACCATGGGTTGTGAGGCTAAAGGGACAAATTATGCTCCAGCTCCCTTGGATAGACTTCCCCAGCTGATATTATGTCAGAGTACATACCAAAGTCACCTTAGGAAGGGGGAATAAAACCCTCATCATGTGAAAATGAACAATGTGTAGTTAGAGACGCGGTTCCCCGTTGGCGGGGGGGGGGGGGGGGGGGGGGAGTTCCTGTCTTATGGTGGAGCAGGGGTCTGCAAACTGAATAGGTGTATATGGGCCTAAGAGATTTTCTTAGGATCCAGAGATTCTTTTTCCACATCTTCTCCCCTCCATATAAACACTGCCTGGTTGTTCTCAGATAAGAAGACTATGTGGCATTGGGGTGAGAGAGTTGTTATTCCTCCCTTATTCTTGTAGTCATTACCCCCATCGGAGTCAGAGCTGTAGGCTGTGGAAAATTCACTCTTCATTAGCTGCAGTCTATTGCAGCTGTGACTAAGGAACCAGTGACACTGCTCCACAAAGGAGGGTGTACAGCCTTGTAGGATTAAGTAACAAGATAGCTCCCTCCTTCGGCCACCCTCCCCACCACCACCACCACAACTGACAAGCCCCAGTTCACCTGAGGCTGGTGTCAGTGTTGAAAGTTACATTGTTAAAATGTTGAAGCAAAACCAATCAGACGTGCCACATTTATTTCAGGCCCAGTGATCAAGCAGGGGCATGTGGCAGCAGAGGGGGCCTGACCACCATTCATGGTCTGCCTGTGGCACCCTGGTCTCAGTTTCCAAGTGTCTGGTATCTTCCCCTATAAAGGCAAAGCAGAATGACAGCTAGACCCTTGGGAACCTTGGGGTAGTCAGGCCTGGCCCGGAGGCTCTGGGAAGAAAGGGAAGGGGAGGCAGAGGCTGGCTCCAAGCTCTCACCTGAACGACTTGGTGAGAAATGCCAGGGCTCTCTGGAACCCATTCCTCCAAGATCCCTGGGGACCAGCAGACTCCCTGGGTAAGCACGTGCCATTGGGTAAGTTCTCCATAGTGTCCAACAAAACAACAAATTCCTTAGTGACTTTAAGCTGGCCTTTCATGTTCTGAAAAAAACAAAACAAAAACCACTAAGTAGCCTTATCCTATTGCCTCCTGTCTTCCCTGACATTCGTTACCTCATTCAACAAGTGTTATGTGCATCCTCAGCCCTGTTTTAGGTGCTGGGGATACAGCAGGGGCCACTACAGACCCCTGGGTCTGACATCTCAGGACAACAGAGGGAAATCAATCTCATCAGGGCAGGAGGTGGAAAGAAAGGAGTGAAGATCATGGTTCCAAGAGAGTGCAACGTGCCAGTAGTGACCAACAGAACTTTCTTGAAGAGACCAGCTAAACTTTTCACTCTGCTGGGTGCAAACAGGCAGAGGGCCTGTCTCCTCCACTCCCCTTCAGTCCCTCTGGCCCCGCCCTGTCTTTCCTCCCTCCTACAGCCCAGTGCACTATGCTCAAGCAGTGGATACATTTCTGGTACGGGACATCAACTCTGTTCCTGTACCTCTTACTCCCACCCTTCCAGTGCCCCTTTCCTTCTTTCCTCCCTGCCTCCCTGCCTCCCTTCCCTCCCTCCCTCCCTCCCTCCCTCCCTTCCTCCCTTCCTTCCTTCCTTCCTTCCTTCCTTCCTTCCTTCCTTCCTTCCTTCCTTCCTTCCTTCCTTCCTTCCTTCCTTCCTTCCTTCCTTCCTTCCTTCCTTCCTTCCCTCTCCCCCTCCTTCTTCTTCCACCTCCCCCTCCCCTCCCTCCCCCTCCCCTTTCCCCTCCCCCCTCCCCTCTCCCCTGCCCCCTCCCCTCCCTACCTCTCCTCCCCCCCTCCCCTCCCCTCTCCTCTTCTCCTCCCCTCTCCTCCCAGCGGGCTCAAACCAGGTATCTACTTGCGAAACAACAAAAAAACAAGGGTATTCAGGCAGATAGTGAGTTGTCATTTGTGGGGATGTCATAGATGGGAATGGGTCCAAATGGGTTATCAAAGCAAGGAGGGTGCGTTGGGTGATGGCATCCACAGTCCAAATCAACACCTCTCAGAGGTCTTCCTCTCAGAGGGTTATGTGAGATGCCACATCTGTGAGACAGTCCACATCTGGTAGATAGTAGACAGGTGGTTTGGGGCCTGGAGGGCTCGGAAAATGTGAGGGACAGAGGGGACAGGCCTGTGCTAGACTAAGTTGAAAGCAGAACAACTGAGGCGAGAACTCATTGTTGCCTAGTCCCGCTATATGTAATTCCATCTCTGACACTTGGGTTTCAAACAAAGCTGCCTAGTTTTGCCCCCTGTTTACCACCCAGATCTAGGAGGGTCAGCACCACTGACTTCAAAGGGCAAACAATACCCAGAAGGGAAAGAGGAAATAGGTGGCCTCAGAGTCTTTTATTTGGTTTTTGAAATAATAGTGTTGTTTAGGAAAGCATCTTTTATATAACTGTGAAAATACAGGGCTCATCTTCTCTGGAGCCTATCTTGGGCCTTGGCCTGCGGTTATAGAAATGAATGAGTCTCTGTGGGAGAGAAGCCAAAAAAGAAGGATGGTTACAATAGAGAGAGATGGAAGGAAGTTTTACGTGGCAAGGGAAGACCAAGGAGGTGCAGCCACCCAGCCTTGGGGGTTGGAATAAAAGTCTTGGAGATTTCCCAAAGGAGGCATGCCTGGAATGAGTGAAGGAAGAAGTTGGCCAGGAAATAAAGGGGAGAGTTTTGCAAGCAGAAGCCTAATAAAATAAAGTGAGTTTTTGCAATTGAAAATAAGTAGACCCAGGTTTCTGTTCTAAGGGTTAAGGTCAGTCATGAGGTTCCAGTACAGGAGTAGAAAATGGTGCCTCACAGAGATACTGAACCCTGGTTTTTGAGAAACAAAAGTTTTTTGTGTTTTTTTTTTTTTTTTTAATTTTAATAATGACCCATCAACTATTTTCCTTTTATACTTTATACATTTTTTGTATTAAACTTATTGGTGTGACATTGGTTAATAAGCTTATATAGGTTTCAAGTGTACATTTCTGATACATGATCTGTATATTGCATTGTGTGCCCATCACCCAAAGTCAAATCATAAACTTTTTGAGTGAATTTCCTACCCAAGACAACTTTGCCTAACTTCATGACGCAGAACTTTTCAAATCCTGTTTCCTTGTCGATTTTCAATGCTGTGATTTACACTTACATCTATGATTTATTTTTAGTTGTTTTTATACATATAGTGTGAGGTACTGAAGTTTGTTTGTGGTTTGTTTTTCCCTATGGAGATGCATTTTTCCAGCCCATTCGTTAATTATTGGTCAATTTAATTATTTTAGCACCTTTGTCACAAATCAACTTACCATATATGCGTAGATCGACTTCTGGGCTTCCTATTTTACCCATTGATCCATATGTCTATCATTATGGTAATACCACACTGTCATGATTTTCATACCTTTGTTTTAAGTCAGGGAATTTGGTAGTGTAAGTCATCCATCTGCATTCTTTTCCAAATGGCTTTGCTATTCTGCGTCATCTGCATTTCCATACGTTTTAGTAGCAGCTTTTCATTTTAATTATGAATATGGTAAATCTATAGATGAATTACTAGAGAATTGACATCTTAAACATTTTTGAGTCTTCTGATCCATGAACATAATATGTATACCTCCATGTATATTGGCCTTCTTTAATTTCTCTAGGCAATATTTTATAGTTATCTGCGTACAAGTCTTGCAAACATAATGTTAAATTATCCATAGGTATTTCATTTATTTTACTGCTAGTGTATGTGATATTTAAAAAAAAATCCACCTTCAATTATTTGTTCCTAGTATATTGAAATTTAAAAAAAACTTTCTACATTGACCTTCTCTCTTGTGACCTTGTTAAATTGCTTATTAGATCTGGGAGTTTTTTTGTTTTTTGGTTTTTTTTGGTATTTTTCTGTGCAAACTATCATGTCCTTTGAAAATACAGTTTCTTTTTCTTGCCTTATCAGCTAATACCCCAAGTATAATGTTGACCAGACATGGTAAGAGTGGAGATACTGCCATATTCCTAATCTTATGGTAGAAACATTCAGTCTTCCACCATTAACTATAATGCCAGCAGCAGGTTTTGGGTAGAAGCACTTTATCAGGTTGAAGATGTTCCCTTATGTTCTTAAGTTAGCAGATGCTTATCATGAATAAATGTTTTATATTATCAAACAACTTTTCTGTCATATATTGTGATAATCATTGTTTTTCTTTCATTCTCTTAATACGGCAAAATAAACTGATGCATTTTTTTTAAATGTTAAAATGACCTTGCATTCTTAGGATAAACTCTGCATGGTCACAGATTATACTTATCATATATCACTGGATTCAAATTTCTAAATTTTCATTACAGAATGTTATATCTGTGTTCATCAGGGATATTGGTCTGTAGTGCTTCCCCACCCCCTTGTAGTGTATTTTTCTGTTCTTTTTATAAAAGTAACGCTGCCCTCATAAAATTCTTGTACTTTCCTCCTGTGTTTTCTGGAAAAGTTCTGTAGGACTGTTAATATAATTTTCTTTTAAAGGTGTGATATTGTTCAAGAGTGAAGTCAGCTAGGACTAAAGTTTTCTTTGTGAAAAATTTCTGAAATAAAAATTGAATTTAAAAAAATCTTATAATACTATTTTTAAAATGATATTTAGAGATGACCAACAATTAACTATATGTAGTTATTAGACGATTAGACCATTCTAAGCATACACTATCATTGCTAAATTCCAAGCCTTTCTCCTAAAGAAAATATTTTCTTTGATAAAGAGGAAATTTCTTGGCAGGATAAACCAATTTTCTGTGGAATTGGGTCTCTTTCTTTCTTTCTTTCTTTCTTTCTTTCTTTCTTTCTTTCTTTCTTTCTTTCTTTCTTTCTTTCTTTCTTTCTTTCTTTCTTTCTTTCTTTCTTTCTTTCTTTCTTTCTTTCTTTCTTTCTTTCTTTCTTTCTTTCTTTCTTTCTTTCTTTCTTTCTTTCTTTCTTTCTTTCTTTCTTTTCTTTCTTTCTTTTCCTTCCTTCTTCTTTTTTTTTTAAATATATCTTTATTGATTTCAGAGAGATGAAGGAGGGGAGAGAGAGAGACAGAAACATCAATGATGACAGAGTCATTGATCAAGCCCGCAACTGGGCATGTGCCCTGACCGGGAATTGAACCTGGATTGCCTGGATCCTAGGTCGACGCTCAACCGCTGAGCCACGCCCGGCCGGCCCTCCCTCCCTCCCTCCCTCCTTTCCTTCTTTCCTTCCTTCCTTTCTTTCATTGTGGTAAAATATAAAATATACATAACAAAAACCTTATTTTAACCATGCTAAGTATAAAATGCAATGACATTCACATTGTTGTGCAATCATCCACACCATCCATGTGCAGAACTTTTTCATTGTTCCAACCTGAAACCCTGTACCCATTAAGCAAAAACTCTTCATGCCTTTCTCCCCTCAGACCCTGTAAATCACCATTCTACTTCCTGTATCTATGAATTTCACTACTCTAAGTAACTCAAATAATTAATTGTTACTTTGTATCTGGCTTATTTATTTAGCATAATGTCTTCAAGGTTCATCCATGTTGTGGCATACATCAGAATTTCTTTCCTTTTTAAGCCTGAATAATATTGCATTGTATATATATTCCACATTTTGTTTATCCTTTCATTTGCTGATGGGCACCTGGGTTGTTTCCACCTTTCCACCTTATCTATTTCAGTCTCCGTTTTAATTTTGTTTGTTTGTTTGTTATATACATAGAAGTGGAGTTACTGGATCATATGGTAATTCTATACCTGATTTGGGGGGAAACCACCATACAGTCTTCCACAGCGGCTGCACCACTTTGCATTCCTACCATTAATGCACAACGGTTCCCATTTTCTACAACTTTGAAAACACTTGTTATTTTCTTTTTTTAAAAAAATAATTGCCATCTAAGATGGTGGACATGAAGTGGTATCTCATTGTGGTTTTGATTTTCATTTGCCTAATGACTAGTTATGTTGAATACCTTTTCATGTGCTTAACGGCCATTTGTATACCTCCTTTCGAGAAATGGCTATTGAAGCCCCTTGCTGATTTTTGAATTGGGTTGATTATTTTTTTAAAGTTATTTTTGAGTTACAGAAGTTCTTTGTATATTCTGGATAGTAATCATTTAAAAGACACATTATTTGCAAACATCTTCTCCCATTCTGTGGATTGCTTTTCTGCTTTCTTGATAGTGTCATTTAATGCCCCAAAGTTTTTAATGTTGATGAAGTTTAACTTATCTAAGTTTTTTCTCTTGTTGCCTATGCTTTTGATGTCATACCCATACCCAAGAAATTATTGCCAAATCCAATGTCATGAAGCTTTACTCTTCTGTTCTCTTCTGAATTTTATGATTTTAGGTCTTAGATCCATTTTGAGTTAATTTTTGTAACTGTGTAAGCAATGTCTCCTACCTTACTCTTTTCCATGTGACTATCAAGCTTTTCCAGCACCGCTTGTTGAAAAGACTGTCCTTTCTACAGAGAATGGTGGTGGTAGCCTTATCAAAAGTCATTTGACCATATATGCAAGGATTTCTTTTCTGGCGTCTGTATTCTATTCCATTGGTCCATATGCTTGACTTTATGCCAACACTACATTCTTTTGATTATTGTAGCTTTGGAGTAAATTTTGAAATCTGGAAGTGTGAGTCCTCCAACCCTGTCCTTTTAAAAGATTGTTTTGGCTGTTGTCAGTCCCTTGAGATTCCATATGAATTTTAGGACTTTTTAAAAGTTCCACAAAATTTAACATCATTGGGAGTTTAATAGGGCTTGTGCTGAAACTTTAAATCACTCTGGGTAGGACTGGCATGTTAATAATATGAAATCTTCCAATCCATGAACACTGGGTGTTTTTCCATTTATTTGTGTCTCCTTTAATTTCCTTCAGCAATGTTTTGCAGTTTTCATTGCACATGTCTTTCATCTCCTTGGTTAAGCTTATTCCTAAATACTTCATTCTTTTTGATGCAACTGGAGTTATTTCATAACTTCCTTAATGGATTGTTCATTGTTAGTGTACACAAGTGTAAATGATTATTGTGTATTGATTTGTATCCTGTAAGCTTTCTGAATAGTTCCAACAGTTTGTTTTTGAATCTCTAGCATTTTCTCCATGTAAGATCGTGTCGCCTGTGGACAGAGATAATTTTACTTCTTTCTTTGCATTTTGGATGCCTTCTTTTTACCTTACCTAAGTGCTCTGGTTAAGGCTTCTAGTACTATGTTGAACAGAAATGGTAAAAGCAGTCATTTTCATCTTATTCCTGATCCATGAAGAAAAGTTTTCAGCATTTCACCATTGAGTGTGATGTTAGGTGTACATTTTTGTTTATGGCTTTTACCATATTGAGGAAGCTTCTTTCCAGTCTTTGTTGATGGTTTTTATCATGAGTGGGTGTGAATTTTGTCAGATTCTTTTTCTGCATTAATTGAGGTGACGTGAGGTTTTCCCCCCTTCATCTGTTAATGTGGTGTGTTAGATTAATTGGTTTCTTATGTGAAACTATCCTTGCATTCCAAGAGTAAATCCCACTTAGCCATAGTGTATAAACCTTTCAAAATTATGCTGAATTTTGTAACTTATGGAGGATTTTTGCATCAATATTCATGAAGGATATTGGATATAATTTACTTTTCTTCTCCTTCTTCTTCCTCCTCCACCTCCTCTTCTTCTTCTTCTTTTGGGGAGAGTCTTTGATTCACCAGTAAGGCCATCTGGTCCTGGGCTTTTCTTTTGGAGAGGTTTTTGATTACTTAATCTGCTTCCTAGTTATGGTTCTAGTTATATTTTATAGTTACTTGTTTCATGCAGATCTTCTAGCTCTTCATGAGCCATTCTTTGTAGGTCATGTGTTTCTAGGAATTTTTCCAATTCATGTTTGTTACCCAATTTGTTGGTCAAAAATAGTTTATATAGGGTGTCCCAAAAAAATGTATAACACTTTGAATGATTATAAAGTCAGTGTTTATTAACATACAGTTCATTTTCAAAATTTAAAAGAATCTGCAGAAATGAATAATTTTTTTTGTCAATGCCTGTTTTCAAACTGATGGCCGTTCTGGTCCAGGCACTGCTGATAACGCAAAGCAATGGAATCGCAAACATCAAGATTCATTTCATTTGGTATTTGTGTGCCCTCAATTTGTCAACTGTTGCTGGTTTTGTACCATAAACTTTATCTTTTATGTATCCCCATAAAAAAGTCTAGTGGATAAATTTTCTTTGTTCAAAGCTTACTCTGGCTCCACCCATTTATTTCAAATCAGTTAAACCTGAAAAGGAGTGAAAATTAAGTGAGTTATCAGCTGTTAAAGTGTGTCCCCAAAAAACATATACACACTTTGAATAATTATAAAGGCACTGCTTGTACTTCAACTGCATTTTCAAACTTCCAGTAGCATTTTAGGATGAATTTCCTTTGTTCAAAGCTTAGTCTGGCTGAAAAGAAAGAAACATCAATTAAGCTATCAGATGTTAAAGTGTGCATACATGTTTCTGGAACACCCTGTACGCTCTCTTTTTAAAAATTTTATTGAATTTATTGAAGTGACATTGGTTAATAAAATTATATACGTTTCAGGTATACAATTCTATAATACTCTTTTTAATCCTTTTTATTTTTGTAAATTGGTAGTAATATCCCCCTTATTGTTTCTGATTTCAGTCTACTCCCACTGTGTTGTTGTTTTTTCAAGTAAATGTAGTCAAAAGTTTTGTCAATTTTGTAACTTTTTTCAAAGAAACAACACTTGGTTCATTGATTTTCTCTATTGTTTTTCCATTGTCTATTTTATTTAATTATTTTATTTTTACTTTTTTTTGGTAACCCTCACTGGAGGATTTTTTTTTTTTTTTTTTTTTTTTGGTCATTTCGCCAAATTTATTCTTTACATCTTGTAAAACCTTATATTTTACTTTCAGTTAAGATATTTTAGGTTTGCCAAAAGGCTTGCGTTTCTGTTTTTGTTTTTATTTTTTCAATAATTTTACCTTTATTGTTGAAAATATTACAGGCGTCACATTTTTTCTAGAGGAGATATATATATATTTAAATACCTTTATTGATTTCAGAGAGAGGAAAGGAGAGGGAGAGGGAGACAGAAACATCAATGATGACAGAGTCATTGATTGAGCCCACAATCCAGGTATGTGCCCTGACTGGGAATCGAACCCCGATCGCCTGGATCCTAGGTCGACGCTCAACCGCTGAGCCACGCCCGGCCGGGCTCTAGAGGATATTTTTTGCATTGATTTTTTTAGAGAGAGTGGAAGGGAAGGACCGGGAGGGAGAATGAGGGGGGGGGGAGAGAGAGAGAGAGGGAGAGAGAGAGAGAAACATCAGTGTGAGAGAGGCACATCAATTGGTTGCCTCCTGCATGCACCTTGACCAGGGCCTGGGATTGAACCTGCAACTCAGGTAAGTGCCCTTGACTGGCAATTGAACCCTTGACCCTTTGGTTTGTGGGCTGATGCTCTAAGCACTGAGACACACCAGCCAGGGCTCCACTCTCTATTTTATTTATGTCTGCTTGGTCACTATTTTTCATTCTTTATGATAGCTTTAGGTTTGGTTTATTATTCTATTCCTAGTTCCTTATGGTGTAAAAATTAGGTTGTTCAATTCAGACCTATCTTCATGTCTAATATAAGTGTTTACAGCTATAAATTTCCCTCTTTGGACTGCTTTCACTGCATCTCTTAAGTTTTGGTATGTTGTGTTTTAATTCATGTTTTCTCAACATATTTTCTAATTTTCCATGTGATTTCTTCTTTGATCCATTGATTATTTAAGTGTATGCTGATTAATTTCCACATAATTGCATATTTACCAGTTATCCCTCTGCTACTGATTTCAAGTTTCACGCCACTGTGATTGGAAAAGATCCTTTGCACAATTCCCACTTCTTCAAATTTATTAAGACTTGATTTGTGGGGGGGAGGGAAGATGGCGGCACTGTGAGAAGAAGCAGAGAGCCCCTGCTCCCAGGCACAGGCTCGATTTACTCCTAAAATTCTACATAACCAGCTTGGAAAAAACGGAGAAATATACCTGAAGAACATATTTCGAGTAGGGAGCTCGGAAGAAACATCACAGAGTCTGGTAAGAGAGGGCGGTGTGTAGAAAGGGGGAGACCCCCTGAAGCTTGTGCTGGGCTCTGAGCTCCCGAGGCTTAGAGGCTGCAAAGCTCCCTCCCCTTGGGAGTGCAGATTGGCATCCAAAAGCAGGGATCTCAAACCCGGAGCTGAGGGGAAGGGAAGGAATGCCTTGCATGGAGGGCAGAGGGGCCCAGGGAACAGAGTGTCTGCGAGGAGGGGTTGGTACCTTCTTCGTGAAACAAAGCTCCTAATGGCGACCATGACCTGCGTCTTATGCTCAGTGTGCTGACCATAGGGAAGGCAGTCCCCAAATGTGTAACACCCGAGTAGTAAGGGACCAGAGGTCTGCACCGAGCAGCCACATACAGGGTCTCTCTGCCTTCCTGCAAGGCATTGTGTTGAGCCCCAGAAAGTATTTAATCTGAGTGGCATGGGGGAAAGGGAAGAAAGCCCTCCTGCCCTGAGCTCCTGGTGGGGAGGCTCTGGGATTTGTGACCAGCCCTGAGTGGTGCTGTGGTGGCACGCATGAAGCTGCCCCAGCTTTACTGAGATCAGTGGTGCAGCAGAGGAGCTGCGTGGAGCTGACTTAGTATCCCCTCCTGCTGAGTGCCTTGGCTCAGGGGCAGTGGGACCTTGCAGGGTGAATTCTCTGCTTGTGTGTTGTTTTCTGCGTTTTTGAGTTTTTCATTGTTGAACTGGCTTCCACCTTCTTGGCTTGCACTGAGCAGATAGACCAGTGGAAGCTTGGATTTGTGTCTGCACAGTAGAGTGTTTGAAATACAGGTCCCTTGTGCCCAGCCAACCAGACCTGGCAAAGGAGGGACAGAGCATGCCTGCCTCTCCTGCAGCCTAGGAGCACCACCCCCAGTAGGAAAGGGGTGGTTCAGCTCACTGAAGCCCCAGATACGCCCTGCAGGGTGCAGTCCTGAGGGGGAAGGGAGAACAGCTCACAGGAGGACATTACAAGAATGAGACTCTATGGGACTATTGGTTTGGGAACTAGAGGAAAAGCTGAAAACCCCTGCTGGGGGCTGGGCAGGAAAAGTGCTCACTGGAATGTTTTTTAATCAAACCCACTAAGCCCACTCTGCTGAAACTGCCCATTCAGAAAAGGCAACAGGCTGAAGTCAGTCTGAAACTGCAACAGGTCTGTGTATGGGGAACTAGAATTGGAAGATAAAGTAGAGACTGAGGAGCTGGCTGTGGAACATAGACTAACTCCCTCACAGTGAGTGCTTGACAGCAAAACCTCAAAGTAAGGGGAGTGATATCCTGAGCTACACTAGTCATCCTGCACCCTAAAGACTCTACAGAAGACTCTGGAGTAAGACCAAGCAACTACAAGGTTGCAAACTAGCTGACAAGAGGAGGTGGTCCACAGAGAACCTCAGACCAAACAACTACCTAAGGACGCCAGAGCCATATCTAGACAGCTCCTCACCTTGACTGATACACAAGTACCTCCCAGGAGAACGGAAATCAGCATACAAAACAGTGAACCTCTGACAACATAAGCTGTCCAGAAGAAACTCATCTGATTGACTTTCTTCCCCCGCCCCCTTAGGAAGAGAAAGGGATAACTTTTTTTTTCTTTTTAAAGTTTATAATTTTTTTTTAATTTAAAAAAAATTTTAATTAATATTTTTCAAAGAATTTTGTTTTGCTTAGCTTGTTTTTTGTTTTGTTTCTTTGGGGTTTTTTTTGTTTTTGTTTTTGTTTTTTTTGCTTTGTTTCGTTTTATCTTTGCTTTTACTATCAAGATTTTCTTGATAATCCCTGCTTAATTGCTGAGACTTTATCATTATAACCAACAAGTTTACTGCTTTTCTCTATAGTTTCCCCCATATCTCTTACTGAACTCCCTCCCTGCCATGGCTTTATCTCTCTCTCTCTCTCTCCTCTCAATCCACTGGCATAACTTTTTTTTCTTCTTCTTTTCTTTTTCTCCCCTCTGTCTTCCTGTCTTTTAGTTTGATTGTTAGTTTCTGTTATTCTCTTTATTGTATTTTTATTTTTTCATTTTCAACTACTATCCTATTCCTATTCTCTCCCTTAATTTTTTGCTGGCCCTTCTTTCATAATCCTTTCTCTACCCCTTTTATCTCCCAGTAGCTTCTCTGTTTTATACATTTTAGTTTAGTTTATTATTATTATTTTCTAAATTTTCATCACTATTAACAACAATATACTTTTCTCTCTCTAGCTTTACTTTTCTTTCTCTCTTTCTTCTTCTTCTTCTTCTTTTTTTTTTTTTTTTTTTTACCTTTATTATTATTATTACTATTTTCCTTTACAATTTGTGTTCTCCCTTCACTCATCCAGTTCTATTTTCACTTGGGTCATTTTCATTGTGATGCTCAAGATATCCCTTGTTTCCTGGAAGGTTAGTTGTGTATTGCCCTGCCTTGCCAGCACCCATAGAACAGCTCACATGATGTGGTTGAGGCTGAGACACACGGCTAGCCAACCTGAGGGAAGAGTCCTCCCAAGGACTGGTCAACAACAATCTAGACCCAATCACAACAGGAGAGCCCAAAAAACCAACAAAAGGGACACTCACAAAAGGGACACGCCTAGAACAAAAAGCTCAGAAGTATAAGGAAAACACACCTCTGGGCTCCACTGGACTCACACTACAAAATTCCTCCCCATAAGACTGGGAGACAGTAAATATATCTAATATATAGATACAAACACTAAGAGCCACCAAAATGGGGAGACAAAGAAACAACCCCCAAACTAAAGAAAAGGAAAAATTGCCAGAAAAAGACTTCGATGAGATGGAGTTAAGCAAGTTATCAGAAGTAGAGTTCAGAGTAATGGTTATAAAGATGCTCAAGGAAATTGATGAGAACAACAAGGCACTTGATGGAAAGGTAGAGGACCTTAGTGAAAACATGAAAAAAGAGATACATAACATAAACAAAAATCAGACAGAAATAATGAATGCTGTATCTGATATCGAGAATACACTGGAAGGAATTAAAAGCAGGCTCAATGAAGCAGAGTCTAGAAAAAGTGACTTAGAAGACAAGGTAGAAAAAAATCGCTCAATCAGACTAGCAAAAAGAAAAAACACTTCAAAAGCATGAGGACAGTCTAAGGGAGCTTTGGGACAACATGAAGCAAAACAACAGTCTCATTATAGGAGTGCCAGAGGGGGAGGAAAGAGGGCAAGGGGTAGGGAACTTGGTGGAGGAAACAATGACAGAAAATTTAACTACCCTTGTGAGGGAGAAAGCCACTCAAGTTCAGGAAGCACAGAGGGTTCCAAACAAGAGGGACCCAAAGAGACCCACTCCAAGACACATCATAATTAAAATGGCAAATGTCAAAAACAAAGGGAGAATATTAAGGGCTGCAAAAGAGAGACAAGCAGTGACCTACAAGGGAAGCTCCATATGGCTGATATCGGATCTCTCAACAGAAACTCTTCAGGCCAGAAGGGAGTGGCATGAAGTTCCCACAGTAATGAAAAGCAAGAACATGCAACCAAGATTGTTTTATCCAGCAAAGCTATCATTTAAATTTGAAGGTGAAATAAAGAGCTTCCCAGACAAAAAAGGCTAAAGGAGTTCAGTACCACCAAACCAGCATTGCAAGAAGTGCTAAAAGGTCTGCTCTAAGAAAAAGAAGGAATAGTGAGAGAAAGGTACGTCAGCATGAAGGGGGAAAATGGCATTAATTAAGTATATATCAATAGTAACCTTAAATGTAAACGGAATAAATTGTCCAATCAAAAGATGTAGAGTAGCTGAATGAATAAGAAAACAGGACCCAAATATATGCTGTCTACAAGAGACCCACCCAAGAGCAAAAGATTCACACAGGTTAAAAGTGAAGGGATGGAATAAGATATTCCATGCAAATGGAAAGGAAAAGAAAACAGGAGTAGCAATTCTCATTTCTGACAAAATAGACTTCAAAATAAAGACCATAACAAGAGACAAGGATGGTCAGTACATAATACTAAAGGGATCCGTCCAACAGAAGGAAATAACCCTTATAAACATGTATGCACCTAATATAAGAACACCTAAATGTATAAAAAATTTCTTGATGAACTTTAAGGAGGAGATTGACTGCAACACAATCACAGTGAGGGACTTTCACACCCCACTGTCAGCATTGGACAGATCATCAAGACAAAAAATCAACAGGGAAACACAACCCTTAAGTGACTCACTAGATCTCAGGAATTTAATTGAAATTTACTGAATATTTCATCCCAAAGCAGCAGAATACACATGCTTTTCAAGTGCACATGGCGCATTCTCAAAAATAGACCACACATTAGGGCACAAGGCAAGACTCTACAAATTCAGGAAGATTGAAATCATATCAAGCATCCTCTTGGATCAAAATGCCGTGAAACTAGAAATCAACCACTATAAAAAACTCAAAAATATTCAAACACATGGAGGCTAAATAGCATGCTATTAAACAATGAGTGGGTTACCAATGAGATCAAGGAAGAAATCAAACACTTCTTGGAAAAAACAAAAATGAACAGACAACAGCCCCAAATCTGTGGGATACAGTGAAAGCAGTCCTGAGAGTAAAGTTCATAGCATTAAAGGCCTATCTCAAGAAACAAGAAAAAGCTCTAAAGAACCATCTAACACAGCAACTAAAACAACTAGAATAAGAACAGCAAGAAAAGCCCCGAGGAAGTAGAAGGAAGGAAATAATAAAAATCAGGGCAGAAATTAATGACATAGATTAAAAAATCAATACAAAAAATCAATGAAACCAAGAGCTGGACTTTTTGAAAGATAAATAAGATTGATACACCTTTAGCTAGACTCACTAAGAAACAAAACAAGAGGACCCAAATAAATCAAATCAGAAATGAAAGAGGTGATATAACAACTGACCCAACAGAAATACAAAGGACTGTAAGAAAATATTATGAGCAACTATATGCCAACAAACTGTGCAACATGGGTGAAATGGCCAAATTCCTAGGAGCATACAAGCTTCCAAAGCAGAATCAAGAAGAGGCAGAAAACCTGAATAGGCCCATAACAACTAATAAAATTGAAGCAGTAATAAAAAAACTCCCAGCAAACAAAAGTCCTGGACCAGACAGATTTACAGGAGAGTTTTGCCAAACATTCAAAGAAGAATTAACACCTATTCTACTCAAACTATTCCAGAAAATTCAAGAATAGGGAAAACTCCCAAACTCTTTTTATGAGGCTGGCATCATCCTCATCCCCAAACCAGATAAAAACATTACAAAGAAAGAAAATTACAAGCCAATATCCCTGGTGAAAATAGATGCTAAAATCCTCACAAAAATACTAGCAAACCGGATCCAGCAATACATTAAAAAGATCATACACCACAACCAAGTGAGATTTATTCTGGGGATGGAAGGTTTGTAAATATCAGCAAATCAATAAATGTGATACATCACATAAACACAACGAAGGACAAAAATTCATATGATCATATCAATAGATGCAGAAAAAGCATTTTACAAGATCCAGCACCCATTTCTGATAAAACCTCTCAGCCAAGTGGGAAAAGACGGATCATACCTCAACATAATAAAGGCCATATATGACAAACCTACAGCCAACATCATACTCAATGCTCAAAATCTAAAACCATTTCCCTTAAAAACAGGAACAAGATAAGGATGTCCACTTTCACCACTTTTATTCAACATAGTACTGGAAGTCCTAGCCACAGCCATGAGACAGGAAGAAAACATAAAAGGTATCCAAACTGGAAAGGAGGAAGTAAAACTCATTTGCAGATGACTTGGTATTGTACATAGACAACCATCAAGGCTCCATCAAAGCACTACTTGATTTGATAAACGAACTCGGCAAGGTAGCTGGATGCAAAATCAACATCCGGAAATCGGTGGCATTATTATACACCAACAATGAACTTTCAGAGAGAGAAACTAAAAAAACAATACCATTTACCATTGCAACTAAGAAAATAAAATACCTAGGAATAAGCTTAACTTAGGATGTAAAAGACTTATACTCGGAAAACTACAGGACACTGAAAAAAGAAATAGAGGAAGATACAGATGATGGAAGAATATACCATACTCATGGATTGGAAAAATTAATATTAAAATGTCCATACTACCCAAAGCAATCTAACATTCAATGCAATTCCTATTAAAATACCAACAGCATATATCACAGATCTAGAACAAACATTCTGAAAATTTATATGGAACAAAAAAAGGCCCTGACTAGCTGCAGCCATCTTGAGAAAAAAGAACAGAGTGGGAGGGATCACTTTACCAGATATTAAACTGTACTACAAAGCCATTGAAATCAAAACAGCCTGGTATTGGTACAAGGCCAGACATATAGACCAATGGAGAACAGAACAGACACTCCAGAAATAGACCCAAGCCATTATGGTCAGTTAATATTTGACAATGGAGGCTAGAGCATACAATGGAGTAAAGACAGCCTCTTCAATAAATGGTGCTGGGAAAATTGGACAGGTACATGCAAAAAAATGAGACTAGACCACCAACTTTCACCATACACAAAAATAAACTCAAAATGGATACAAGACTTAAATGTAAGTCACAAAACTATAAAAATCCTGGGAGAAAACATAGACAGTCAAGTCACAGACATCTCACATAGTGGAATTTTCACTGATACATCTCCTAGGGCAAGAGAAACAAAGCAAAAAATGAACATATGGGATGACATCAAACTAAAAAGCTTCTGCACAGAAAAAACAAAAACAAAAAACAAAACAAACAAAAAGTCTCAAAATTCAAAGGAACCCCAAGGTCTAGGAAAACATATTTGCCAAGGATGTATCTGATAAGGGGCTAATTTCCAAAGTGTACGAAGAACTCACACTACTCAGCAAGAGGAAGACAAACAGCCCAATTAAAAAATGTGCAAAGGACCTGAATAGACACTTCCCCAAAGAGGACATACAGATGGCCAAGAGACATATGAGAAAATGCTCAATGTCGCTAATTACCAGAGAGATGCAAATTAAAACCACATTGAGGTATCATTCCACACTTGTCAGAATGGCTACCATCAACAAATGAACAAATGACACGTGCTGGCGAGGATGTGGAGAAAGGGGAGCCCTAGTACACTGCTCGTGGGAATGCAGACTGGTGCAGCCACTATGGAAAACAGTATGTAGGTTCCTCAAAAAATTAAAAATGGAGCTGCCTTTTGACCCAGTGATCCCACTTCTAGGAATATATCCTAAGAATCCTGAAACACTAATCAGAAAGAATACATGCACCTCTATGTGCATAGTAGCATAATTTACAATATCTAAGATCTGGAAACAGCCCTATTGCCCATCAGTAGATGAGTGGATGAAAAAGCTGTGGGACATTTACACCATGGAATACTATGCAGCTGTAAAGAAGAAGGGTCTAGTGCCATTTGGGACAGCATGGAAGGACCTGGAGAATATTATGCAAAGCAAAATAAGCCAGGCAGAGAAAGACAAACATCACATGCTCTCACTTTTATGTGGAATCTAAAGAACTTAATAAACTGATGGACAGAAATGATTCAATAACATGGAAGCATGGATCAGACTGACGAATCTCAGCAGGATGGAGGAGGGCGGGTGGGTGGAGGGGGAGAGATTAACCAAAGAACTTATATGCATATATGCACAACCCAAGGACACGGACAATGGTGTGGAGAGGGCCTGGGTGGGGGGTGGGACGGGGTGGAATGGGTCATTGGGGAGAAAAAGGAACATCTGTAATATTTTGATCAACAACAAAAAAGACTTGATTTGTGGACTAATGTGATTTATCCTGGAGAATGTTCCAGGTGCCCTAGAGAATATGTGCAATATTGTGTTTTGGGGTGAAGTGCTTGGTATGTGTTTGCTAGGTTCAATTGTTCTGTAGGGTTGTTCAAGTCCTGTATATCCTTATTGACTTTCTGTCTGGTTGTTCTAGCCATTATCGAAAGTGGAGTATTGAAGTTTCCTATTATTGTATGTCTTCCTTCAAGATTGTCAATGTTTTCTTCATATATTTTGGAGCTCCAGTATTTGGTGAAAATATATAAATAATTATTATATCTTTCTGATCCATCAGCCCTTTTATCATTATACAATGTACTTCTTATCCCTTTTTAACAGTTTTTACTTAAACTCCATTTTGTGTGATGTTAGTATAGTCATTCCAGCTCTCTTTTAGTTACTATTTGCATGGAAAATTGTTTTCTTTCTTTTCACTTTCACCTTGTGTATGCCCTTAGTCTTAAGTGAGTTGCTAGTAGATAGTCTGGAGTAGGATCATTTCTTTTAGAAATCCATTTTGTCAACCTGTGTCTTTGAATTGAGGAGTTTAATGCATTCATACTTAAAGTGATCACTGGTGGTAAGGAAACATGTACTCACTCCATTTTACTTTTTGTTTTCTGTATTTCTGGTAGCTTTTTGTCCCCATTTCCTCCATTACTGCCGTCCTTGTGTACTGTTTTTTATTTATTTATTTACACATTTAGATTCCCTCATTGTTTTTCTGGGTGTATATGTGATAGATATTTCTTTTGTGGTTACCATGGGGATAGCATAAGACATCTTCCCCCCCGGCCCCCCACTCTCATTTTTTTTTTATTGTTGTTGTTTGATTTTTTTAAATTTACCTTTATTGTTGGAAGTATTACAGATATCCCCCCTTTTATTCTCCATTGATCCCCTCCACCCCGCATCTGTCTCCCCACAGGCCTTCACCACACTATTGTCTGTGTCCATGGGTTATGCATATATGCATATAAGTTCTTTGATTAATCTCTCCCCACCCACTCCCCCACTCCCGCCTTCCCACTGAGATTCATCAGTCTGTTCCATGCTTTCATGTCTCTGGATCTATTTTGTTCCTCAGTCTATTTTGTTTATTTGATTCCACATATGAGTGAGATCATGTAAAACTGAATCAGGAAGAAACAGAAAACCTGAATAGGCCAATAACAACTGATGAAATCAAAGCAGTAATAAAAAAAAAACAACTCTCCGAGCAAACAAAAGCCCTGGTCTGGACAGCTTCACAAGGGAGATTTCTAATTCTTTAAGCTGTAGGGTTAGATAGTTTACTAAAAAATTTTCTTGCTTTTTGAGGTAGGCCTGTAGTGCTATGAACTTCCCCCTTAGGACTGCTTTCTCTGTGTCCCATAGACTGGAGTTGTTGTGTGTTCATTTTCATTTGTTTCCAGGAAGTTTTTGATTTCTTTCTTGATCTTATTGGTAAGCCATTCATAGTTTAATAACCTCCATGTGTATTTAGCTTCCATGTGTTTGAATGTTTTTGAGTGTTTTTACTGTAGTTGATTTCTAATTTCATGCCACTGTGACCTGAGATGCTTGATATGATTTCAATCTTCTTGAACTTGTAGAGACCTGTTTTGTGTCCTAACATTTGGTCTATCTTTGAGCATGACCCATGTGCACTTGAGAGGAATGTATCTTCTGCAGCTTTGGGGTGAATTGTTCTGTAAATATCAATTAAATCCATCTGATCTAGTGTGCCATTTAGAGTCACTGTTTCTGTGTTGACTTTTTGCCTGGAAGATCTATCCAGTGAAGTCAGTGAGGTGTTAAAGTCCATGACTATTACTGTATTGCTGTTGATTTCTCCTTTAAAGTCCTTAAGGTTATTATTGACAGGTTCTTATTTATTGCCATTTTAATTCTTTGTGCCTATGTTTCTCTCTCTGTTTCTTATTATTACAGCAGCCCCTTCAATGTTTCTTGCAATGCTTTTATTTCTACTTCTAATTACAGCAGCCCCTTTAACATTCCTGCAATGCTGGTTTAGTGGTGATAAACTGCTTTAGCCACTTTTTGTCTGAGATGCTCTTTATTTCAGCATCTATTTTTTTTTTTTTTTTAATATATCTTTATTGATTTCAGAGAGAGGAAAGGAGAGGGAGAAAGAGAGAGAAACATCAATGATGAGAGAGTCATTGATCAGCTGCCTCCTGCAGGCCCCCGATTGGGGATCGAGCCCGCAACCTGGGCATGTGCCTTGACCAGGAATCGAACCCTGATCGCCTGGATCCTAGGTCGATGCTCAACTGCTGAGCCACGCCCAGCCGGGCTTCAGCATCTATTTTGAATGATAGCCTTGCTGGATAGAGTAGTCTTGGTTTCAGATCCTTGTTTTGCATTACCTTGAATACTTCATGCCATTCCCTTCCGGCCTATAGAGTTTCTGATGAGAAGTCAGCTGACAGCCCTGTAGGTAACAGATTGCTTTTGTCTTGCTGCCTTTAATATGCTCTCTTTGTCTTGAATTTTTGGCATTTTAAAAAATATATGTATCATTATTGATTTCAGAGAGAGGAAGAGAGAGGGAGAGAGAAAGAAAGATCAATGATGAGAGAGTTGTCATTGATGTCATTGATCAGCTGCCTCCTTCGTGCCCCCAGTGGGGAAGGAGCCCCCAACCCGGGCATGTGACCAGACCAGGATTCGAACCCCGATCTCCTGGATCTTAGGTCGGTGCTCAACCACTGAGCCATGCCCAGCCGCGGAAATTCTTGGCATTTTAATTATGATGTGTCTGGGCATTGGCCTCTTTTGATTCTTCTTGCTTGGGACTCTCTGTGCCTCCTGAACTCATGTGACATTTTCCTTCACCAGTTTAGGGAAGTGTACTGCCATTATTTCTTCAAATGGGTTCTCTAACCGTTGCTTACTTTTGACCTCTTCTGGCACTCCTATGATGCGGATATTCTATGTTTCATGTTGTGCCACAGCTCCCTTAGATTGTCCTCCTGTGTTTTAATTGTTTTCTCTTTTTGGATCTCTGATTGTGTGATTTTTTTTCTACCCTGTCTTCTAATTCACATTCTCTGACCCTCAGCTTCCTCTAATCTGCTGTTTATTCCTTCCAATGTATTCTTTATTTCTGCTATGTCATTCTTCATTTCCTTCATAGTTTCCATATATTTTTTCATGCTGTTGAGCATCCTTGCAATCAGTATTTTAAACTCTATATCTGATAGATTGCTTATCTCCATTTCATTTAGCTCTTTTTCTGGAGACTTCTCTTGTTCTTTCATTTGGGCTTTGTTTTTTGGTCTCCCCATTTTGGCTGCCTATTTGAATTTGTTTCTATGTATTAGGTAGATCTTCTAGGACTCTCAGTCTTTTTGGAGGGTCTCTGGTGCAGGCCAATGTCAGACACAGTTTGTAACTGGCCTTGAGTACCCTGTTTGAGCTATCAACAACCCTTGGCTTGAGGTTTTCTGTGCTGGGGCTGGGTGCGTTTGGACAGGACCAAGATGCACTCCAAAATCTGCTTTTCCAAGGCCCAGGTCCAGAGGCAGATCAGGCAAAGACTCAAAGCACTCTGAGATCTGCCTCTGCCTGCAGGCTGATTAATCGGATTTTCTTAACAAGCCTCAGGCTGTAGAAACTCCACAGGGTAGGGCAAGATGTTTCCTAGCAGGGTAGGGCAATTCCCCCCCTTCCCCAGGCAAGAGCAGCAAGATGTATGCCTGAGAAATATGTCCTCTGCAGTATGGGGGAATGACTCAGCATAGGAATCCAGATAGGTGCCTTCTGATCTCTATCTCCAGAGCCCACAACCCTAGATTCTCCTCACACAGCTCCAATCCACTCTGTCCTCCCTATGCTGGAGATCAAGGTGAGTGACTGCACACAAAACGTTGTGTGTTGGCTCTTTAAGAGGGTGCCTGCTGTTCCAGCCATCTCTCCCTGGCAGACAGAAACTCTGCCACTTTTCACAGCCAGTTGTTATGTGGGCACCTTTCTCAGTTCTGGTGCTCTTGGCTGGGGAACCCAGCCTGGGGTTTAGCCCCCAGAGTCCTTAGTGTGACCCCCCCCCACCCAAGCTGAGACATCCCTCTGGACCTTCAGCTGCTGCCTGTGGGAGCCCAGTCAATCCTCTCACACCTCTGCACTTCCTACCAGTCTCTATGAGGTCTCCACTTTTCCTCCTTGGTTATAAAGGTGCTCTCCTGCTCATCTTCTATTGCAGTTGATTATTCAGGATGGTTTTTCTATATTTTAGTTGTAAGTCCAGTTTGGTTCCAGGAGTGTGTCAGTGGAGCTTCCACTCTGGTGCTGCCATCTTTAATCCACATATGACTTCTTAAAGTTTGACAATCCGTCTTAAATTGATAATAACTGTAACTGCATAAAAAAAACAACAACATCTAATCATTTATACTTTCAGTTTCCTTTTTGTGTTATTGATATCACAAATTATATATTTCTATATTATGCACCCATTAACATAGGTTTATTATCATATTTTATGCTTCTGGGTTTTTGTTGTTGTTTTTTAATATATCTTTATTGATTTCCGAGAGAGGAAAGGAGAGGGAGAGATAAAAACATCAAGGATGAGAGAGTCATTGATCGAGCCCACAACCCGGGCATGTGCCCTGACCGGGAATCGAACCCTGATCGCCTGGATCCTAGGTCAACGCTCAACTGCTGAGCCATGCCCGGCCGGGCTATGCTTCTGTTTTCATATTCTGTAGAAAATAAAACTAGAGTTATGAATGAAAATCACAGTAATATAGGTTTTTATTTGTCCATATATTTTCCTTTCCTGGAGAACTTTATGTTATTATGTGGCTTTGAATTACTGTCTGGAGTCCTTTAGTTTCAACTTGAAGGACTTCCTTTAGCCTACCTTGGATGGCAGGGCTAGTGGTAATGAATTCCATCAGCTCTTGTCTGTCTCAGAATGTTTTAATTCCTCTGTTATACTGGATATAGCATTCTCAGGTGAGAGACTTGTCCTTTCAGTCCTTAAATATATCATCTCACTTCCTTCTGGACTGCAAGGTTTCTGCTGATAAATTTGTCAGTAGACTTCTTAGGGATCCCTTATACAAGAGGAATCACTGTTCTCTTGTTTTCAAGATTTTCTCTCTGTGTTGGCTTTTCACGGGCTGATTACAATGTGTCTCAGGATGGGACTCTTTGTGTTTACCTTACTTGGACTTCTTCAGGTTTTTGGATTTGTATATTTATATGTCTTTCTTCAAATTTTTGGAAGTTTTCAGCCACGATCTCTTCAAATAATCTCTCTCTACATCCCTCTCCCTTATCCTTCTAGCACTCCTGTAATCCATATATTGTATTACTTGATGAGTAATACAAGTCCCTTACGCTTCACTTTTTCTCCTTCTTTTTCCCTTTTGCTCCTCAGACTTGATAATTTCAAGTGATCTCTGTTTAAGTTCACTGATTGTTTTTTCTGCCTGCTGGAGTGTGCTGTTGAACAGCTCTAGTGAATTTCTCATTCCAGTTATTGTATCTTCTAGCCCTGGAATTTTTGTTTGGTACCTTAAAAAATAATTTATCTTTGTTAATATTCTCATTTTGTTCATATATCATCCCCATAATGTCCTTTAATTCTTTGTCTGTGTTTTCCTTTAGCTCTTTGAACAAATTTAAGAGTTACTTTAAAGCCTTGATCTAGTAATTCTGATGCATGTGTTTCTTCAGGGACAGTCTCTGGAGATATATACTTGTTCCTTTGCATGTGCCTTGCTTTACTTGTATTTACTTTGCTCTTCTTCTGTATTAGATTTTTTTTTTTTTTTTTTGGCTTTTTAAAAGTGGAACTTTAAACCCTTGATTTGAGGCCTTTGTTCTTTTATAATATAAGCATTTAAAAGCAATAAATTATCTTTTAAGCACTGCTTTAGCCACATCCCTAGAATGTTGTTACGTTGTGCTTTGCTTTTCATTCAATTAAATATATTTTCTAATTGTTTTTGTGATTTTTTTCGTTGACCTGTAGGTTATTATTATTTTTTAAAATTTCCAAGTAATTAGATTTCCTTTTGATATGTTTATGTTATTAGTTACTCATTTAATGCTGTCATGGTCATAAAACATGCTCTGTATGATTTCGATCCTTTTAGATTTCTTGAGACCTGTTTCAAGAACCAACACAGGGTCTGTTTTCAATGAAATATCCAAGTTTGCCCCTGGTTATATCCTTTGCTATGAAGTGTCTGATGATCACAAAGCCACTCAGCTGTCTGGTGATTAGTATTTCCATGGTATATCTTTTACCATTTATGTATTTTTAACCTTTGTATCTTTGCGTATGATGTACGTTTATGTAGAGAGCATATAGTGTGGTCTGCAATTTCTTCCAATCTGGTAATCTTTGCCTCTTTCTTTGAGCGTTTAGGCCCTTTAAATTTAATGCAATATATTTTCTTTAAAACTAAAACTTGATAGTAGTTTTTTTCTTTTCTTCTTTTTTCCATTTGTCCTTTTTTCCACTCATCCTGTCTGGTTTTGGTTGGGTGTGCTTAGCATTCCATTTTATCTCCACTACTGTAATATTAGCTATGTCTGTTTTATTTTATTTTATTATTTTAGTGGTTACTCTTGTGCTTACAATATGCATCCTTAACTTTTCATGCTGTACCTTTAAGTAGTATGATGCCATTTCACATATAATGAATGAGCCTTACTAGTATATACCTTAATTTCCTCCTCTGGCACTTTGGAGTATTTTTGGCATATATTCTACTTCCACATATGTTAGAAACAGTCAGTTATTTTAAAATTTCTTTTAAATGAGAAAAGTAAAGCCTATGTTTTATTCATTCATTCCTCTCAGTCAATCCAAGTCTCCTTTTCATATTATCTTACTTCTGATTGCAGAGTTTCATTAAACCTTTTCTTTTTTTCTTTTTTTTAAAAAAAATGTCTTTATTGATTTCAGAGAGAGGAAGGGGGAGAGAGAGAGAGAGAGAGAGAGAGAGAGAGAGAGAGAGAGAAACATCAATAATGAGAGAGTCATTGATCGGCTGCCTCCTGCATGGCCCCAATGGGCATGTGCCCTGACCAGGAATCAAACCCAGATCTCCTAGATCATAGGTTGATGCTCAACCGCTGGCTGAGCCATGGTGGTTGGGTGTAACCTTTACTTTAGTGAAGATCTACTGGTGGCGATTTACTCTCTATTCTTTGGTCTTAATTAGCTTCAATTCACTTTTTTAAAACAACAAAAAAATTGTCTTTATTGTTGAAAGTATTACAGATGTTCCCTCCACCCCCGTAGGTCTCCTCCCCCCTACACGCCTCCTCCCAGGCCTTCACCACGCTATTGTCTGTGTCCATGGGTTATGCATATAGGTATATAAGTTCTTAGGTTAATCTCTCCACACCCACCTACCCCTGCCTTCCCTCTGAGATTCATCAGTCTGTTCCATGCTTCTATGTCTCTGGATCTATTTTGTTCATCAGTTTATTTTGTTCATTAGATTCCACATATGAGTAAGGTCATGTGATCCTTATCTTTTTCTGACTGGCTTATTTCACTTAGCATAATACTCTCCAGGTCCCACCATGCTGTCTCATAGGGTAAGGGATCCTTCTTTTTTACAGCTGCATAGTATTTATTCCATGGTGTAAATGTCCAAGAAGATGCTTGATAAGATTTCAGTCTTCTTGAACTTGTAGAGACTTGTTTCGTGTTCTAACATGTGGCCTATCATTGAGAATGTCCCATGTGCACTTGAGGAGAATGCATATTCTGAAGCTTTGGGGTGAAAGGTCCTGTAAATGTCAGTTAAATCCATCTGATCCAGTGTGTCATTTAGAGTCACTGTTTCCTTGTTGATTTTTTGTCTGGAAGATCTATTCAGTGATGTCAGTGGGGTGTTAGAGTCCCCTACTATGACTGTATTGCTGTCAATCTCTCCTTTACAGTCCTCCAGAAGTGCTGGTTATTTTTTCAGCATGTTTGTGTCCTTTTTTTAATTGTTGAAAGTATTACAGATGTCCCCCTTTCCCCCCACATTGATCCTCTCCACCTGGCACCCCCTGTGCCCCCCCCCCGCACGTCTTCTCCACACTATTGTCTGCATCCATAGGTCATGTATATGTGCATCTAAGTTCCTTGATTAATCTCTCTCCACTCCCACTCCACCCCCACACCTTCCCTCTGAAATTCATCCGACTGCTACATGGTTCTATATCTCTGTATCTATCTTGTTCATCAGTTTATTTTGTTCACTTGATTCCACGTATGAGCGAGATCATGTGGTACTTGTCTTTCTCTGACTGGTTTATTTCACTTAGCATAATCCTCTCCAGGTCCACCCGTGCTGTCCCAAAGGGTAAGAGGTCTTTCTTTTTAAAGTTGCATAGTATTCCATGGTGTAAATGTACCATGGCTTTTTTATCCGCTCATCTACTGATAAGCACTTGGGCTGTTTCCAGATCTTAGCTATTGTAAATTGTGGCGCTATGAACATAGGGGTGCATAAGTTCTTTCTGATTGGTGTTTGGGGTTCCTTAGGACATATTCCTAGAAGTGGGATGGATCACTGGGTCAAATGGCAATTCTATTTTTAATTTTTTGAGGAAACTTTATACTGTTTTCCATAGTGGCTGCAGCAGTCTGCATTCTCACCAGCAGTGTACTAGGGTTCTCTTTTCTCCACATCCTCACCAGCAATTGTCATTTGATGATTTGTTGATGGTAGCCATTCTGACAGGTGTGAGGTGATATCTCATTGATGTTTTAATTTGCATCTTTCTGGTGATTAGTGACTTTGAGCATTTTCTCATTTGGGTCATGTTTTATTATCCATTCATCTACCCTGTGTCTTTGAGTGAAGCATTTAATCCATTTACATTTACGGTTATTATTGATGAGTACTTATCTATTGCCATTTCATTTCTTTATGCCTATGTTTCTCATTTTATTTCTTATTATTATTACAGCAGTCCCTTTAACATTTCTTACAATGCTGGCTTGGTGGTGATAAACTCCTTTAGCTTTCTGTAGTCTGAGAAGCTCTTTATTTCAGCATCTATTTTGAATGATAGCCTTGCTGGATAGAGTAGTCTTGGTTTCAGATCCATGCTTTTCATTACCTTGAATACTTCGTGCCATTCCCTTCTGGCCTGTAGAGTTTCTTATGAGAAGTCAGCTGACAGCCTTTTGGGAGCTCCTTTGCAAGTAATAGATTGGTTTTCTCTTGATGTCTTTAAGATTCTCTCTTTGTCTTGAATTTTTGGCATTTTAATAGTGATGTGTCTGGGCGTTGGCCTCTTTGGGCTCTTCTTGCTTGGAACTCTCTGTGCCTCCTGAAATTGTGTGACTTTTTCCTTCACCAGGTTAGGGAATTTTTCTGCCATTATTTCTTCAAACAGGTTCTCTAACCCTTGCTTACTTTCTGGATCTTCTGGCACTCCTATGATGTTAATATTCTTATGTTTCATGTTGTCCCACAGCTCCATTAAACTGTCCTCCTGTTTTTTAATTGTTTTTTCTTTTTGGTTCTCTGATTGAGCGCTTTTTACCCCCCTACCCTGTCTTCTAATTTGCTGATCTGATCCTCAGCTTCCTCTAAACTGCTGTTTATTCCTTCCATTTTTTAAAAAATTTCTACTATGTAATTCTTAAATTCCTTCATAGATTCCATTTCTTTTCTCATGCTGTTGAGCATCCTTATGATCATTATTCTGAACTCTATATCTGATAGATTGCTTATCTCCATTTCATTTAGCTCTTCTTCTGGAGAATTCTCTTGTTCTTTCATTTGGGGCTTGTTTTTTTATCTCCCCATTTTGGCTGCCTCTTTGGATTTGTTTCTATGTATTATGTAAATCTTCCAGGACTCTCAGTCGTTTGGAAGTCTCTGGTGCAGGCCAATGTCAGACGCTGTTTGTGACTGGCCTTGAGTACTCTGTTTGAAGCTTTCCGCACTCCACAGCTTGTGGTTCCCTCTGCTGGGGCTTGGGGCTGGGTGTGTTTGGAGAGGACCAAGATGTGCACCAAGGTCTGCTTTTCAAAGCCCTGGGTCCAGAATCAAATCAGGCAAAGACTCAGAGCACCCAGAGGCTGATTTTTATTTAGTCTCTTAATGAACCTCAGGCTGTAGCAACTGCAACAGGGTGAGGCAATTGCTTCCCCCCAGGCAAAAGCTGCTTGGATGGTAAATGTTTGCCTGAGAAAAATGTCCTCTGCAGTATGGGGGAATGACTCAGCACAGGAATCCAGATGGCCGCTATGCTCTGAGCTCTATCCCCAAAGTCAGCGTCTCTAGATTCTCCTCATACAGCTCTAGTCCATTCTGCCCTCCCTCCGCCAGAGCCCAAGGTGAGTGGCTGCACACAAAACTTTGTGTGTTGGCCCCCTAAGAAGGTGCCTGCCTTTTCAGACAGCTCTCCCTGGAGGACAGAAATCCGACTGCTTTTCACAGCCAGATGTTATGTGGGCACCTTTCTCAGCTCTGGTGCTCTGGGCTAGGAAGCCCAGCTTGCGGTTTAGGCCCCAGAGTTCTCAGTGGGAACCCCCCACAGCTGAGATATCCCTCCGGAACTTCAGCTTCTGCCTGAGGGAGCCCAGTCAGCCTTCTCATGCTTCCACACTTCCTACCAGTCTCTATGTGGTCTCCACTTTTTTCATCCTTGGTTATGAGGGTGCACTCCAGTTAGTCTTCAGTTGCAGTTGATTATTCAGGATGTTTTTTCTCTATTTTAGTTGTAATTCCAGTTTGGTCCTGGGAGAGCGTCAGTGTAACGTCCACTTAATCTGCTGCCATCTTGCAATCTCACTTTTTTTTTTTAAAGAACAGTTAATCAAGATATAATTCAACTACCACTCAATTAACTCGTTTAAATTTTGCGATTCAATTCATATTAGCACACTTAGAGTTATGCAGCCATCACTATAATAAACTTTAGAATATTTTCATGCTTCAAATACTCTATGTTCATTACCTGCTAGTTCCCATTTCCCTAAACCACCTCACCTGAGCCCTAAGCAACTGTTAATGTGCTTTTTGAATCTACAGATTTGCCTCTTCTCGACATTTCATATGAATGCAATCACACTCTATGTGGTCTTTTGTGATTAGCTTCTTTTACTTAGAATTGTGTTTTCTAGATTCTCCATGTATCAGTAATTCATTTTTTAATAGCCAAGTAATATTCCATTGTGTGGGTATGTCATATTTTATTTACCCATTCATCAGCTGATGGACATCATTTGATGGGTTGTTTCCACATTGGGTATTATGAAAAACACTGCTATGGACATTTCTATGCAAGATTTTGTGTGGACATATATTTTCATTTCCCTTTGGGTGTATACCAAGGAAGCGCAACTGCTTGGTTATATGGTAACTCTATGTTTAATATTTGAAGGAATGGTAGACTGTCTTCCAAAGAGTCTGAACCATTTTACCTTTCAACCAGAAATGCATGAGGGTTCAAATTTTTCCACATTCTCCACAACACTTATCATTTTTCGTGGTTTTAATGTTAGCTGTCCTGGTGGGTGTGAGTAGTCTCTCACTGTGGTTTTGATTTGCATTTCCCTAAGGACTTTTCATGTGCTTATTGCCCATTTCCATATACTTTGGGGATAAATGACTACTCACACCTTTTCCCCATGTCTCAGTGAGGTTATATATTTTATTATTGGTCTGTAAAACTAATTTATATCATCTGGCTACAAGTCCCTTATATGTTATGTGATTTTCAAATGCTTTTTCCCATTCTATGGGTTCTCTTTTCACTTTCTTGATGGCATTATTTGCAGCAAATAAAGTTTTAAAATTTGATTTAGTTCAATATATCTGTTTTTCTTTTGTGTTGGGGCTTTTGGTGTTCTAAAAGACTATAGTCTAATCCAATGTCATGAAGATTTACCGCTATGCTTTCTTCTCAGAGTTCTGTAATTTTAGCTCTGACATTTGGGTCTGTGGTCCATTTTGAATTAAGTTTTGTGTATGGAGTGAATTAAAGATCGGGTCCAATTTCATTCTTTTGCATGTGGCTATCCACTTGTCTCAGCATCATTATTTTGAAAACATTCTTCTTTACCCCGTATAATTAATTATCTTGACACCCTGTTTGAAAATAATTTGACTGTAAATGTGAAAGTTTATTGATGGACTGTCAATCCTATTCCATTAATCTATATAACTATCCTTACGCCAAACCCACTGTCTCAATTGCTGAAGTTTTGTAGTAAGATTTGAAGTTGGGACGTGTGAGTCCTCCAACTTCAATCTTGTTTTTTTTTCAAGATTGCTTTGGCTATCCTGGGACCCTTGAATTCCCAGGTGGATTTTGAAGTCAGCTTATTTTTTTCTGCAAAGAATCACCTGGGATTTTGTTGGATAGTGCATTGACTCTGTAGATCAGTTTGCGGTGTACTGTCATATTAACAATATTAAGTTTCCCAGCCCATGAGCAGGGGTTGTCTTTCCATTTCCCCCCCTTTTATAAATTGTTGTAGAGTATACATAACATAAAATTTAACATTTAATCATTTTTAAGTGTTCAGTTCTGTGTCATTAAGTACAATCACACTGTTGTGTAACCATCAGCATATTCATCTCCAGAACTTTTTTATTTTCCAAAAATGAAATCCTGTACCCATTAAACAGTAACTCTCCATTCTCCCTCTCTCTTTGCCCAGCCCAGGCAACCACCATTCTGCTTTCTATCTGTATGACATTCTGTCAATATCTGCATTACTTTTTAGTGTTCATTCTATTTACATTTACTATAATTACTGATATGGTAGGATTCATGTCTGCTGTTTTATTTTTTATCATGTTCTTATGCTCCTCTCTCTCACTACTGAAAGTGCTGTTTTGTGTTAAATAGATATTTTCTCATATGTCACTTTCATTCCCTTATTGTTTACTATATTTTTGAATTGTTTTCTTCGTGGTTGCCCCAGAGATTACAATTAAGATCTTAACCTAAAAGAATGTAATTCAGATTAATACCAACTTAATTTCAATATTATATAAAATCATTGAACCTATATACCTCTGGGCCTTCCAGCTTTTTTGTACTATTTTTGTCATAAAAATTGCATCTTTATATCTTTTAAGCACATTCAGACAGTTTATAATTATTGCTTTATGTACTTGTCTTTTAAATCAGATAAAGGCATAAAAGAGTTACAAACAACAAAACATTTATGCTGTCTTTTATAAATGCCAGCCTAATTACCTTTAGTGATGCCCTTTATTTCTTCACATGGATTTGAGTTACTCTCTAGTGCCTTTTTGGTATTTCCCCTTAATACTTTTTTTGTAGGGCAGGTCTGCTGGTGATAAATTTGCTCAGTTTTTCTTTATCTGAGAATGGCTTTATTTCGCCTTCAGTTTTGAAGAATAGTTTTGCTGGATACAGAATCCTTGTGTGACAGTCTTTTTCTTTCAGCACTTTGAATACGACTTCCAAGTATCTTCTGTTCCCTGTGGTTTTTGATGAGAAGTCAGCTGTTAATCTTACTGGGGATCCGTGCATAGGATAAGCTGCTTTTGTGTCCTTGCTTTCAACATTCTCTCATTGTCTTTGACATTGAGCAGTTTGACTAAGCTGTTAAAGGTGCAGATCTCTTTGAGTTTATCTTCCATGGAGCTGCAGAACTTTTTATTTGACCAGATTAATAATTTTAATGAAATTTGGGGAGTTTGGGGCCACTATATTTTTCCAATACTCTTTTTTCCCTTTCTGCCCTCTCCTTCCCTTCAGGGACTCTCATTATGAATAAGTTGGTGTGCTTAATCATGTTCTGCAAGGCCGCTGAGACTCTGTTTATTTCACTTCATTATTTTTTTCCTTCAGACAGTACAATCTCAAGTGGCTTTAATTTCCAAGTTTGACAATTCTTTCTCATGCCAGTTTCAATCTCTCTCTTTCAGTTTGAGCCTCTCTAGTGATTTTTTAAAAACTGCAGTCATTATACTTTTCAGCTGCAGAGTTTCTATTTGGTATTTTTAAAATAAATTCTATCTCTGATGAAATTCTCTATTTCATAAGTCATTGTCCCTTTAATTCATAAGATGTGGCTTCCACTAGCTGTTTGAACATGTTTGCAGCAGCTGATTTAAAGTTGCTGTCTAGTACGTCCAATGTCTGGACAGCCTATGTATGTCCAATACTTTCTTGTTTCTTGGCATGTCTGATAAGTTTTGGTTGAAAGCTGGACGTTTTAAATAACAGAATATGGTAACTCTGGAATTCAGATTCTGTCTCTTTTCCAGGTTCTGTTGTTGATGTATGTTGTGGGTATTCCTATTGCCAGTTATTTGTTTAGTGACCTCTCTGAACTACTTCTGTAAAGTCACTATCCTCTGATTTGTGTGGACACTGAAGTCACTGCTTGGTTAGCTTAGTGGTTAAACTAATGATTGAGCAGAGATGCCTTTAAATGCCTGTAACTGTTAAAATCTCCCAGTCATTTCCATGGAGCTCTGTGTATAGAGTGGGCATGCCTTCAACACTCAACCAGGCAGTTGTCAACTCTGTCTTAGCCTTCATTTCTGCTTGCACAGAGCCTCAGAGTAAACCAGAATTGAGAGCTTAGGGCCCCTTGGGGTCTTTCCAGAGCATGCCATGGGAATGTGCCTGGCTTTCTGAGCTCCTAAGGATATGTCATAGCTTTTCAAAGTCCCTACAGACATCTTATTACTCAGTTATTTCTTTTAAGGTTTTGGTTCAGCTATTGTTTGCCCCCTTGTGTTATCCACTGCCTCAGGCAGCTGCAATGTTCAACAATTGCCTCTAAATGTTTTTGACAAATGTCCCCTTGGCAAAGGCAGTTGAAACTGGGCAAGCTCTGAGTCAGTCCAAATACAGACAGCCATGCAAATGGGGTCTTCCGAGAAACTACCAGACAACTCTCTGGGAATGAGACTTTGCAAGGAGTCCCATCCCCTTTCTGCTCCCTCTGGCAGCTGTCAGGCTGCTGGTTTTCACCGTGATTGCAGGCTGTTAGAATTTAGGGTTACCACAGAGTTGGATACAGGGGCATGGGAATAGGGTTGGTTGAAATGCCACATAGCTCACTCTTCCTCCTCAGCTGTTTCTCTAGAATAAACATACCTGAGGCTGTTGCACATCTTTGGTGAATCTTCAGAGTTCTGAAAACACTGGTTTTGAACATTTCTGCCAGTTTCCTCATTGCTTTTAGGGGAAAAAGAAAAAGAGCTTTCAGAGGTCTTTCTTCTGCCCTTTTGGCTGACTTCCTGTACAATCGCCTCCTGTGCTTGTCTATTGGGGTGTTTGTTGCTATGCTGTACACTGTGTTTGGTACTTTGTGTACATGTCTCCAAAAAATAACTCTGCTGGTCACTCACCATGTGAAAGGCACCACAACAGGAGTTCTGGAAGCAAAGATGTATAAGATAGGATCCTTGATCTCAAAGGTGTCACTCTCGAATAGATTCAATTTAACTGGAACTTTTGAAGCATAATGATTGACAAGCCTACATCTGGTCACCAAATTATATCTTAATTCAGTTCAATGGGGGTTATTGTTCGCCACCGTTTCTTAAATATAAGCAGTTTTCCACGTGGATATTTGGCAGCAAGCCTGACTGATGTCTCTGGTCAGGACTAATTTCGCTCCTAATCTCTTCAGGAAGCTGAGAGCCTCAAAGTGAGTAAGAGTGCAGATGAAGGGCTGCAGAGTTCTCCCATATGAAGAGTTAAAGTTGGTCATTCATTTGAATGACCAGTCTTGGTTTTCATAATTCCATAGCACCAAGTTAGTATTTTCCACTGAAATGGCTTGTTTCTATATTGATGCAGCTCACCACCCTGCTGGTTATTGACAGACTTTTGGGTAAAAAGTAGAGGGACCCAAGAGACCACTCATCACACCACAGTATGGAAATATAGCCTCACTCTTCTCCTTTGGAACCAATCTTTGCACATCCAACAAATATCACTTGGTCATTGACCAAAAATTTGCAGCGGAAGCCTAAAACCTGAGTTTACATACAATAGCTACAGCTGTGAAACCCTTCGAACTGCAGGAGATGTCTGCTAACTTACTCATGAACAATTTGTTCAGGGCTTGGTTTCTCAAACTATGCTGGATGCCTTGGATAAATATGTTTGGAAAATTGTCAAGTGCTCCCAAATGACAATATACTATTTAGGAGAGAGAATTTTTAATTTGAAACTTGGCTCTACCACTTCTTGGCTGTGTGGCTTCGGGAACATTACTTCGTCTCTCCCAGCCTCAGGTTCCCAACTTGCAAAACTGAGGATAATAATGGGGGAGCAGGTTAGGGATTAAATGTGACAATGTTTGCAAAGTGTTTAGCACACTATCTGGCAAATAGCCAATGTGCCCCAAATCATTAGCTATAACTACTATTGATTAACCTCAGAAATTCCATAGACACACAAAATCTATTAGAGTGACCCAAATTAAGAGATTCAGAATCCATGTGCCTCGTTTGACCAACCATGAGCTCCTCCCTCCATGAGCTTGCACAGATGGACAGTGGCCAGGAGAGAGAGAGAGCCCCTTCATTCAGGATTCTCCCTGTTATGCTTTGTGATGCTGAGTGACAACAAAATCAACCCTCCTAAAATTAATGAATTTACCAAATGACCAACTTGCCACATTTACTGAATCTCCTGACTGTCATTGTATCAGGAATACTCTCTTTTGGCTATTGACAATGAAGTATATATTTCTGAATATTAACTCAATGAAGTGGATGTGCCTTAGAAATTGGAAAAAACATCCAAAATTAAGGGTTGAAAAATTTCCCCCTGAAACTATTATTCCAACCTAAAATTAGAGTTTTACCTATGATGGAATTGTTTTCATTATTCCTGATTTATGTGGGAACCTCTTGAATATTATTTTCTTTCTTTTCAAACCACATGGGTTTTTTTTGCACGTTTTTCAAGTGGTTTGTCGGATAGCATTGCTTGTTTCTTGCATTAAAATATATAGTCAAAGACAAATATATTAAATTCAAAAGCTATATTTTATTTTATTTTTATTTATTTATTATTTAATATATCTTTATTGATTTCAGAGAGAGGAAGGGAGAGGGAGAGGGAGAGGGAGAGAGAGAGATAGAGACATCAATGATGAGAAAGTCGTCATTGATCGGCTGCCTCCTGCATGCCCCCGGCTGGGGATCGAGCCCGCAACCCCGGGCATGTGCCCTGACTGGGAATCGAACTGTGATGTCCTGGATCCTAGGTCAATGCTCAACCGCTGAGCCATGTCTGGCCAAGCTATATTTAATTTTAATTTTAAATCTAATTACCTTACATTGAATTTAAGTTTAATTTTATATTGAAACACATGCTAAAACTCAGAACTTATAATTAAACTCATATAGAGACTTCTGTTTCTGGGAAGATAGAGTAGATGTACATTCCCCTATTCTTCTCACTAAGTACAGCTTAAAACCCTGGGCATGAAATATGAATTAAACAGAAGACTGCAGAGTGGAGAGAAGAAGGCAGAACAACTAAGGATCTCAGAACCAGAGGAAGGACACAGTGGCGAGTTCCCTGGCTTTTCTTTCTGTGTCATATATCCCAGACTTGGAGCTGAAGAAGTCAGCTCCTGGGAAATGCCATAGGACACTGGCAAACAACAACAACAAGCAAGCAAGCAAACAAACAAAAAACAACACAACAACGATAATAACAACAGCAATAACAAACAGCCACAACAAAAGCCTGCTCTCTCCAGCAGAGTCAGAAAACGGGCAGCCTGGCAAGACAGAAAACGTTTTGACAATAACCGTTCTACTCCAGCCAAACACTGCAGAAAAGGTCTAGTGGGGAGCCTAGAATTTCACATTTGACTGGCAGAAACAGGGGCCACCCTGCCCTTCCCATGTGAGTGGAAATCAATCACATGGAGATTCTGGAATTATACCTCCAGCAGGCAGTAAGGAGGCCACCCTCCCCATGCCTGCTAGGGTGATTTCAGGGCTTTTGCCATTACCCAGTGGTAAGGAGGCCACCCAATCCATGGGCTAGGAGAAAAAGTTTTCCAACACATCAAGAAATGATTTCAGCCTGGCCAGTGTGTCTCAGCGGTTGTGCATCAACCTAGGATCCAGGAGACGCCGTTGGATTCCCCGTCAGGGCACATGCCCAGGTTAGGGGCTCCATCCCCAGCTGGGGGCATGCAGGAGGCAGCCGATCAATGACTCTTTCATCATTGATGTTTCTATCTCTCTCCCTCTCCCTTCCTCTCTCTGAAATCAATAAAAATATATTTAAAAAACAAACAAAAATGAAATGATTTCAATGGAATGGAAATGATTATAAAACATAAAAATGTGTGGGATGAAGCTACAGCATTGCTAAAAGGGAGATTTATATCATTAAGGGCTCACATTAAGTAAAATAAAAAGCATCAAATCAATAATCTAAGTTCTCACCTCAGGAAACTACCAGAAGAAGAGCAAAATAAACCCAAAGCAAGCAGAAGGAAAGGAATGCTAAAGATAAGCCCACTAATCAATGACATTGGAAACAGAAAACCAAAAGGAAAATCAATGAAACAAAAGTTCCTTAATACTTACAAAACTCCAGCGAGACTGACAAAATAAACCTATAGTGATTCACTGTATTTGCGTGTATTTACTGAATGACTTCAATAACTATATTTGTGATACTTTATGTATGTACTTTACTTTAGAAACATTAAGTAACTATGTTCTTAATATGTATCATACAGTGGAAAGAAGAATAAGAGAAACATGGGGCTGTTGATTTAAAATAAGAAGGAAATTTGATTTCTCACATAACAGCTAGATGGCTGTCTTTCATGACAGAAACTATATTTTTGTAATATTTTCATAATTAGCTCAAGTTTGTTTGTAAAATGATAGCGATGATTCCACATTATCTGTGCCACAGTTCAGTTTTTTAGGCTACAATCAGGTCTTTTGCAAGTTGGCAAGTCCATGGACACAAAATATACCTAAAGTGTTCATTGACCAGGGGCTCGTATCTCATGATTCATGTGATAGTAAAAATGAGGTATTTTAATTTTTCTTTCTTCTTTTTTCTTTTTCTTTTTTAGATTTTGAATCTATTACCCTTTCATATTGTTGAAAAGGTCCTTGTCATATATGGACTTAGTTGAAGATCTGCTTTTTGTGAAATGTTATATATGGTTTCACAATTCTCTAACATACATTCGAAACTGAAATAACGATTATTAAAAAGTACTTTTTTTTTTACCATGTCTCCATCTAAAAAGTTTGTGTGTGAGAGACAGTGTGTGTTTGCACATGTGCACACAAGATCTGAGCCATTTTATAGCCGGCCAAATTTATAACCTCAGGTCTTCTTAATAATTGTTAATAACTGTTTTGTTGTTGTTGTTGTTGTTGTTGAATAGTTCATTCTAATTTCAGGCAACAGATATTGTCATTCTCTTTGGACTGTTAGAGGAGGTTCTTATCAAAGTCATCATATATTCACTTACATTTACCTCAATGTTGTCTACTTTGTTCTCTTTATATTTCTTTCAACACAACAAATAAAGAGCTTTTCATCTTTGCTGCTGCAAACACAACAATGACAGCAGCAAGGTTATGGTGGTGGTGGTGGCTGCTGAGAAGGTCATCTTTACAGTAAAATGGCCACCAATAAAAGTAGAAAGGGATGATAGAAATAGAAAACCACCATTTTTCAACCACCAAAGTAATAATCAAATCAGACAAGAACCCTGAGTAAAAACTAAGGCCAAGACCAAGAAGTGAATTTTTCTTTTGAAGAACAGAATACCCACATGGTATCAAAATATCATGCCACAGACTGCTTATAAATCAGAGGGACAAAGGTACCTTTACAATGGAGTCACCTGTCCAACAGCACTTTAATAAATGTTCAAACTGAGCAATGCCAATAGCAGCACCGACAGCTTAGGAGCCTCCAGATGTGATGCAATGTGAATTCCTCATCACCTATTTGATATTCTTGCAAAAAATGTTAAACATAAATCTAAACAAGAGGAAAATTCCAGTCACACCCATATTGCAGGCACTTTACAAGCAAACAGTCTTAGGCTCTTGGGAAATGTCATTGTCATAGAAGATTTAAGTTGAGGGACTGTTTGGGACTATAAGATATTAAAGAGACATACCAACTGAATGCAATGTATGATACCTGATTGAATTGTTGATCCTCAAAAGGATATTATTGAGGCAGTTGGGGAAATTTGAATATGTACTGTATATAGACTTGGATAAATATTGTCATGGCATTGTTAAATTTCTTCACTGCGATGATAGTACTATGGTGAGACAGGAGGAGATCCTAGTTCTTAGGAGATACATTCTGAAGTAATTGGATGAAGTGTTCGGAACTCAGTGGTTAAGCCAAAGGGGAAAAAGAGGGAGAGATAAAACAATGGGATAATATGAATCTAAGTAAAAGAGTGTACACTCTTCAACTTTGTGAATTTTTGAAATAAAAAGTCGAGGAGGCCCTAGCCAGTTTACCTCATTGGTTAGAAGTTGGCCCAAGGACTGTAGGGTTCCAGGTTCGATTCCAGCCAAGGGCACGTACCTCAGTTGCAGGCTCGATCTCTGGCTCTCACATCTTTCTCTCTCTCTCTCTCTCTCTCTCTCTCTCTCTCTCTCTCTCTCTCCCTCCCTCCCTCCTTCCCTCCCTCCCTCTCTCCCACTCTCTCTGAAAAACAATGGAAAAAATATCCTTGGGTGAGGATTAAAAAAAAAAAGTTGAGGAGAATGGATTGCTCATACTTTAGAGTTATGCAATTGAAATATTTACCATTATAGAATAAGATGATCTTTGATATTTTCTTAAAAATAATCTGGGAGAGGAGAAAACGTATGTGAAATGAGATTGGCTAAGTTGTCATTTGGGTGATGGATAATAGGAGGTTCCTTCACTATCTTCTCTTGTACAGTGGTCCTCAAAGGGTGGTCTCCCACCAGCAGCATCTGCATCACCAGGGAACTTGTCAGAAAATCAAACTCTGGGTCCCACCCCATATTTTTAAATCTGAGACTCATAGATGTAGAGTTGAGCAATCTGTGTTTTAACAAGCCCTTTGGGTGATTCTGATGCAAGCTCTACTGAAGTGAACCTGGCTATCGTTTGTAATTTTGTACACAAATTCTATTTGTATATGTTTGACATTATACACAGTACAATTGAAAGAAAAGAAAGAAAAAAGAAAGAGAGAGAGAGAGGGAGGGAGGGAGGAGGGAGGGAGGGAGGGGAGGGAAGAAAGAAGGAAGAAAGAAAGAAAGAAAGAAAGAAAGAAAGAAAGAAAGAAAGAAAGAAAGAAAGAAAGAAAGAAAGAAAGAAAGAAGAAAGAAAGAGAAAGAAAGAGAAAGAAAGAAAGAAAGAAAGAAAGAAAGAAAGAAAGAAAGAAAGAAAGAAAGAAGGAAGAAGGAAGGAAGGAAGGAAGGAAGGAAGGAAGGAAGGAAGGAAGAAAGAAAGAAAGAAAAGAAAGAAAGAAAGAAAGAAAGAAAGAAAGAAAAGAAGAAAGAAAGAAAGAAAGAAAGAAAGAAAGAAAGAAAGAAAGAAAAGAAAGAAAGAAGAAAGAAGAAGAAGAAAGAAAGAAGAAGAAGAAGAAGAAGAAGAAGAAGAAGAAGAAGAAGAAGAAGAAGAAGAAGAAGAAGAAGAAGAAGAAGAAAGAAGGAAGGAAGGAAGGAAGGAAGGGAGGGAGGGAGGAAGGGAGGGAGGAAGGGAGGGAGGGAGGGAGGGAGGGAGGAAGGGAGGGAGGGAGGAAGGGAAAGAGAGAGAGAGAGAGAGAGAAGAAGAAGAAAGAAAGAAAGAAAGAAGAAAGAAAGAAAGAAAGAAAGAAAGAAAGAAGAAAGAAAGAAGAAAGAAAGAAAGAAAGAAAAGAAAGAAAGAAGAAAGAAAGAAAGAAAGAAAGAAAGAAAGAAGAAAGAAAGAAAGAAAGAAAGAAAGAAGAAGAAAGAAAAGAAGAAGAAGAAGAAGAAGAAGAAAAGGAAGGAAGGAAGGAAGGAAGGGAGAGAGGGAGGGAGGGAGGAAGGGAGGGAGGGAGGGAGGGAGGGAGGGAGGAAGAGAGGGAGGGAGGAAGGGAAAGAGAGAGAGAGAGAGAAAGAAGAAAGAAGAAAGAAAGAAAGAAAGAAAGAAAGAAAGAAAGAATGAAAGTAAGAAAGAAAGAAAGAAAGAAAGAAAGAAGAGAAGAAAGAAAGAAAGAAGAAAGAAAGAAGAAAGAAAGAAAGAAATGAAAAGAAAGAAAGAAGAAGAAAGGAAAGAAAAAGAAGAAGAAAGAAGAAAGAAAGAAAGAAAGAAAGAAAGAAAGAAAGAAAAGAAGAAAGAAAGAAAGAAGAAAGAAAGAAAGGAGAAAGAAAAAGAGAAAACAGGCATCCCAGGTGTTTAGCAGTCAAGTTCTAATAAAGTCTCAAGATAGGTATCCTAACCTTCTACAAACAATTCCAGAGGACAGAAAAGAGAGACAATTCCCCAACTCAGTCTATGAGATTAGAAAACCTTGACTTGAACCACCAAAGATAGTATGAGAAAGAGAAGCATTATATCAATGTCACTCATGAAAAGAAGATGAAAACTCCTAAGCAAAAGTTTAGCAAACTGAACTCACTAGCATATACAGAAGATGCACCATAACTAAGTTACATTTTTTCCTAGGAGAGCAAAGCTGGTTTAACATTAGAAAACTATAGACACATGAGAGAGGTTTTGTGTGTCACTAATGTGTTCTGTTGCTTGCTGTAGGCGCTAACTGAATGTGTATATTTAATTTTTGAAAATTGTTAAGGTACACAGTTATGATATTTGTTCTTTTTTGATTATAAGATGAACTTCACTAAACATTTTGAGAAAAAAAATCTATAAATAACATTCACCCGTCTTTAACAGATTAAATGAATAGGGTCTTTATCATTTCAATCGAGGCAAAAAATATAAAATTAATATCTATTTGTGATTTTTAAGACAACCTTATTAAACTAGGAATTTAAGGAAAGTTTCCTTAACCCAATAAAGGGAAAGAGAAAAATAAAAAAGAGAGGAAGGAAGGAAGGAAGGAAGGAAGGAAGGAAGGAAGGAAGGAAGGGAGGGAGGGAGGGAGGGAGGGAGGGAGGGAGGGAGGGAGGGAGGGAGGGAGGGAGGAAGGAAGGAAGGAAGACAATGAATCGCAGCAAACCCATTTTAATATGGAAATGTTGGCAGCTATCTATTTAATACTAGGAACAACACAAAGATGCCCAAATTTGCCATCTGTATTTGACCTTGTAGTGGATGTGCTAGCCAGCACAATAAGAAACCTGTGAGTTGATTACTGTACTTCTGTTACTCACAGATTCACATTAAACCATGGAACACTTATAGACAAATCATTAGATATCACTGAGTTTTTAGCATGGTGGGTGACTTTAAGATCAATTTACTTTTTATTTTTTTATTTTTTTAATATATTTTTATTGATTTCAGAGAGAGGAAAGGAGAGGGGGAGAGAGAGAGAGAGAAACATCAATGATGAGAGTCATTGACCAGCTGCCTCCTGCATGGTCCCGACTGGGGATCGAGCCCGCAACCTGGGCATGTGCCCTGACCGGGAATTGAACCCTGATCACCTGGATCCCAGGTCCACGCTCAACCGCTGAGCCACGCCCGGCTGGGCAAGATCAATTTACTTTTTAAATAGTCAAATGGATTTCTATAAGTTAGATGGAAATAGAAAAATGTCATTTTGAACAGGTATCATGCAATAGCACTGTAGAATATCTTAGGATAAATACAGTAAAAGATGTACAAGGTCTGAATATACAAAAGACAAAACTAAATACTAAACTGAGAGATTAAAACGTTAAAGAAAACCAACATAAATGGAGAGACAGCCCACATTGGTGACTAGGAAGGCTGGATATCAGAAAGATAGTCAGTTCTCCCCTAACTGATCCGTAGTTTCAATGAAAATGCAATCCAAATCTGTTGCAAATGAGTTTTCAGGGAACATGGCACGCTTATCATAACATTTCTATGGAAAGGCAAAATGCGAAGAATAGTGAAGCTGTGCCTGGAGATGATGCATAACATATGGGGACTTGCCTCAACAGAAATCAAGATTTCTTACCAAGAGATAAAAATTAAGAGTGTAGCACTGTCATAAGAATAAGCAAATTTATGCAGCGGAACGGGGAGCTCAGAAACAGACACACACAAATATGGACCAAAATGACTCCAAATGTTCCCTGGGAGCGCAAAATCGCCCATTTGAGAATCCCTGACATAAGACTATAGCCCGATCTTAAAAACACATGCTGAATTTTGTAAAAGTAAATGACAGAATACCAAGCACACGTGTTAAAAGTGCGTGCACATGCAATACTTCACACCCAAAGAGATAATAGTCTGGGAAACAAGGCTTGGGGAGCACAGAGCTCCACTTTACTTCACGAGTTACTGGTTGACCTAGTAAAGTGAGCCTGAGGAGAAGCCGGAAGAAGGGGAGGAGGCGGGATTTTGGTGGGTGAGCTTCGATGGAAGTCGAAGCTCATTGGTCGCCGGCCACAGCGGAAGGCGGAAGGCAGTGCTGGAAGCTCATTGGCCTTTGTGGGAAAGGCGGGAAAGGGAACGAGAGCTGCAGCGTCTTCCCTCAGGCCTCTTGTCCCAGATTGCAACCTGCTGGAGGCTGAGGTAACCACAGGATGGTATCATGAAGAGGGACCCTCATTCTCCATGCCTCTTCATTCCTCCCTCCCTTTTGCTCTGGGTCCCCAACCCCTTCTCCTCTCTTCCACCTCAGCAGGGTACCTCTACTGGCTCCCTATGTCTTACTCTGCCCCACCCTCCTACTCAGCACGACCCCTGTGGGAGGACCCAGTGCCCCAGCCTCCTGACCCCTGGCGTCCGGCCACTGAGTCAGGGCTCATGACCCTGCCTTTGATTCTAAGGTGGGGGGGGCAGCGAATGATTGGGTTGCCTGAGAGGAGGGGTGCACTCCTGGCGTGTGTGTGTGTGGGGGGGGAGGCGGTAAAAGTGTGCTCCAGCGTAATTTTTGAAGTGTGGAGAGAAGCATGGAAGATTATTCGAGGCTGTAGAGGGAATGCATGGGTTTGCGTGAAAGCGGGGGCAGGGGCAGGGGGAGGGGAGGTGTGTTGGTGGAAGGAAACAATTAGTACAGTGAGGAGTTGGCTGTTGACTAGATCCGGGTCTGGCATTTGATATGGGGCTCAACAAACATCTATTCAATGAATAAACGAGGGGACGAATGAATAATTATTGAAAGAGGGGCTTGGGATACAGCAGAATAATGTGATTTCGTGGGATGAAAAGGTCTGCCAACTTAAAAGGGGAGCAAAGAAATAGTTAAGATTACAGTGGACTTCAAGAAAAATATCAGAATGGAGTGTGATTTAAAAAATTGAATGTAGAGCATATATGAGACTAGTAATAGAATTGAGTGCCAGGGGCATAGATTCATGAGTGGGGAGTGAATGAATGCAGAAGATTAGGAAGACAGTTGTGGAAGTGGATGCCAGGAATAATAGCTGGATATAGCTGAATACAGGATGATACATGAGAGGGGCAAGTAGTAATTGTCGAAAGGGCACGAGCGTGCAGGTGAATGCCTGAAATGGGGTCTGTGTGGAGATGGACACAGACAGTAGTGTGATGAAGACCTGGGGGTGGGGGTGGGGTGGAGGGGGTCAGTAGGTAAAAGAGAGGGACATATGTAATACTCTCAACAATAAAGATAATTAAAACAACAACAACAACAACAAAAAGTAAGCAAGGAGGATAATAATTGGATTGAAAGTATACAGGACCCAAGCCAAGAGTTTCTCAGAACAAGGCTATGTATGCATGAGTGTGGCTTCCTGGGAAGGAGGTGACATGAGCAAGAAGGGAGGGTGCAATCTGGTTTCAGCAGTGAGCTGGATGGAGAAGAATCCAGCTCCTTCAGATGGGGTTTACCAAGGTCAGAGAAAGTATGTTTGGGGGTAGGGGATCATGTGGCCATCCTGACTTCCGCTCCTGGGCCTAGAACCAAGGATCCCAAGGAAATGCCTGCTATGCCCTGCTGCCCCTGTGACTCCACCACTGGGATTGAGACTAGAGCCCCATGGGGGATTAAACTTGGCCTCACAAGAGCTGTAAGTCGCTGTGCCTGCTGCCACAACTATGGCATCACTGACCAAATCGAGGACCATGAGCACTTCTACCTCTTCCAGGCCTGCGAGTGTCACAAGTGTGACCTCTTCTCGTGAGTATGGTGTCTGACAAGGGGAGGGGGGCCTCCTCTAAATGCGACTGACTTTAGACCTGCAATCTCCCACTTTACGGAGCACCACAGGGTCTTGCCTGCTGAGAGTGCCTTGAAGATGGAGCAGGGGGCACACCTAAAGAGGCACCTGACTCGAAGACTGATGAGTGGAGCCACACCTCCCAATGATCACAGCTTTGTCAAGAAGTTGGCCATTCGAGGAGGCATCCTCAGTAAGTGTCTCTGGCCAGGGAGGGAACCCGGGTTTGGGTATAGGGAACATGAATAGTTTTGCCACCAATCCTACCACCCAACTTTGATGTGGTCTTGGGCAGGCTACTCTTTGGGCCTTAGCTTCCCCAACTAAAAACGTCATCAGTATTATCTACCAAGTGTTGCTGGGAAGGTGAAATCTGGAGAGGAGGTGGGGTTTGAAAAGGTCCACAGTGAGATGAGACCTTAGATTGAGGGTGGGGGCACAGTTGGGTGGGGTAAGGGGAAAAGGACCTCCTAAGCTGCTTTCAGCCTCCCACAGCTGGGAAGGAGAACACCATGCCCCAGCTTAATACCCACCCCTGTGCAACCCCTAGGGAGGTTAGGAGAGTCTGAGGTCAGTGGGGGAGGCTCCCAACTCAGCCACTGCCCAGACCCCTTCCTCTCTGTCTTGAAGATCTGGGTTCCATCTCTAACCCTACCGCGACTTGTGGGAAAACACTTCTCTCTGGGCCTCAATTTCCCCAGTTGCAAAATGAACAGTAAGACTGGCTGGTCTTCAAGGCCTTCTCAGTTCTGAACTTCGGGGTTTCTATCCTCATCCCAAAACATGCCCACATCTCCTCTCCATGGCCTGCCTGCTACCTGACTCCAACTTGTGCTCTGTTCCTGCAGGCAATCTCCCAAGGGACTGTGCTGATCGATCAGGCCCCAAAATCTTTGTCTCTGTCCTGGACTCCAGCACCCTTGAAGAAGCAACTGACAATTTCTCTTTCCAGGAATTCCCACGGGCCACCTGCCCTGATCAGCATGTGAGTGGACTGAAAAAAAAAAAAAAAAGCATGGAGCTGGTTGTGCATTGTGTGTCCATCTTTGTGCTTGATGCCATGGGAGATGGAAGGAGGACGTGGAGGCAGCAGCGCTGGTGGTGGTGGTAGTGGTGGAGGAGGAGGAGGAGGGTGAGGAGGACGAGGAGGAGGAGAAAGGGGAGAAAGCGGCATCTCAGACTAATAGGCAAGGACAGGGCTCTCCCTGCTTTGCCATTTCCTACTTGTGAGAGCCTTTGGACAAGTGAGTTTAGGTTTCCGAGCCTCCATTTGTTTGTCAGTGTACTGAGAGGGGGCAATATTGTACACCCATAGGGTTGGCAAGAGGACTAGCATAACACTTGCCACATAGCAGGCCTTTAACGAGTGGAGGCTTTTATTTCACATGAAACAGACTGATGGGATAGAAGGTCCCGCTGAAAAGAGGGACCATTATGGTGAGGGCCACAGAGGCCCAGGTGAGAGTCCAGAGACCATTGAAGAAAGCTTCCTAGAGATGAGCCAAGCTGGTCCTTCAAGTCCCATGGGGATTGGGGACTATGGAAGCAAGAACCAGTCCCTGAACAGGGACAGTAACCACATCTGTCCAGGTGCTTTGCAGATTGAAACACAGACACCTGTGATTTCCCATAACCTTCACTGTTGCCCTGAGAGTTTTAAAAAAGCAGGCAGGAATTTGTGTCTCAGGAAAGATAGAGAAAAGAGATGGAAAGGAAAATAGGCCAAGCAGGGGAAGTGACTTGCCCAAGCCAGAACGAGTAATGGTCAGCAGGCATTCGGACTGCCACATTCAGATATTGAAAAATCCTACCCCTCTCTGACTACTGGTAGTGTGTGTCTTCCAGAGGGTTTAATCCCCTGGCCTCTCCTTTCCTTGTTTCTAGATGCTCAACTCTGGCCCTCTAGCCCTATGCCACCCTTGACCCTTTTTTACTGCAGCCAAAGGTCCTGGGAAAATAGTTGGGTCCAGAACCCTGTCAGGGACCAAGCTTAGTAAATGGGAAGAGCAGAACACCCCCGGTAGGGTGGAGCCTTCAGTGGAACTGGGGACAGAGGGGCACTTGTCCCATGGGGTGGGGAGGTGTGGGTTCCCAGCTCCCATTCTCTCACACCCTTTCCTTTACAGGTTCCCACAGCTTCTGACCAGGCCTCGGTTTCTGCCTCCTCAGAGTGGCAGCGGAAGTTGGAGGCGGCCGAGGCTCTGCTGATTCTGAGAGAATCTCCCCAGGCCCCTTCAGGCTCCATCTCCCAGCTCCAGCCTTGAGTTGCACCAGGTAGCTTGGTCCTTGAAAGGAGAACACGGTGTGGGAATAGTTGGGAAATGGGAGGGCGTTGTGGTAAGCGGGGCCTAACTGGAAGGTCAGGGTTGATGGGTTGAACCTCCATGGACCCAGGCACCCAAGCTCTTCAGCCTGATGCCTGAGGTGGCAGGTGATGGTTGTTCAGTAAATCATCAGTTTATTGAACTCTGTACTCAACAGCAAATGTCCAGGGCCCTGATGTCAAGAAACAAGGAAACTGGGGCCCTGAGAATGGCAGGGACTTGCCCCAGGGCATGTAGCATATCAAGTGGAAGAACCAGGTCTCCTGACTCTCAGCCTGGAGGTTTCTACCCCAACCCTTGTCATCTGGGGAGGGCATATATAGGCGATATGTGCCTATTTTGGAAGGGGATTCTGGTCCTTGCCTTCAGGGAGCTTCCAGTCCAGATATGGAGCCTGGATGCTTCACAAGTTGTGCTTTGCAGCTAAATCTCGATGATGAGCCTGGAGAGGAAGGACTGGAGGAGGTCTGAGGAGAGATAGACACCTGGGCAGGCTTAGAGGGAAGGCTGGGCACTCCCAGACCAAAATGGTAGATGGGGTATAGTGTGTGAGTGAAGCAGCAACCCTGTAGGAACTGCTGGAGCAGAAGGGCATAAGGCTGGAGAGGCTACCAATCACAGAGTTCTGGCATGCCAGGCTTAGGAGGCTAAACCAGCAACTGTGGGTGGTGAGGAGCCAGGGAATGGGTGAGCTAGGCAGGAGCATATTCAAAGACTCTGGGCTTGGCAAAAAGAAATGTGGTGACTGTGATGGAGGGACTAGAGGAAGCAAGACTTGAGATGGGCAAATCAAGGGAGGAAGAGTTCTGTGCAGTAATCCAGGTGGCAAAGCTTCGACTGGGTGGAACAAAAAAGAGGGGAGAGCCGGAAGGGGAAATGGACTTGAGCTGGCCCTGACCCCTCCCTTTCTGTCTACAGCTCCTGCTGGAGATAGAGGGCTCCAGCCTTCTAGCCCCTCTCTCCGACCCAAGCCAGCCAGCTCTGTTTCTCTGCCTATTGGACACCTGGGGCTCATCTCCCTCTTGAGCTAGAAGCCCAGAGGAGGAGGCCTCTCTAGAGTACTGCTTATTTATGCATTTGCAAAATGTTTAATGTTCAAAATGCTTAAAAATTTTAAAGAAGCCTTTGGGTGCTTCTATAAGCGTTCAGACCCCTTTTATTGTATGGGGCAATTCCTTGGCTGAGGGCAGATATTCTTGTACCTCCATCACTTACTCCCTTGGGGGACTTTGTTATGTCAGTACTAGAAAGAGTTTAACTCTCTTGAAGTTATGTTTTTAAAATCAATACCATACAGCCACAGTATGCGTGGTTCCAGTTAAGTATATAAGAAGATACATAATCAAAAAAACTATGTGTTTCTGTAAGTGTGAATATATGTACTAAAATACATTGACAAAAGTCTTGAAGGAAACACACCAAAGTGGCAATTGTGCTTACCCTTGGCTAGAGGAGTGGTGATGGTGTGAATGGTCAAAGGAGGACTATTATTTGATCTACATTTTTGAATCATTTCCAGTGAGAATGCACAGAGCAAGTATTTGTGTAAATAAGACAGCTTTGAAAGCAGATGAGAAAACAAAAATAAGGACTAGTTATATTATTGATGCCTCCCCCCCCAAATGACTAGAACCCTCCTCCCTAGCCACACATACCCTTCCCTTCTTGGAGGAATTTCTGAGATTTTGGTAAAACTTCTTTATCCTGGCATTCAATAAGGGTGTACTGAGAGCCTACTCTGTCTTGGGGTTCTTCATGTACACAATCACATCCTACTTACACAAAAGCCCTGTGGCTGTCATTAATAGGAGGAACCTGTTGTACTTCTCCAATGCAGCATCCCTCTCTCTGCAAACAACACATCTGATGTGGCTAACTCATTACCTCATGAAGCTGTAGGCTGGCTGGGTAAATGGGAAAGGTTTCTTTATAGTTAGCTATCCTTGATGTGGAGATCTGGTCAACCTCACGCATAGCCTCTTCCCCTGACATTGTCTCTAGAAATAACTTCTAGGGATAAGCTGAATACCTTAGAGCTTTTCTCTATTCCATATTTTATTTTCTCAGCCCCAAGACCTTTAACTTGAAGACCTGGTATTTTCTTTCCCCTCCCATACTTTCATATATCACCACATTCTCCCCTCAATTGAGCTTTTAGTCCCAGGGAAGAACAGTTTCAGACACACACAAGCTGTCCTGCCTCAGGCTCTTTGCTCTTATGTCTATCCTTTGGGCCAACTACATGCCCACTCTCTTTTACATTTATCCTCCAGGTCTCTGGTGACTTCTCACCACAAAGATCTCTCTGTCTTTTTCCCAACCACCCTCACCCCATGTTTGTTAGGTGTTTCTCACAATACACTGAACTCTTACTGCTGATTAGTTAATTTCCATGACATTCTCCAGTACCCTCTGCCTACTCTCATCTCTTGGATATAGTTTCTGTGTCTCATTCATCCTCCTATCCCCAGCACAAGGACAATTAACATAATTTAATATATGTGGAGTAAACAAGTTAGCAAGCATTCTATGGTAGTGACCATGGAACTGTTATTGATGCTTTCACTGGCACTTTTACTTAATTTGGCATGTCTCCAGAACCAGCATTGGCTCCCCAGGCTGCCCAAAACATCCTGTTTTCACTCATTTCATAGGTACCCACATTTCAGTCCTTGCTTACAGTTTAGCTTTCCTCTAGATAAAGTACTCCAAGTACTTATGCTTCAGAATACCTTTATTGGCTACGTTCTCCAGCTCTGCAGAGGTGAAGTGCTGCTTCTCAAGATGAACCTACAACATCTGCAGCACTTCCCAGACATTCTCCTCAGGAGTATGTGCAGTCTTCATGAAAACCACTCTCAAGATAGTCACCAGGAGCACTGTCTATGTCTAACCTTGGTCTCATTTCCCACTGGGCAAGGCATCTAGTTAATCATTCAGGGTGGAGGAGTATTGCACAGGATCATGCCCCTCATGGTATTCCAAGACATTCCTCAAGTTCTCTGAGGATCTCAGGGAGCAAGCCTTTAAGGGTTTGAGTACATACATACCTAGGCCTGCAGGCCTTTTTTATTGGCAACTTATTTGGTCCTCAACCAGGAAGAGAGGTATCAACTCAGTTGCCTTCTTGCCCAGAGAGTCCAGGCAAAGCCACCCCAAAAAGTTTCCTTGTGTACCTTTGATATTTCATTTTGTTTGGTTTGGTTTTTGCTGTCTTATGATAAGATAATTTAACATGAGATTTACCCTCTTAACAAAATTTTAAGTGCATAATACTTCTTACACAAAACATCTAAAATAGTCAAACTTGTAGAAGCAGAAAAATAAAATGGTGGTTTCCAGAGGACAGGGGAAGGGGGATATGGAGAGGTGTTGTTTAATGGGTATAAAGTTATAGTTATACAAGATGAGTATGTTCTAAAGATCTGCTGTATAACATAGTGCCTATACTTAACAATGAAGGATATATTTTTAAGTGAGAAAAGGCCAGGTGGAGAAGTTTGTGTAGATTATGTAACATTTATCTAAGAAGGAGAACGGAGTATAATCAATGTCTCTCTGATGAGAGACACAGATCCAATGGCAGGTAACACCAATTGCCCCATTCGCTTAGCCTTTTAAAAATCTGTTTAATACACCCCTGCATGAGTTTTTCTTATTCTGGTGTCCCTACTTATCCCCTTCACCCAATTTTGGCTGTCTCTGAGAACGCACATTCAACAATAAATGCTTTTGACAATTCATTCTGCTCAATATTTGTTCCTGATCATTCCATTTAAAAAAATTAATAATTAGTATTTTCCCTAGACATTAGGCTATTTTTGCTCAGAAACCAGTGGTAGTAGCCCTTTACAGCCTTGCAGTGTCAGTGGCCTACTTTAGAAAGTGGTGCCTTTCTGGGCAAGGGTTGAAAGCAGTGGAGTGCTGGAGGGGACTCTTACTTGAACATAAGAGCAAACTGTCAAATTTTCAGGAATTTTGCAAGCCAGCTATTAAGAACAGCTGTTATTAAAACTAATTTATATAAAGTAACAATTACATTACATACATCATATTGAAAACAGACATAGTGCATATTCAAACCTCATCAATCCCTAATGATTTCCTTACATTTTGCTATTATCTATGCTCTTGAGGTTATGCGCATTTATTGTATCTGAGTAATGGAAATACATCTTCTCCCAACTCTGCATTAATTGACATCACATCGGTAGTTTGAAATCAGCAAATGCTATATAGCACAGTGCATTTCCCCCATCTCTCCCCCACCCCCAGACAGCCTGCTGTTAAACATTTACCTGTGTACCACTGGTTGAAACTGATCCACTCTACAGATGCTCTGATCTGTTGGATATCCTCAGATCCAACCAATGCTGTTGTATAACATACAAGAGTCAAGATGTAACTCACACTGTTCTATAAAGTGATGCTTTAAAACTGTGAACTGCAGCAGTGCATGACAAAGGATACTTCACAACAAAAGGTTTGATATATAACATTTATGACGATATCCTAAGATGCCCATAATATGTCATTAAGAGTCTTTTCTAAAAGGTATATAGCACAACGCATGGGAAGCGGGGCACCAGTATCAGGTCTAAAAAGCCCTGCATAAAAGGGCAGGTGGGACACAGAAAAATAAAAGGGCATAGGGAAAAGAGGCTTACTTTTTCTCCCAATCTCCATCACTTTATTACTCTTTTCCTCCCTCTTCTCACTCCACACCCTTTAACTCAAAATATACTTGTTTTATAAGCTCAGCTGTGGGACTGTGGCATGCCTAGGACACAATCGCATAGCAGGGTTTTAGTCATTTTCCAGATAACACTTTTTCCTTCCTCCAAGAACATGTGAACTTGTTCACTGGATGCTGGGAGAGGAAGAGTTTAGGGATCACTGATTTAAGTAACAAACCAGGCAAAGAAGGAAGGCATGAGATGGACATCAGTCTTGCTCTATAGGCTGAGTGATTGTGCATGTTTGCTTATCTGGCATTAGATAAGAAATATAAGAAACCTGCCTTGCCTTCTGAAGGCCTTAAGTTGTAATTGATGTCATCATCATCAATCGTCTTGGGTAACAAAGAGGGAAAAGGGAAGGTAGGAGGGAGGAAACATGATGGGAAAGAATCGTTGACCTGGCATATCCAATTGAGCTTTCTGTATTCCTGGCGGTGCCTCCAGTTCTTCATTTGTTTGGAAAGTCAGCAAATGGCTGAGAAACAAGTGCTGGTAAGAGCTGATAGGTTATTGCACATTGTTACCTTGAGCACAAAATAAAGGGACTATTTCTGAAAGATCTTTTGACTGGATGTGCACCACCTCAAATTTTGAACCTTTCACTCAATGCATTACTTTTTTAAAAAAAACTGTTAGCTAATTTAGGGCCTGGCAAAGAGAAGGGAGTCTTCCCCCAACTTTGGCCAAAAATTTCCTCTAAAACACTTGTGCAAGTTACTTTTACTCTTTGAGCTCATTTCCTCATAGGGGAAAGGGGGATAATAATGTTTAGTTTACAGAGCTGCTGAGAGGCTCTATGTACTTAGCAGTATATAGAGGGCACAGGATAAATAAATGAAAATGATTCTTCCTCATATTCCCTGGGTCTATCAAAGGTAGGCTCTGGGTCTAATTCATCTCCCTTCTTTTGATTCTTCTTGTCCTGATTGGCTTCAGTTTCCCCCACTGTAAAATACACATTGAGTTAGAATCATACTGGCATTCCATTGGCCAAAGTTGGCCTGCATGAATGTATTGCTTGGCCCACATATAGGGCTTTAAGAGGAAATCACAGCCAACATTTTTTTTTTTTCACATCCTAGATTTATTACAACTGACCTGCAGGCAAAAGGATAGAACTATTACATAAACACTTCGATTCCATGTATATATCTTAAATAGAGGAGGAATTCAAACAAGAATACAGGATAAAATATTCCAAAGCTCCAAGAAGCAGTTATGGTACTGAGCTCCATTTTTACAGACAAATAAGGCAATATCCCTGCACATTAGCTTTTCTATAATTTTTATACATTTTTCTATGGTACAAGAGAAAAATAACACAGAGCTGACAATGTACAGTTCTTACACTATTTTCACAGTCTGTGAATACTATACACCCTTTTGTTTTAATAAAGATACATTGTAATAAACTCCTTGCCCTTAAGTTTATAGTTTATAATAATCTATGATTAATATACTAAAATTGCCTTTTTATGTGGTCATCCACACAACAGCACGGTCAGATCAGCTCCTGGACAGTCAGAACTGCTTTGATTTCCATGTGTACAATGGCAAAGTGACCCTACGCTGAGCCAGACGGGAAATCGACAGCAGAGAAACAAACTCCTCGGTCCCTGGGAGACGTGGAGGATGGCTTGGTGTGGGTGAAGGAAGCCACACAACGATGCTTCCTTGCAGAACACTGTGAGTCTAAGGTTTAGGATGCCATGGGGGAGAAAACAGGAAAATTAGGCAAGTGGACCAAAGCAATAAATCATTTTTGAATTCTGAAATTTACAGGGATGTGACTTTAAAACAGCACCATTCTCCCTTTATTGTTTAGTGTGTATGATTGTCACTCTGGGAGGAGACACAGCAATACCTGCCCCATGTGGTTCAGTGACTGCATCACCCGTCGCGGACCACAGCTGCTTTCTATTCCAGTGCGCCTGAGCCACTCACAGTGCTGCGTAGAGCCCAGTGCCCCGCGCCAGGGAGCAGAGCAAGCCCAGGAGAACCTGGCTATGGGTGAGTGAGGAAGCAAGCGAAGGGCAGCAGACTTCAATGGCCTCATCACTACTTGGGGGCTGTTTGGGGATTTTTGTAGAATTCCAATTCCAAGAAATGATGGTGAACTTCTAGAGATTCTTGCAGGTGCTGAGCATATCTAAGACTGTCCCTTCAGGTCCACATTGGGTCATGTGTTTCTAGAAAGATGCTTTCTCATCACCTACCACACGACTGAGCCCCGTGTCTCTCAGCCTTTAAACACGGGCATGTGAGAGGTTTGGGGCTAGAAATCCTTGGGGAGGAACATCCCTGGTAATTATAAAGGTTTTTGATATGGGGGGGGAAAGGTGAAATATTGGATTAAAGCAGAGGTCACACAGTGGCAATAGACTACACAGACAGGGAAAGAAATTCAGAAACCAAAGACCTGGACCAGTGATGGCAAACAGCTGAGATTTGGTCTTTTGCTGCCTATGAGTAATTGTTATCTAATCAATCAAGGCACATTGCTCCTTGATACTTCTCCCTGGTAGTGAGTTTTGATGGCTAAAGTATCGGGTTCGGGACAAAGGGGAAATGTGAAGCTGCTACAAGTTGTTCAGATAAGATACTAGAATTAAAAACATCTGTAAACGTTGCCCTCTGTACTTTTTTCTTCTGTCAGTCCCGATGGATTGTGGCAGGTGGAGCCTCACACTGGCAGCACACCAATGCTGAGTGACAACTCTTAGGATCAGCACCTTCTTTGACAAGTGGCAGACTCCTAAGTCTCCCAATGAAGAGCAGAAGGACTGGCCAAGGAGAAAAGAACACATTCTGTCCTGTCTTGATATTTTAATGTTCGCCTCTTTGAACGCAACATGGTTTTTGGTAAAGATAAATTCATTCTAATTTAAAATTATATTTCAAACAGGAATTGGCTGAGCAAGTCGATCCCCGAACATCGACTGTGATGATAAAGCAACAGAATGTCAGATCAGTAAATCTACTGCACTTGGTGAAGAAAGGAAATCCTCCTGTCTCAGCCCCAGAAGGCAATGTGTCTCACTGGCCATGCAAGCTCTTCTCACCATGCCCGAGTCTACGTTCAGACACAACACTCACATCACTTCATTCTCCCAGGATTTGGAAGTCTGACAAAATACCGCTCCAGTAGCTGTGTCTCCAAGTTTTGAGTCTAGAAATTAATTTAAGATGTGACCTAATCACAGTCAACAAATTGATCATACTGACTTCCATGCTTCATGAGTGTGTCCACAGGAAAGAGTAGGATGAGGTCTCTGACCAGCACTAACACTGAGATCAGCGGGTGTTTCGGGGATGCACGTTCTAGGTGACGGGAGTACAGACATTATGGAAACAAACACCAATCTTATTGCCCATGGTGTCTGTCGAGCAATAAAAACACTGATACGGGTGAAAATTCTTTACGTCTTGCTTCCTTTCAGCCCTTTTTTCTAGAGTCTGACGTAGCAGCAGCATCAATCGACATACATGGGGGAGCTGGGAGTAGCTGGCATTTGATCCAGGATTTTACAAACATACCTTGCAACCTCTATGGTACGTTCTTCATACATTAAAATAAAGGGATGTTTCAGAAGTTCTTTATGCTTTGGCCTTTTGGATTCGTCCTTTGTAAGGCACAAGTTGACAAAGTTGATGAAACTTGGAGAGAACTCCCTTTCCTCTGAATTACTCAGTTGTGGAGGATCTCCTTTCGCGACTTGTGTTAGTTGATCAAATACACTATTCCACTTTGGATAAGGAAACCAGCCTGTGGCCAACTCGTACAATGTGATCCCCAAACTCCAGACATCAGAGCGGACATCACAGCCTTGTTGTGACGCACTCGGGTCTATTCTCTCCGGTGCCATGTACGGCCTACACCCAGCATCTCTCGTCTTGGCAACGGAACCCACGAGCTGTCCACTGATGCCAAAGTCACAGAGTTTAATATTTCCACTTCTGTCCAGAAGGATATTGGAAGGTTTGATATCTCTGTGAATGATTTTCAAGTTTTCTTTTAAGTGGTTTAGTGCTTTCACAGTTGCTAAAGTGATTTTGCCTAAAATTTCTTCTGGAATAACATCATCTAATACACTATATACATATTTGTAAAACTTATCAAAGGAGGTAGACATGAGTTCCATACAGATCCAACAGTCACCCTCTCTGAAGAGTGAACCATAAAACTGAACAATGTATGGGCAATCACTACTCTGCATTACTACATCCAAATCCATAAGAAGTTGTTTTTGTTCTTTTTCATCCACTGTTGACCAAATTCTTTTCACTGCCATTATCTGTTCACTCGGTTTGTGGACCATTTTGTTGACAGAGCCATATGCTCCTTGCTCGATTTCTCCCAGGTCCTTCAAGTCCTCAGCAGTAAAATCTCAGTGTTGTTCAGGGGAGATCTTCAGTTTTCCCGACGATTCGATGCTGTGTGTTCTCAGTCTCTCTATGTGTGGGTTTTGAACTCTGGTAGGATTGGGATTCAGAGTAAACCTTGCTGTAGATTTGAAAGGTGGATTTGCAAAATTCAACTTCAGTGCTTTGCGTTTACCCTGCATGCTGCTGACGGCCGGGTGGCCCGGCACCGGGGACCTCACCGGGCCTGGGGTGCCGCTGCCGCTTCCACCCCCGGAGCCGCCGCCATTGTTGGGAGTCCACAGACATTTTAAAATTGAGATATTTTACATAGAAATCTAGAATTCCATCTTCTCTTAAAAAAATCAGATGTGGCAACAATGAGTCCACATTCCTGCATGGCAACAATTGACTAGAGCCAAGTGGCAGCTGCCCCCTTAGGTAGAGCATGCACTGTCAGTTGGTCAGAGCCCATCTGGCCTGCTCTCATTTATATGATCTGCTTGATCTTGCAGACATTTCTACCTGTGGCCCTCTGGACAACTAGAAACAGTCTATACCAGGCAACCGGTACACAGTTACTTGCTGAATGAATAAACTCCTACCCTTTTTTCTCTACCTTTTTCTTACCCAGCCATATTAAGAAATCCCAGTTATTAAGTAAGGTGATTTTCACTTTGAAAGGTGAGTTGAACAAGTCTGTTAGAGTCAGGATAGTCTAGGTTATACTGTAGTAACAAACAACTCTTGTATCTCAGTGCCTTACAACAACAAGAGTTTATTATTTGCTCTCTCTCTCTCTCTCTCTCTCACACACACACACACACACACCTAGACACAAAAATGAAAAAAAAAGATAGTCATATTTTTACATGCATGGATCCATACATGAGTGCACTAGTATGTTCACAATCATGAGTCAAATAAAAACTCTGGCACATGAACATATGAACACCCAAAACCCCATTTTGAGACAAATCAGCTTAAATTGCACAACCTTGTTTTTGTAGGACATAAAAAGGCCCCAGGATCCAAGGGAGTAAGTGATGGAGGTACAAGAATATCTGCCCTCAGCCAAGGAATTGCCCCATACAATAAAAGGGGTCTGAACGCTTATAGAAGCACCCAAAGGCTTCTTTAAAATTTTTAAGCATTTTGAACATTAAACATTTTGCAAATGCATAAATAAGCAGTACTCTAGAGAGGCCTCCTCCTCTGGGCTTCTAGCTCAAGAGGGAGATGAGCCCCAGGTGTCCAATAGGCAGAGAAACAGAGCTGGCTGGCTTGGGTCGGAGAGAGGGGCTAGAAGGCTGGAGCCCTCTATCTCCAGCAGGAGCTGTAGACAGAAAGGGAGGGGTCAGGGCCAGCTCAAGTCCATTTCCCCTTCCGGCTCTCCCCTCTTTTTTGTTCCACCCAGTCGAAGCTTTGCCACCTGGATTACTGCACAGAACTCTTCCTCCCTTGATTTGCCCATCTCAAGTCTTGCTTCCTCTAGTCCCTCCATCACAGTCACCACATTTCTTTTTGCCAAGCCCAGAGTCTTTGAATATGCTCCTGCCTAGCTCACCCATTCCCTGGCTCCTCACCACCCACAGTTGCTGGTTTAGCCTCCTAAGCCTGGCATGCCAGAACTCTGTGATTGGTAGCCTCTCCAGCCTTATGCCCTTCTGCTCCAGCAGTTCCTACAGGGTTGCTGCTTCACTCACACACTATACCCCATCTACCATTTTGGTCTGGGAGTGCCCAGCCTTCCCTCTAAGCCTGCCCAGGTGTCTATCTCTCCTCAGACCTCCTCCAGTCCTTCCTCTCCAGGCTCATCATCGAGATTTAGCTGCAAAGCACAACTTGTGAAGCATCCAGGCTCCATATCTGGACTGGAAGCTCCCTGAAGGCAAGGACCAGAATCCCCTTCCAAAATAGGCACATATCGCCTATATATGCCCTCCCCAGATGACAAGGGTTGGGGTAGAAACCTCCAGGCTGAGAGTCAGGAGACCTGGTTCTTCCACTTGATATGCTACATGCCCTGGGGCAAGTCCCTGCCATTCTCAGGGCCCCAGTTTCCTTGTTTCTTGACATCAGGGCCCTGGACATTTGCTGTTGAGTACAGAGTTCAATAAACTGATGATTTACTGAACAACCATCACCTGCCACCTCAGGCATCAGGCTGAAGAGCTTGGGTGCCTGGGTCCATGGAGGTTCAACCCATCAACCCTGACCTTCCAGTTAGGCCCCGCTTACCACAACGCCCTCCCATTTCCCAACTATTCCCACACCGTGTTCTCCTTTCAAGGACCAAGCTACCTGGTGCAACTCAAGGCTGGAGCTGGGAGATGGAGCCTGAAGGGGCCTGGGGAGATTCTCTCAGAATCAGCAGAGCCTCGGCCGCCTCCAACTTCCGCTGCCACTCTGAGGAGGCAGAAACCGAGGCCTGGTCAGAAGCTGTGGGAACCTGTAAAGGAAAGGGTGTGAGAGAATGGGAGCTGGGAACCCACACCTCCCCACCCCATGGGACAAGTGCCCCTCTGTCCCCAGTTCCACTGAAGGCTCCACCCTACCGGGGGTGTTCTGCTCTTCCCATTTACTAAGCTTGGTCCCTGACAGGGTTCTGGACCCAACTATTTTCCCAGGACCTTTGGCTGCAGTAAAAAAGGGTCAAGGGTGGCATAGGGCTAGAGGGCCAGAGTTGAGCATCTAGAAACAAGGAAAGGAGAGGCCAGGGGATTAAACCCTCTGGAAGACACACACTACCAGTAGTCAGAGAGGGGTAGGATTTTTCAATATCTGAATGTGGCAGTCCGAATGCCTGCTGACCATTACTCGTTCTGGCTTGGGCAAGTCACTTCCCCTGCTTGGCCTATTTTCCTTTCCATCTCTTTTCTCTATCTTTCCTGAGACACAAATTCCTGCCTGCTTTTTTAAAACTCTCAGGGCAACAGTGAAGGTTATGGGAAATCACAGGTGTCTGTGTTTCAATCTGCAAAGCACCTGGACAGATGTGGTTACTGTCCCTGTTCAGGGACTGGTTCTTGCTTCCATAGTCCCCAATCCCCATGGGACTTGAAGGACCAGCTTGGCTCATCTCTAGGAAGCTTTCTTCAATGGTCTCTGGACTCTCACCTGGGCCTCTGTGGCCCTCACCATAATGGTCCCTCTTTTCAGCGGGACCTTCTATCCCATCAGTCTGTTTCATGTGAAATAAAAGCCTCCACTCGTTAAAGGCCTGCTATGTGGCAAGTGTTATGCTAGTCCTCTTGCCAACCCTATGGGTGTACAATATTGCCCCCTCTCAGTACACTGACAAACAAATGGAGGCTCGGAAACCTAAACTCACTTGTCCAAAGGCTCTCACAAGTAGGAAATGGCAAAGCAGGGAGAGCCCTGTCCTTGCCTATTAGTCTGAGATGCCGCTTTCTCCCCTTTCTCCTCCTCCTCGTCCTCCTCACCCTCCTCCTCCTCCTCCACCACTACCACCACCACCAGCGCTGCTGCCTCCACGTCCTCCTTCCATCTCCCATGGCATCAAGCACAAAGATGGACACACAATGCACAACCAGCTCCATGCTTTTTTTTTTTTTTTTCAGTCCACTCACATGCTGATCAGGGCAGGTGGCCCGTGGGAATTCCTGGAAAGAGAAATTGTCAGTTGCTTCTTCAAGGGTGCTGGAGTCCAGGACAGAGACAAAGATTTTGGGGCCTGATCGATCAGCACAGTCCCTTGGGAGATTGCCTGCAGGAACAGAGCACAAGTTGGAGTCAGGTAGCAGGCAGGCCATGGAGAGGAGATGTGGGCATGTTTTGGGATGAGGATAGAAACCCCGAAGTTCAGAACTGAGAAGGCCTTGAAGACCAGCCAGTCTTACTGTTCATTTTGCAACTGGGGAAATTGAGGCCCAGAGAGAAGTGTTTTCCCACAAGTCGCGGTAGGGTTAGAGATGGAACCCAGATCTTCAAGACAGAGAGGAAGGGGTCTGGGCAGTGGCTGAGTTGGGAGCCTCCCCCACTGACCTCAGACTCTCCTAACCTCCCTAGGGGTTGCACAGGGGTGGGTATTAAGCTGGGGCATGGTGTTCTCCTTCCCAGCTGTGGGAGGCTGAAAGCAGCTTAGGAGGTCCTTTTCCCCTTACCCCACCCAACTGTGCCCCCACCCTCAATCTAAGGTCTCATCTCACTGTGGACCTTTTCAAACCCCACCTCCTCTCCAGATTTCACCTTCCCAGCAACACTTGGTAGATAATACTGATGACGTTTTTAGTTGGGGAAGCTAAGGCCCAAAGAGTAGCCTGCCCAAGACCACATCAAAGTTGGGTGGTAGGATTGGTGGCAAAACTATTCATGTTCCCTATACCCAAACCCGGGTTCCCTCCCTGGCCAGAGACACTTACTGAGGATGCCTCCTCGAATGGCCAACTTCTTGACAAAGCTGTGATCATTGGGAGGTGTGGCTCCACTCATCAGTCTTCGAGTCAGGTGCCTCTTTAGGTGTGCCCCCTGCTCCATCTTCAAGGCACTCTCAGCAGGCAAGACCCTGTGGTGCTCCGTAAAGTGGGAGATTGCAGGTCTAAAGTCAGTCGCATTTAGAGGAGGCCCCCCTCCCCTTGTCAGACACCATACTCACGAGAAGAGGTCACACTTGTGACACTCGCAGGCCTGGAAGAGGTAGAAGTGCTCATGGTCCTCGATTTGGTCAGTGATGCCATAGTTGTGGCAGCAGGCACAGCGACTTACAGCTCTTGTGAGGCCAAGTTTAATCCCCCATGGGGCTCTAGTCTCAATCCCAGTGGTGGAGTCACAGGGGCAGCAGGGCATAGCAGGCATTTCCTTGGGATCCTTGGTTCTAGGCCCAGGAGCGGAAGTCAGGATGGCCACATGATCCCCTACCCCCAAACATACTTTCTCTGACCTTGGTAAACCCCATCTGAAGGAGCTGGATTCTTCTCCATCCAGCTCACTGCTGAAACCAGATTGCACCCTCCCTTCTTGCTCATGTCACCTCCTTCCCAGGAAGCCACACTCATGCATACATAGCCTTGTTCTGAGAAACTCTTGGCTTGGGTCCTGTATACTTTCAATCCAATTATTATCCTCCTTGCTTACTTTTTGTTGTTGTTGTTGTTGTTTTAATTATCTTTATTGTTGAGAGTATTACATATGTCCCTCTCTTTTACCTACTGACCCCCTCCACCCCACCCCCACCCCCAGGTCTTCATCACACTACTGTCTGTGTCCATCTCCACACAGACCCCATTTCAGGCATTCACCTGCACGCTCGTGCCCTTTCGACAATTACTACTTGCCCCTCTCATGTATCATCCTGTATTCAGCTATATCCAGCTATTATTCCTGGCATCCACTTCCACAACTGTCTTCCTAATCTTCTGCATTCATTCACTCCCCACTCATGAATCTATGCCCCTGGCACTCAATTCTATTACTAGTCTCATATATGCTCTACATTCAATTTTTTAAATCACACTCCATTCTGATATTTTTCTTGAAGTCCACTGTAATCTTAACTATTTCTTTGCTCCCCTTTTAAGTTGGCAGACCTTTTCATCCCACGAAATCACATTATTCTGCTGTATCCCAAGCCCCTCTTTCAATAATTATTCATTCGTCCCCTCGTTTATTCATTGAATAGATGTTTGTTGAGCCCCATATCAAATGCCAGACCCGGATCTAGTCAACAGCCAACTCCTCACTGTACTAATTGTTTCCTTCCACCAACACACCTCCCCTCCCCCTGCCCCTGCCCCCGCTTTCACGCAAACCCATGCATTCCCTCTACAGCCTCGAATAATCTTCCATGCTTCTCTCCACACTTCAAAAATTACGCTGGAGCACACTTTTACCGCCTCCCCCCCCACACACACACACGCCAGGAGTGCACCCCTCCTCTCAGGCAACCCAATCATTCGCTGCCCCCCCCACCTTAGAATCAAAGGCAGGGTCATGAGCCCTGACTCAGTGGCCGGACGCCAGGGGTCAGGAGGCTGGGGCACTGGGTCCTCCCACAGGGGTCGTGCTGAGTAGGAGGGTGGGGCAGAGTAAGACATAGGGAGCCAGTAGAGGTACCCTGCTGAGGTGGAAGAGAGGAGAAGGGGTTGGGGACCCAGAGCAAAAGGGAGGGAGGAATGAAGAGGCATGGAGAATGAGGGTCCCTCTTCATGATACCATCCTGTGGTTACCTCAGCCTCCAGCAGGTTGCAATCTGGGACAAGAGGCCTGAGGGAAGACGCTGCAGCTCTCGTTCCCTTTCCCGCCTTTCCCACAAAGGCCAATGAGCTTCCAGCACTGCCTTCCGCCTTCCGCTGTGGCCGGCGACCAATGAGCTTCGACTTCCATCGAAGCTCACCCACCAAAATCCCGCCTCCTCCCCTTCTTCCGGCTTCTCCTCAGGCTCACTTTACTAGGTCAACCAGTAACTCGTGAAGTAAAGTGGAGCTCTGTGCTCCCCAAGCCTTGTTTCCCAGACTATTATCTCTTTGGGTGTGAAGTATTGCATGTGCACGCACTTTTAACACGTGTGCTTGGTATTCTGTCATTTACTTTTACAAAATTCAGCATGTGTTTTTAAGATCGGGCTATAGTCTTATGTCAGGGATTCTCAAATGGGCGATTTTGCGCTCCCAGGGAACATTTGGAGTCATTTTGGTCCATATTTGTGTGTGTCTGTTTCTGAGCTCCCCGTTCCGCTGCATAAATTTGCTTATTCTTATGACAGTGCTACACTCTTAATTTTTATCTCTTGGTAAGAAATCTTGATTTCTGTTGAGGCAAGTCCCCATATGTTATGCATCATCTCCAGG